>NC_056737.1:1854293835-1854321335 GCF_019279795.1 Protopterus annectens
GTTGTCTATTGGTGTCGAGCAACAGTCACCCATGTTAGACTGGACCAGGTCGATGTGATGGGCATGTGCATTGGTACATGAGTAGCTTTCCCAGTTAAAGGTGGATTAGTTGAGGTCAACCAGTATGTGAGTGTTAGGTTGGACAATATTATCCTCCAGGGTGTTTAGGGATATGGAGTGTAAGTGTTGGGACATGTTTGGGGACCTATAGCAGGCTATGACCTGAACCACTGTCCTACCCAATGTTAGCTATGCCTGCAGGATCTGTAATGCCTAAGATGACCAACACTTTGGAGGTGTGTGCCTCCTTAATGAATATGGAAATACCACCACCTTTGGAGCTTCACTCACAGTTCTGCAGCCAAGAGATGTGGAATGGTTAATAAGCTGGTAGTGCAGGGGTGCTTCCTACTGCCTTTAACCAGGTCTCTGTTACAGCACAGATGTCATAGTTCCCCATTTTAAGAAATACATCCAGTGAGAGCATTTTCAGATGTAGACGTCTAGTGTACAGCAGCATCACCCTCAGATTGCATGTGTTTGTAGCTGTCATATATTTCTGTATATTTATGTATATATATATATATATATATATATTTGTGTATGTATGTATTCACCTTTCTATATATTTATCTATGCATATAAGCGGATATACATGTGGATGTATATCTCTCTATATATAAATATATGTATGTATTATGTATAGTTTTGTCCACATATATGCATCTCCATACATATATACATGTTGGCAAGGAGCTCCTCCATTGCTGTAAGTGGGGCCTCTCTGGCTGGCCCCCCACCAGTAGTGGAATGGTCCCTCACCACTGCAGCAGCCCATACCCGTGCATGCTTAATAAGGTCAGTTGCTCTGTATCTGATCTGTTCGTACATGCGGCCATGGTTCCTCAAGGTGTTCACTCTCTGTGTGAGGTCTTCCCAGAGGACTGTTCTCTCAGGCTAATGTTGGCAACCTCGACTGAAGAGGATATGGTAGTGTTCCAGGATGGCCTCAGTTATGGCTGCTGTCTCCTGGACATCATAGGCTGGAAGCCTCTGCATCACACCTGAAAGACATAAACATGGAAAAACACATCACAAGACATCAGACATTGTCCATAGTTCTTTACAGAGACAGCTCACTAGTAACGAGTATCAGTAGCCACAGCATTACATCATATAATACTCCAGTACCTAGCAGAATTGTATGGACATGCATAGCATTACGTGTAAGTAGGCAGTTTGCACCTGATTAATGGTGAGGGTAGGGGTGCATGTGGTGTGCATATCCTTCTATACTGACGTTGAGCCAGGGGGGTGATGTTTGTCCTAAACATGTCTGAAGCTGATCGCCTGTAGCTATGGTGTGTGTGTAGGTGCTGTGGCTGACCTTCATTACAGGGTGGGTTGGATAGTTGCCTGTAAGACCACAGACATATGGTGGGGATGGCCTTCTGATTGCCCTCATTGGATGTGTCCTATTTGTACTCGTACTCAGGATTACATTAATGCACCTGTGACCTACTATGCTCAATCAGACACAGGCTGACATGCTGCCCAGATGGTGACTCCTCCTACACATGTGGAGGTGGAATGAAGAAGTACAGGGAGTCTATGCAGAGAAAGGTGTTGGCAAAAGAGAAGTAGGATTGACAGATAAATGTCGAGAGTAGACTTGAGTATAAAAAGATGAGGTGCATTGCAAAGAGAGTGTTACACATGGCTATGGATGTGGGGTCTAACATACAGATGTGGAGTCTGGGGTTGTATGTAATGTTGCACAGCACGGATGGTGTATAGGGCCTGTAGCTATTGGCTAGACAGAGGCACGTAGCTAGAAAGGATGTGCAACACAAAAGGGTGATAAAGGAATATGGGTGAAACATGCAAGCTAGGAGTGTGTTTAGAACATATGGAAACATCACTTTGATGGCCTGTTCCATAAGGAAAATGGAGGAAGGAGGGTAGGTTGACTGAGGTGGGTATGGTTAATCAGGAGGTGCAACAGATTATGAAGGAGAATGTAAGGATAGCTATGAGGAGGTTTAACAGTGGAAAGGCCGTTGTTCCAGGTGACATATCTTTGGATGCCTGGAGGCGTTTCTCTGAGACCTGGCAGTGGTATTTTTAACTGGATTGTTTACTGTAATCCTGGAAAGTGAGAGGATATGTGAGATGTTGACGAATATGTATGGGTACTGCTTATCTGAACAAGGGTGGTCTGCAGAGCTATAGTAACAAGTGAGGGATAACATTGATTGGTCACAGGATGAGGTAATGGTAAAGGGTGGTGGCAGCTAGGTTGAGAACATGGTGATGATTGATGATTTTCAGTATGGTTTCATACCGGGTAAGAGCATTACAGATGCAAATGTTGATCCACAAGTGTTGATGGAGCTCTGCACTGAGGCTGAGATGCAGCTGCATTGTGTCTATTTGCACCTACAGAGAACATATGACATGCTGCCTGGAGAGTAGTTGTGGTATTGTATGTGAAGATCAGGGGTGCCAGAGGAGTCTGTCAGACACCACAGAATATGTAGGAGGCTAGTGTGACAGCAGTGATTTCTGGTTTTGACATGACAGGTGGATTTAAGGTGGAGGTGGGAGTACATTAGGGGTCAGCTGTGTGTCCTTTCACATTTGCAGTGGTGAAGGACAGGTTTACAGACATGATCAGGCAGGGGGCTCCTGTTGACTGTGCAGTTTTCAGATGACATTGTGGTCTGTAGTGAGATTAGGGGACAGGTTGGGGAGACCCTGGGGAGGTGGGATTATATTGTGGAGTGGAGAGGAATGATGTTCAGCAGGACTAAGTAAGAATATATGTGTGTGAATGGGGTGGGGGATAGAGGAATGGTGACAATGCAGGGCGCACAGTTTGGAAGGTGGATAGGTCTAACTACTTGGGAACACCAGTTCAGAGTCATGGGCAGTGTGGGGAAGAGGTGTATGAGAGAGTACAGGCAGGTTGTGTGTGGTGGGGAGGGGAGTCAATAGTTCTTTGTGACAGACATTTACAATTAAGAGTGATTTGTAAAGTCTATAGGAGGGTAGTGTGACTGGCTACATTATATTGGTTGCAGACAGTGGGATTGTACAGACAGGCAGGATTCAGGGCTGGACACAGCAGAGTGTGGGATGTTCACATTTGCACTGTATGTGATGGGGGATAAGATTAGACCTACACCAGCTACTTTCTCAGTTTATAACAGCAATATCTCCATCCTGGACCTGTGTTTAGGCCTCTGTCCATGAGTATGTCAAACGTTGTCCATATATCATGCAGTCAGAGGCATAGAGATATGGTATATCATTACTTAGTGACATAAGTCATAATATCATCCCAGTTAGGTATCAGACTGCCAGACATTTTATGTGTAAGAGACCTTATATATGAGGACAAGGCCTGGACATTCTTTGGGAGTGTGTGCAGTTGGGAGGTCTTTGTATTTCTGGCTATTGTTGACAGACTGGCAGGATTGTGTAGCAGTGTATTGTGAATATGTTATTTCTTGGAAGGGGTAGATATAAGTGTTATGTTTCCTTTTCTTTCTGCCTTTGCATGCGGATCTACTTTCTGGTGCTCTATCAAGTGTTGACCTCTCAACCAATTGGGGACAAATTTCAACAAAATCAGGGACAAGTCAAGAAAAAATCAGGGACAATCAGGGACACTTTTAAAATATTAGTGCTATTAACGTGAAACATTGACAGAATCAGAGCATATGAATTAATACACATTTTCTGAAGTAAAAGAAGTTTATAACTCTTAATTATTGTCATTATTCATTAAGTGTAATTCACCACCTTTCCTCCAAAAGTCACTAGTTTTAGGAGGGATTAAGAGGGACGGAGTTAAAATTTGAGTCAAAATCAGGGACGTCCCTGAAAATCAGGGACAGTTGAGAGGTATGCTACATTTTTGTAGGGTAAGACTGTGACATGCCCCATCACACAGTCAGGCATCATACTACACTGTGTATTGGGCCATTATATATAGGGGTAGGGTGTGAGTATCAAACATGCTGACAGTTTGGTTCACACACTCCTTATACTGTATGCATGTTCACACTGGTGTCTGTTTCTTAAGTGCTGTTACATCCCTGGAGTGCCTGGTATATTTGCAATTACATGTGTATTCCCCTATAGCAAGATTTTTTTTTTGTTGTGTCAGTCTGCCTGTAGTTTGGATATTGCTTGGTGACATGGGTAGCAGCTTAGTGTATTTTCCCTAATGTGATGTTATGTCCAGATATTTGGCAGATGTGTAGTGTTGCCAAGCCCACATAAGCGTTGTGTATGTCTGACACATCAGTGAGGGGATGTGAAGATTTACATGACTAACTCCTGGGAAGTCACTGGGTTTTGGACTTGTGCTATTCCACTCAGTAGATGTTGGAACAGACAGGAGGGTGTTACTGCATCACATGTGTCAGCTCATCTACACCAGTATGTCAGATATGTCCACATTTTCATGGCTCCCCCCTTTACCAGACTTGGTTATGCTTTCTTGCACTAAGCTGTTCTGAGCATACCTGTCACCAGCCAGATTGCTCCAGACTGTCCACGTTTATTGCCTATATTTCTGATCTGTTGAACAGTATCATTTTATTCCTTCCTGTGGTTGAATCACTGTGATCATGTGGGGATGTCTGTCAGTATATGATGACATACATTACAGTTTCATAATTGACATCCTTCTGAACATGTATGCTGACACACACCCTGTTCCTGTAGTGACATTCTACATTTATACCTACAGGATGTACCCTGTGTCCCTAGTGTTGGTCCAGAACCCCCCCCCCCCATTTTGCAGCCTTTGTCCAGAGGTGTGGTGCTGGGTATAACTGCAGTACATGTTATGCACAGATATATGTGTGTGTGTGTGTGTGTGTGTGTGTGTGTGTGTGTGTGTGTGTGTGTGTGTGTGTGTGTGTGTGTGTATATATATATATATATATATATATATATATATATATATATATATATATTTATATTTTATATATAAATATATATATATATATATATATATATATGGATTCACTTCATAATCTTGAAATACTGAAATATCAAATTGCAATATCTCGAAACCATGAAGTCGAATACCCTAAACACCAAACATACATAAACCCGACACTCAAAATCGCGAATCCACAAAATCCCAAAAAACACACATCACACACTAGAAAACACATACATACACGAACGTACATACCTCCCAACACTTTACTACAACAAACATAACACACACACACACAAAATCAAACACATGCACACACCTACCCTTAGTATATGCAGGGGGGCAAACCCTCCTGCACCCCCCACACCCTCTACTTATATATACTAACCCTGAGGTTGCACAACACTCCATAACACACACAACCCAGCACTGCACATTCCACACACCTCCACACAAACACACATCACATACACATGAACACCAGCACTCCTAACACTAACACATTCACACTGCACAGCACCTACCCTAACCCACACCTCAAACATCCCAACACACTTAAACACACACAAACCCTCCCCAAAACCCTAAAAAAGTCCGCCTACCTAATGCGCTATCTGTACCGTAGGTTCAACATTCTGCATTCGACATTTCTGGGTTTGCAATTTCCATCCATTCGACTTTACAGGTTCGAAATTCTAAAATTCAATATTATGGATGACTCAGATTACATTGAAAGGATGCAGTTTATTCTAGCTAGTGAAGCTTACAAAAAAGTGCCTAAGAATATGCTTAATGGGCTCTTCACCGGATTAAGGGTTTAATTAATGACTTGTTCATTGATGCCAAAATTGACATTGATATGTATAACTACTTGAATAGCATGGCTCCTCTAATCCCTGTTATCTCTGGCTTGCCTAAAATCCATAAGGATTTGCAGAACCCCCCCACTACGACATATCGTGAATAGTAGGAGGTCGGTCACTTATGGATGCGCCAAAGTTGTAAATAAACTAAGGGAACATTTAAACTGGGAAGAAAATTTTTTATTTAAAGATGAGATGTTTAAAAAATGGGTCCATTGGTATACCAGATACCTGGATGATATTTTTATCATCTGGAAAGGAGATATGGAATCAGCAGTGGCCTTTGTTGAGAATATTTCTACCTTTACTAATTTCCTATGTTTTACTTATGAGTTTAAGTCAGATAAGATTTCTTACTTAGATGCTGAGCTCATTAAAGATGTCAGTAATAATAGATTTCTAGCTAAAATCTTTAGAAAGCCCACCTATTGGAATGCCTTACTCCATTTTGGGAATTCACATCCATACCACCAAAAGAAGGTCATAGTGAAAGGCCAGTTAGTGAGGGCAGCAAATATGATTTCTCTTAACAGGGATTTTAAATCTGAGTGTGCCCTACTTAAAAATATGTTTCTAAAAAGAGCCTACCCACTAGAACTGATTGACCAAATGATTGAGGAAGTCAGTAGGAAAAGAAAATCTGGGATTTTTAAACCATTGCTGTTCACCTGTCGAGAATCTGTATATTGATTCTAACGCTGAAAGAGACCTTAATATAGTCTCCCCTTCTGTGAGATAGACCAATAATGACTCTATTAATAATTATGTTTTTAATGTGGGGTTTATTACTACATAGTTAGTGGATGCAGATTAAGTGAGGGACATCTTATACAAGAATGGGAATCTGCTTATGGAAGACACGTCTGTTAGAACGAAAACAGATGATAAACCTAAATTAGTTTTTAGAATCGGCTTTAATCTGAAGTCTATTTTGGAAAGTAGTATTAAAAATTTACCTAAAACTACTGGTATGTCAAAATGTGGTAGATGCCATCAGTGCAAATTTATTAATGTGACTAACAATTTTGTACTTCATAATGTACAATATCTAATTAGAGGCAGGTTTAACTGTAACTCCAGAGGGGTCGCATATCTTGCTCTGTGTAAATTCTGTCCTGCATTTTATGTTGGAAAGACGGAGAAGATTTTTAAACAGTGAGTCTATGAGCATATTTATAATATTAGCAAACTAGATATGAATAACGCTTTGGCCAGGCATATCAGCCTATACCCTTCCCATTCTTTCCATTTTTGCGTCATTGACCAAGTTTGTGTAGACATTAGAGGAGGACCTTGGGCACTTAAATGGGATGTGAAAGAAATGTCTTGGCAACTAAGACTGAATGCACATGCATTTCCTGGTCTTAATGATGGCCTTTCTATTAAATGCATATTAAAATTAAAAACACTAGATAGATAAGGTGCATATATATGTTTCTTAAAATTTAAAACATATATATTAGTTATAGGTGTTTGAAATTATTTTAATTTGTATTTTTCTAATAATTAGTTTCTCTGGATGATTTTAGATGACTTAGGAATATTTACTATTTTTGTCTATATATATATATATATATATATATATATATATATATATTTTTTTTTTTTTTTTTTGTGTGTGTATACATACATATATATAGGTTTGGTATTATGTCTTTAAATATACTAATGGGGTTTTGCTTTTGGGATGTTTCTTTTTGACTGTTTTTTTTTTTTTGATTGGTTCTTATGAGTATTTAACATCTGATTACTGAGAGTGATTTGTCTGATAAAGTTAAACTATTTTGTGAATGAAAGCGCTAACATTAAACTATGTTTTTGGAACTTGGAATACGTCTTGCCTTTGTTTTATCATATATTTTATGAACTTCCATAGAGACATGATGGTCAAAAGATAAGGAATTATCAAGAAGAGTGCCTAGATCTCTTAGTACAGTGACTGATTGGAGGGATGTGTCATCTCTATGGTGTGGGAAAATGTTTTATTTACTTAAATTAACTATACTACATAGTTTCACATTTAGTTTGAGACCATGTTCCTTGCAACAATTGTTAACATGGTCTAATCCATGTTGGAGCAATTATAATTCTGTGGAAGATGAAATAACCGCACCCAATTTACAGCCATTTGCAAACTTAAATAACTGTAGTCCAGGAATGTTGGCATGAAGGTCTGAAAAAATAGATGCCAGATACTTGTTTAAGAGGTACAGATACTTACACAGCTGAAAACAGGTATGGGTGAATGGGGAGACAAATGGATTCAATATGAGTAAAAGGATTTACTACAGTCTATCAACCTCTTGGTATTTATACAACAATAAGTAAAACACTAGTGGGATAAAACTAGTAGAAAGAACAATGAAAGCAGCAGAAACAAACAACACTAAAACCAGTGAGGCAAACTGTATGACACAAAATTACATAAACTGGAATAAATGTCACAAATAATAGAAGGAAAACATGCAGAAAAAATTTCAACATGGAAGTAACACATTAAGGCAAAGCAGTTTAAGAAGCACAGATAAATAAAACTTAGTTTCTGAGTCCCAGCAAAACTGGAGAAGTAACAAAGGCAGACTAGGTAATTAACAAATAAAAGGAAATAGAAACTCATGTTCTGAGCCCTAGTATGAGACAGGCTATTGGAGTGTCCAGTAGCACTGATAAAGACAAAGATCATCTAGAATTACATCCAGACAATAATCTATGGAACCAAACAGAACTGTTGGGTAGTGGTAAGTTCATCTAATGTTATGTCGCAGTGTCCAGAACTGGCTACAGAGATAGTTAACAATAGCTATGATATGCCAGTGCAGTCCTCAGCTGTCACTAATTTTCAGAGACATCTCTGATTTTGACTTCCAATTTGATTTGGCCCCTTCTGAAGTTGGTTGTTTTGCAGAACAATTAACAAATGATGATATCATTAAAGTTTCAGGCTTCTTTACCACCAGCTTTGGATATCAGTTCAAATCCTGTTTGTTAGTTAGATTTTTAAGTCGTCAGGACTTTGTTGTGCCTGATGCTGGATGTAAAACGGATGAGAGCTGTGCATCAAGTAACAAGTAGGTAAAGGCAGACCATCCAATGTGGTTCTTTCAGTAGCTGTCAATACCACATGCAGTATATGCCGAACACAATAAATTTCTCTAGCAATCAAGTACCAAACACATCTCACATCCTCCAGATGAAAGTCAACTAAACTGGTCAGCCAGCAGAAGGACATCAACATTCTCAAAAAAGGAACCAGGGCACATATGTGAATATGCATATTTGAAGCAAAAACAGCACTTCCTTAACAACTAAGGGAGGAAACTGCAGCAACTGGGGCAACCTGAGCATGCTGAAAGCCACAAATTGAATAAATAAATAAATAAATAAATACATTAATTAATTAATTAATTAATTAATATAGGAATAATACAGAGTTTCTACCTTCTGAGTGGAGTCTGCATGTCCTTTCTGTGTTCTTGTGGGTTTCTCCGGGTGCTCCGGTTTCCTCCCACACCCCAAAGACTTACATTGGGTGGATTGGACACTTTAAAATGACCATAGATGTGAATGTGTTTGTGTGGCAGTGGTACAAAAGAAGACAGGGTTAGCCACCTGGCGGTGTGAATCTTGGCTCTAAATTATTGCCATTGTTGAAGGGACACCCGGCCCCATGTGGAAAATACAAAAAAGGGGTTGTAGATATACATCAGTGGAAACTGAGGTTTTGCACTGTAGCGTGATCTCAAAGTTTGTATATATAATTAGCAGGAGGAATGGAGGGTGCAAGGAGATTTGCCCCACTGCAGAAAACACATATGTGATTTTTTTTTGTTTTTTGACCTCCCAGATTTTTGATGTTCCTAGTTCAGTCTTTTGACATTAGCTGATTTGAGCTTCATCCTTCTGATATGGATTTATGGATTCAGATATAGCCATCCATTCTCTGCCCCTTTTTTCCATTTTTTCACATGGGGTCAGGGTGTCAACAATTACAATCATCTCAAGCCAAGGTTTACATATAAATACACACACACAGACACATGCACACACGCACACATGCACACACACATACACACACACACGCACACACACACACACACACACACACACACACACACACACACACACACACACACACACACACACACACACACACACACACACACACACACACACACACACACACACACACACACGCACACACACACACACACACACACACAAAAGAAAACAAGAACAGGTTATCATGGTAAAATAAGACTTAGCTAGGTAGCCAGAATGTCATTAACTTGCCCGTACACATTATGCATATAAAAACACTCTGTGGCATAGTGTAGCAGATTCCACTAACTAAAGTGTCCAAATGAATGTAAATATTGCAAATAGTGCTGTATTTGTTTGTAAAGTGTGTTGCTATAACTTCTTCATTGTCTTCTCCTTTCAGCTGCTTCCATTAGGGGTTGCCACAGCAGATCACCTGTTTCCATTTCTTCCTGTCCTCTGCATCTTGATGTGTCACACCAACCACCTGCATGTCCTCTCTCACCACATCCATAAACCTTCTCATAGACCTTCCTCTTTTCCTCTTGCCTGACAGCTCCATCCTTAGCATCCTTCTCCCAATATACCCAGCATCACTCCTCTGCATATATCCAAACTAACACAATCTCACCTCTCAGGTTTTGTCTCCAAATAGTTCAACCTGTGCTGACCCTCTCATATACTCATACCTAATTCTGTCCATCCTCATCACACCCAATGCAAATCTTAACATCTTTACCTTTGCCACATTGAGCTCAGCCACCTGGCTTTTCATTAGAGCCACTGTCTCCAACCCATATAACATAGCTGGTCTCACTACTATCTTGTAAACCTTCCCTTTCACTCTTGCTGGCACTCATCTATCCCAAATCACTCCTGACACTCTTCTCCACCCACACCACCCTGCCTGCCCTCTCTTCTTCTTTACTTCTCTTCCACAGTCCCTGCTACTCTTAACTGTTGATCCCAAGTATTTAAACTCATCCACCTTAACCAGCTGCATTCTCTGCATTCTTACCATTCCTTCATCCTCCCTCTCATTTTAATACATATATTCTGTCTTGGTCCTACTGACCTTCATTCCTCTCCTGTCTAGAGCATATCTCCATCTCTCCAGGGTCTCCTCAACCTGCCCCCTACTCTCACTACAGATCACAATGTCATCTGCAAACATTCACTGCTGTTATTAAATAAGAAGTTCTTTCTTTACGTATTTAAGGTAAATAAAGTGTTTCTTTAAAAGAGAAGGACATTTTTTGTTTTAGTTTGAGAAGTGTTGCTATCACTTTAAATGAGATTATTGCTATAAGAACAAAGAGAAACTTTGCTGTATCAACTAGCGCAGGTTTAATTAATGAAAACATGTAATGCTGTATTAAAGGAAGGCTAAGGTAAGTCCATGGAGTATGTTATTTGCCCTTCGTGGACAGGGATTTGATGTCTGGAAAAGAAACTATGTGAGAGAGATAGCATAGTGAATGAAGCTGGCTATTGTTGCTGTTACAGGCGCCCACCAATGGCATTCTTGGCTTACAAGAATAATATCTGCAATATTTAGGTATGCACTGTAACTGCCATCAAGCCAGTCATTTACCCACTGTACACAAAACACTCAAAAGGGCAATTATATCAACAGTTTGACAAATGGAGCAATAAGCAGGAATGCGATATTTCTTGTATGAATGTATGACTTACAATACTAATCGAAAAAAAGCCTTCCAAAATCAGTATTTAGAAAAACATCCGAAATCCTGTTATGTAATAAATACGCATATAATCAGCATAATGAAGAAGACTCTCTTAGCTATCCACTATGTGCATCAGACATATATGCAACCCTAAGTCAAACCCAAATGAACAAAGGGAATGGCACACTCATCACCATTTGCACAAGGTGGGGGCAGTAGGCCATTGCTGACACGGAAGTAGTGAATGCGTGTGAGTAAGAGCCACAGAACATTCAGTAAAGTAATAAATATCTCAGGGACACTAACAGGAATTGTATCACAATCAACATTAAGGTTTTATTACCTTGCATGTGTATGTGGGTTGGTATGGGCAGTTTTATGAAATATGTGTGTCTGCATGAACACAATCAAGCTGTGTGCTAGCACTACATCTTGCCATGTCATATGGGTGTGAGCTGTGAATGGTGGTGTGTCACTCCTGACCACTCAAACTGTCTCTGCCAGGAGTTGCACTGCCACTTTCATGTCCCTGGTTTGAAGTAAGGTTTAACCTAAATGTGAGTGATTTTGTGGGATGAGCTGTCTTCACAACTACAACCAGGACTACGACCCTGTGGTCTACCACATCTGGGTGTAGGCACCTCAATCACTGAAGGAACACTGTAAGTAGTGCCACTATGGGAGCTGGATCTGGCATGGTCACTATGGGAGCAGGATCTGGCACAACCATATCGGCTAACACCAGAGGATGTTACGGCTCTAGGGACATGTGGATGCTGGCCCTCCCCAGCAGAAATTCCATCACAGACACTGCCCAATCCAGTGTGTTACTCATCCTATCCAATGAGTCACCCACATGGCTGATGCAGCCATGCACTTGAGAATGCACTACATTTAGGATTCATAGACTCTTCCAGTGTCCTTGTGGAACGTGCCTGTGCCTTTGTGACAGCCTTATACATACATACATCTGATGGCATGTAATGACACAGCAGCATCAGGATGAGGGTGGACAGTAGGCCTCTTCTGAGCACCTCTAGCAACCCTCCTGTATGGTACCATGCCCTCATGATGGCTATAGGCAGACTCAACCAGCTCTGTAACTGGAGTAACCACACTACCCTGATCAACTGTGTCACCCTCAGCCTGTGTTATATCTGAGGGGTAAGTGGAATGGGTATGCATAGGCATTCGGCCTGTGTCTGAAATAAGGCCAGTGGATGTGGAGCCGCAACCTCAGTGTCAGACTAAACCTTTTCACCTCCTGAATGTGCATCATCATCATCAGAGGATACTGATACTCTGACATTAGGTGGTAAGAGTTCTACACTGCCACTGTCAGGATCACCTGTGATAATAATCCATAAACACAAGAATGAGAGAAATAGAAAGGGGAAATAATCCAAACTGTGCTCTACACACTCTTGAGAAATACCTTCAGATGTTAAAGGAATGCAATACTTTCTACTCTCTCCTCAGACTTACTTCTAAGGAATGGTTATTACTAATCAAAGAAGGTTAGTGTTCACCACCTACATGGGGGCTTTCACATGGTAATTCTGATGTCCCTGGAAAATAGAGGAAGGCAATGGAAAGAAGGCTAAGAAGCATTCCAATGCAAATGACTCAAGGACAGGAGGATAATGCTCTACCCATCTTCCCATTAAGAAATATCTCAAAATCAAGCAGACTGACCATTCCCCCCACCACAACCTCTGTTGAATTATTCTCTCTTCTAAGGCACACATCTCAATGTTTTCAGATGTAGAAGTAGTAACACATAAAGATGTCTGGAATGGCATTAAATGTCTTATACTGTATATATAGCATATCTGGAATTTCCTTTTTGGGGCACACTTGATCTGTTGTCCATATAAACACCAACATCAAGAAGTCTGTGTGAACCCTCTGCTGAGCTGTTGGGATTTATGACAGTGAACAGGAAGTGCTCATTTTCAGTCAGTGGTGGTTTCATTGCATCCCCCCCCCCCCAATAGCCACAGTATGGTAGCTGCCCTCCTCCTTTATGTCACTGTAATCATATCAGTGCCACAGTGCCACACCTGATTATAGTTGCTGGCATGGCCACCCACTGCATTTATGTCAGCAACCACCTGCTGCAATATGCTATTTCTGGCCGAGATATCACCTCTGTCTCTGTTAAGCAGGAAGGATCCATGCTGGTGTAAGGCTTCAATGATGACTTCATTCTTTGCATCACTGAATGGTGGCTTGTGTTGAACAGATGGTTTGGGTGCCATAATCCTGTATGACATGAAACAGAAAAAAAAAACATATTTGCAGCACATACAGAAAGCATTCTCCTCGGACAAAGTCAGTCTGCCCATCCTCAGCACAAAGCAATTGAACACACAATGCTCATTTCTGACAACACACAAGCTAAGGGAGACCCCCCCCCCACCAAAAAAAGAAATATTAATACATTAGCATTACCTCCATTCTCTTAACATTTCTGTAATGTTGACAGCAGACATGTAAATGACTGCTAGATGCAGGATTATCAATAACTATGCAAATATTCAAAGTCCAACTGCCCAGACAATTTCCATTGGTGTCTTCACCATTTTGGAGGTTGCCATATGGCATTTGAAAAGCCTAACACCTCTGTTAGCTGCACATTCACAGCCCCTTGAATTTCATAATAAACACAATACACTTGTCTGCATTAACTTGTAAATTCCAAAAGCAATTGCTAATACTATACTGTGATGTAACTATACTAACTTGGAAAGTACACCAAGAACTGATATATGTGCAGTAAACCAGCAGTGAATTTTTAAAATTCCATACATATCAAAATTCTTTTTTTCTGTTGCATATTGAAATACATTCAAAATATGAACATGTAAGCAGTTTATGAAAAGGACAAACATATCTTATAAACAGTGCAGTAATTTGTATAACAATCTCCTCTAACTAACTAGGAGTAATGGTCTGTCTGTAGCCAATCAGTCTCTTCTCCTTCCACTTCCATAACTACACCATTACCTTTAGATAGTGTAGATTCAGTCCTCCGAGCACTGTGAAGATGCAAATGCAGTGTGAACTGATTAGTATTCCTTAATACCAAAAAAAACACTTGGTGTAGGGGATAGAAACATGGTTTAAGTAGCTACACTACTGTGTGCACATGCCCTATGACTGCAGGGAAGAGCAGTGACTATTGTTAGCTGCTAATGGCTTGCAGGTGCTACTGATTGCTCAGACTACAACAACAAGCAATACCAAACAGACTCTTTCTCTCTGAAATGTGTATATTATGCAGAGTACACTTCAAATAGAAAGTGTAAGCACCTTGACAGCTATGAGAACAACCGCAACAAAACTGATATTCTTGTGCTAAGAGCACACTGTCCATCCTCTGCTTAAAACCTGACTGATGCTCAAAATATAAAGAGAAAAAATAGCTGGCAGAGTTGGCAATCTGACATTACTATGGTGTGGACTGTTATTAGTGTAAAGTATTTGTCACCATCACATTGATCTAGACAGGTTCAAGCAAATGAAAAAGGAACATTTTCTGATCCCGTGCTGGTGGCAAAGAGGGTTAAAAAACACAACTCTGTGTTGTTATTGCACTGAATTGATAGTCCAGATCCTGATAGTATGCTGTCTAACAGAGTTAATGCATATTTCCTGAGCATATGCTCAGGTTGCAGCATGCACAGATCTGGAAAACTTCACAATCATGCATTTTCATTATTATTTCCGGATATTTGTTACTGCTGACAATTTTTCTTTTTGATTTTTTTTTGTGTTTCTCATTTGCACACGTTTTGGCAAAGCACACCTTGGTATGGTAACATTTTGAAGCAGTGAATGGGAGTACTGCATTTTAGAGTGGCAGAGATGTGCTTTCTTACAGTACTTTTAGAAGATGCAGGGTTTGAATCCAGCTTGAAGTCACAAGCTGCTTGGAATGTTTGCAGTTTGTGTTTTGTTGTGTGGAATATAAATTGTTATATATATATATTTTTTTTGCCTGTGTAATTTCAGCCATGCTTAGCAGAGCTCAGACAGGGCTCACAGTTGAAGGAAAGAGTGAACACTTTCATTTCTGTAATCTTCATTAGCGCAAACAGTTTTGTCACTGTTGCACGGTATAACTAATGAATGAGTGATGTGCACATGATGAATACCTCTTTCTATGACAGAAGCTGTAAATGCACTGACTTTGGACCCATAACAGAGTTGCTCTGGAGTTCAAATTCATACTGTGTGAAGGGAATATGGAAATTATTACTCAAGATTTATGACTTACTTTCATCAGAATTTCATATGCTTTTTTCTGTTTCTTGCCTTGTGCACTTGCTCAGTGCTGAGCAGCATGCAATCAAGCTTAACTGCTTAAGGAAAAGAAGTGAAAAATTGTATTTGGGGAATCTTCTTTAGCACAAAGAGGCTTAGCGGCAATATGCAGACGTCAGCACTCTGGACAATACTGAGTAGTGAACATTCACCTGCTGTATAAATGTCTCTGTTAGACAATGTGCAAGTGTACTCACTTTAGAGATAAGATAAAACACAGGTGATCCAGGGTTCGAATCCAGGCAAGATTTATTTTTTATGAAGGGTGTCAGAATGCAATTTCTAACAGCACTTTGATTAGGAAGGTAATACTATTTAAAAATGGCTATCATAATTATGTTTATTGCAAGAAATGTCTTATTAATGCTTTGATAAATGCATTTTTCTAAGTAGCACATCTCATTAATGGTTTAGTTATGAAGCACAGTTGAATGTGCGTGCAATTGTTTAAGCAGAATACTTACGATAATGTATTAAACACCACCTCACATATCTATGATGGGCAGAATACTTAAGTTAAAATCATTTTTTGTCCTCACATAGCCCAGTTCTTTGTTTAGGGTGGTATATGTGGTGAAGTATGCATGTATGTGTCATACCCCAACCTGTATTAATCAGCTCATGAAAATCTAAACATCTGATATACATTTACAAACATAATACAGCCTCTTTGATGGGAATGCATTTCACAGGACTTCCTAAAGACACACACATACAGGCCTATCTGAAGTACATCTCCTTCCATGCTGACTGCAATTTATCTGTAATGAACAAAGTCAAAAAGGAGCTTTCCTGTAACACTGACCAGTTACCTAGCTTGAAAGCTATGCATTATTCCTTCCTTAGGCGTGATTCCCTCATTGGTCAACTAAAATTTCGAAGTGTGTAATTCCAGAAAGTTATCTGCCAAGTAATGCTATTTAAACCAAAGATAACAAGCCAAACCATTAAGCATGTCAGTGCTGACATGCTACAAATGCATATAGAGGTATGTCTATACAGTGTGCTTGTGCTGTGTGACCACTTTTTAGCAGAAATATGAAAGTAATGCACAATGCTCAGTGTCACACTTGTCAAATAAATCTGTACTTGAGCTTGTGTTTCAGTAAAACCTATACACTCATATGTGTATATGCACACACACACACACACACACACACATATATATATATATATATATATATATATATATATATATATATATATATATATATGTATATATATAGATAAATATATAAAACACACGCACATATAGGTTCATAGGTTGGTACTAGGCTATTGGCCCTAGGGCCTATACAAGCCAAGCCATAACAATTCCTTGGATATTTCTTCCCACAATATTTACTTCCCTGGACCCCTGTCAAGCAGGGCGACCGACGTGATCCCCGGGATGAATTTCCTAGCTCCCATCCAATCGTCAAGGTTCCTTTTGAAGAGGGCCAAGGAGGCTCTTTGCTTGACATGTATGGGCAGTCTATGCCAAAGTAATGGGAGTCTCTGGGTCACGAACCTATCTCTCCAACATATTTTGTTCATTGTGATGACAAGGTTTAGATCCCTGGAGCGTGTGGCTCTGAGGGATTGGGATTTCTTTAAGTGGAGCATGTCCAACAGCTCAGAGTTTGACATGTCCTTGTATGTTAAGCAGAGATTGCCTCTGAGTAGACAATGTGCCACAGAGTATAGCTGGAGTTTTTTTAGATGGTCAGCTTAGGGCATCTGCTTTAGGACTGTGATTCTTTTAGTGAGGTATTTCTGTGGCTTTTCCAGCTGTTGCAGATGTCTTGTGAGGTACATACCAAATGGGGCATTGTACTCTATAATGGGTCTAATGAGGAATGAGTACAGTGGGACAATGACCTCCTTTTTTCTGGATGAAAAGCCCTTAGTGATGAGGTGTGCCACATAGAAGGATTTCCTTACTGTTGTGGTGATGTGGTTATCGAAGGTAAGACCACAGTCCACCTGTGTCCCTAAGTCTCTCATCACACTTTCGGTGTTTAGTGTACTGCCACCTATATTGTAATTCATGGGTACATGGTTTTTCCCAAGGGGGATAACTATACATTTCTTGGTATTAAGCTTGAACGCATGGCTCCGGCACCAAGCATCTGTTTCTGTAAGGCCCTTTTGTAGAATATCCACATCATTTGGGGATTCAGTAATGGATCCCAGTTTGCAGTCATCTGCGAACTTTGTTAGCCAGAGTCCCTTAGTGTTGGCCTGTACTTCAGAGATGTAGATGCCAAACAAGAGCGGTCCCAGGACTGAACCCTGAGGTACTCCACTTGTCACTTGCCTGGAGCTAGATTTGGAGTCGGCTACTTTTACAGTCTGGGTTCTGTCAGTAAGCCAGTAGGCAACCCATCGAGTGATGTGGAGATTTTTAGGTTCATAGGTTCATAGGTAGGTACTAGGCTATCTGCCTGAGGGCATTTATAAGCCTAGCCAGAGTGTGCAAGCTTTCGCCACCCCATTGATTAATTAACTGATCCTGTGTCAAGCAGAGCCAATGAAGTGATCCCAGGGGTGTATTTTCTGTTACCCATCCACTCGTCAAGGTTTCTCTTGAAGAGTGTTAGTGAGGGGCTCTGCCTGATGTAATTTGGAATTTTGTTCCAAAGCATGGGGAGTCTCTGTGACAGGAATCTATCTCTCCAGCATGTTCTATTTATTGTTATGGTGAGATTTAGCTCACTAGAGCGCGTGGCTCGCAGTGACTTGGATTTGATTAGGTGGAGCATGTCCATCAATTCTGAGTTGGACATGACTTTGTAAGTCAGGCAGAGATCTCCTCTGAGTAAGCGATATGCCACTGAGTACAGCCAGAGTTTTTTCAGTCAGGCTCCATAGGACATATGTTTGAGGCCAGTAATCCTCTTGGAGTGGTACTTTTGTGGTCTTTCCAGCTATTGGAAGTGTCTTGTGAGGTACAGCCCAAATGGGGCATTGTACTCTATGATGGGTCTAATGAGTGACAAGTAGAGGGGCACTATAACCTCTTTATTTCTAGATGTGAACCCTTTAGTAATTAGATGGGCCACATAGAAGGATTTCCTAACTACTTTGGCAATATGATTGTCAAAGGAGAAATTGCTATCTACCTCTGTCCCCAGATCTCTTATTACCTCTTCTGTATTAAGGGGGCTGCTACCTATGTGGTAATTCGTGGCTGTTTTGTTTATCCCAAATGGGATGACTATGCATTTTTTGGCATTTAGCTTGAGGCCATGACTTTGACACCAGGTGTCTGTCTCAGTAAGGCCCTTTTGGAGGATGTCCATGTCAGCCGGAGAGTCAATTATGGCTCCCAGTTTGCAGTCATCGGTGAACTTGGTTAGCCATAGTCCTCATGTGTTTGCCTGTACTTCTGAGAAGTATATACCAAACAGTAGAGGTCCCAGGACTGAGCCTTGTGGGACACCACTTGTGACTGGTTTAGAGTCGGATCTGGAGCCCGCTATTCTTATCGTGTGAGTTCTGTCTGTAAGCCAGTTGGCAACCCATCTTGTGACGTAGTGGTTTATGTTCAGGCTGGTTAGTTTTTCTGTAATACCTGAGTGGGGAATGGTGTTGAAAGCCTTGGCAAGGTCAAGGTAGGCTGTGTGAACCACCTTTCCCTTGTCTATGGCCTTAGTGACTGTCTTGAAGAAGTCAACTAGGTTTAGTAGGCATGATTTGCCCTTAACAAAGCCAAACTGGGTTGGGTCAAGTGTTTGGAGGTTCCCAATGTCTTTGTTAATGAGTTCCGTGATGATGCGCTCCATAGCCTTGCAGACCAGGCTAGTCAGGCTTATGGGGTGATAGTTACCAGGGTCAGTTGTGGCCCCTCCTTTGTGGAGAGGAATAACTGTTGTTGTGCACCATTCTATGAGCACATAGCCTGTGGAGACTCTGAGGTTGAACAGTGTGTTTAGGTGGGGGGTTAGTTCGTTCTGTAGTTCATGCAAGACGCAGCCTGGGACACCATCTGGTCCCATTGACGCTGTGTTTTTGGCTTTTGAAAGGGCTGTTTTCACCTGTGCGTCTGTGATTTTTGGGACACTACACTTTTCTGGTATTGTTGTGGGCCCCTTTGGAGGTGAGAGGAGGGTGAAGATTGCACTGAATCTATCTGCCAGGATGTTGGCAATATCAGTAGGTTCAGTATATTTTGTGCTATTTTGCACTAGTTCAGTGCATATCTGTGAGTTACCACTTAGATTCTTAACATAGCTAAAGAAGGTTTTGTGGTTATCTTTTGAATCCTTGGTTATTTTTCTTTCTATGTTAGCCTTGGATGATTTCATGAGGGACCTTAGTTTCTTACTGATACTGATCAGGGATGTCTTTCCTTCTTGGGATTTGTTTTTTTCTGAACTAGTTTCCTCCTTCTATTGTATAGCCTGTTTATTGCAGGGGTCCACCAAACTGGTTTCATTCTCTTAGAGGAGTGAGTCATGGTTTTGCTAGGGATGGCACGATCCATGCATCCTTGTAGGTGCTCATAGAGTGCATTTGTAAAGGTTTCTGCATCTTGGGCAGTGTTATCCTTTAGTGTGGAGGCTGTGAAACGTACCACCTCTGTCTTAAGTAAGGTGAAGTTTGCTTTAGAAAAGTTTTTTACTGTGGTTTCCTTAGTTGGGGGTGGTGGTGGGGTGTGGACATCCAGAGTGATTAGTTTATGGTCTGATCTAACCGGTGATGGGTTGACCCCCGGTGTGGAACACCTGTCACCCATGTTGGCGATGAACAGGTCCAATATGTTTTCACCTCTGATAGGAGAGTTTACCAGCTGATCCAGGGCATTTGAGTTGATAAATTCCAGGAAGCGCTGGGCCTGGAAATTTGTACTCGAGTAGTTTGCCCAGTGAATGGTAGGGTAATTGAAATCACCCAATATCAGGGTGTTTGGTAGGACCTTCATGTTTTCCAGTGTCTCCAGAAAGGTGGAGTGGTGGTCCTGGGTCATGGTGGGTGATCTGTAGCAGGCCACAATTTGCTTTGCAGATTTGCCCGATGTTAGTTGCACATGGATGATCTCAGAGGTATCATACTGTGCCACTAACCTGGAGGTGTAGGTATCCTTGATGAATATGGATACACCCCCTCCTTTTGTGTTTCGGTCCATGTTCTGTGGACGAAACATGTGATATGAGTTGTAGCCCAGTAGTGCTGAGGTGCTCTCTGAAGCCTTGAACCAGGTTTCAGTTACTGCACAGATGTCGACGTTTTCCATACTGAGGAGTGCTTTGAGCGCGTGCATTTTGAGATTTAAACTCCTGGCATTGAGTAGCATAGCCCTCAGTTTTTTGTTAATTGTGCTGTTTACGGAGGTGGGTTTGACTTTTGAGCCTTGCCTAAAAAAAGGCACTATAGAGGCAGCAGGAGCCTTGGCCAGTATTCGAAAGCCTGGGGTGACAGGTGCAAGCTGTGTCTTGTGAAGCAACGCGGCTTGCCGAGCATGTCGTTCCAGGCTGACAGACACTGGATCCCTTTGAATGACACCAGAAGCTTAGCCAGTTGTTGAAAGTAATAATTTTTTCTTTATACTGAGGTATTATTCTTGGTGAGGGCAGGATGCTACTCAGGGTCAGGGTCATAACAGCCTGGGCTACATGATCAGAGAGTTCTTCCATGTCTCTTTTCATGTAGTCCAGGGAGGTACATCTCAGGTCATTCACACCAAAATGAACAATGACAGAGTCATATTTGTACTTGTTCTGGCGTGACCTGAGTGCTTGTGTTATGTGGCGGATTCTGGCTTCCGACAGGCAGCTAACAGTAACCTTCTGCTTGTCCAGCCTAGTAAATGGGATGTCAGTGTGCCTGACTATAGAGTCACCTATTACTAGTGTGTTAGGTATGTTATTTCACCTTAAGGGTTGTGATTGTGCGGCACAATGATTTTGTGTTTTATGTGTTGTCTGGTTTGTGACGGGAAGTGCAGGTTGTTTGGGTGTCTGCTATGGAGGTCTCTGATGCTTTTGCAGGTTTTTATTTAGAGCTTCCGAGTATGATTTTGTGTATTTATGTGTATTTTTTGCCAGTGCTGTTTTAGTAGGTCTGTGTGCGGCTGGAGGTGTGGTGCAAGTGTTAACCAGTCTTGGGTGGAGACAGCTTAGCTTCCATTTTGGCCCTATAATTGCATCTCTCGCATATGTTAGTGTTTTGTGGTAGGAGGAGAGGGTTGTCTGTGTACATGAGGCAGTTGTAACATTGCTTCAGGATACACAGATTCACCAGCTGGACTGGAGAGTGCACCTGAAGTTTCCATTTGGTCATGCCTGAATAGTAGGGTGAGCTGCTTAGTCGCTTGGTTGGTGGTGGGTGAATAAAGAGCTTTGCCCTGCTGGGCAATCAGTTTCAGGGTATATTAGTGCTTGCTGTTAGGTCTGAGTAAGTGCTAGGCTGTAAGATCCTTTCTGAGTGCTTAGGTTAAGAGCTAGACTAGTTTGAAGGGAAAAACCGAAGAGGAGACTTAGTGGAGCCGGGAATAATTTAACCATAGCTAACCAGCACAGCCCGGTACGCAAAACCGTGCAAACGCGGTTATTATAGTAGGAAATGATACAGATAGAAATTAGCCCAAAATGGCCAATAAACTACTAACTTCTGGGCTGGAACCACTCCTCCAGGGACAGATAGGTTGCTCAAAGCTCCCCTCTCTCACAGGTGAACAGAGAAACTTCCTTCTTTCCAAGTAAGGTATGTGCAACTCAGAAACTAGTATCACAGCCCTGAATTCAGCACTAGCCTGAAAACTGGGATATACTAGCTTAGAAAGGCGGGAAACAAGGAATTTTTTTTTTGTTTTTGTTTTTTTGAAAAGATAAGGCAAAAACAGTACAAAAAATACACTTAAAACAGCTTTAAATGACTACAAATGACCAGAAAAGGCTATCACACTTTAGTGTGTAGCCTACAACAGTTAAACAAATTATTTAAACAAAAAAATAACTTTTTAAAAGTGCAGGCAGTCAAATAAGTACAATATGTGAAAAAAACAAACTTTTAAATCACAATAAACTCTGGAAAATCTGCGTTTAGGTGGAAAACATTTAAGTACAGCAAGAAAGTACAGAAAACTGATACTTAATCACTCCAAAGTCTCTCTTCTAAGCTAGAAAGCTTGTATCAGTTTAAGGCTTTCTTGTGCTACTGAGTAGGTTAGTTACAGGAAAGATGGGAAACAAGCGCAGATGTGATCTTTCAAACCAGAAAGTTGATAGAGACAGACAAACTGTCCAAATAGTCAATAAACTAAAATTTCTGGGCCAAGAACCTCTCCTCTCATGGTAGACAGGCTACATAGTGCTTACCACTCCCACTGATAAGCTAGAAGGCTTTCTTTCAACACAGAAATGCTTGCGGGGCTCAGAAGCTTACCAACAGTCCTGGATACAGCAACTCTGTATCTGGACTAGGCTAGTTACAGGAAAGGTGGGAAACAAGTGCAAGTGCGGCTTTTAAACCAGAACGTTGAAAGAGATGGGAAAAAAATGGCCCAAACGGCCAATAGCTACAATTTCTTGGCCAGGAACCACTCCTCTTGTGGTAGATAGGCTACCTAATGCTTACCACTCCCACTGATAAGCTAGAAGGCTTCCCTCCAACACAGAAAGGCTTGGGGGGCTCAGAAGCTTACAAAGAGTCCTGGATACAGCAAATCTGTACCTGGACTAGACTAGTTACAGGAAAGGTGGGGAACAAGTACAAACATAGGCTTTTAAGCCAGCAAGTTGAAAGAGATGGAAAACTGCCCAAACGGCCAAATAAACTACAATTTCCGGGCCAAAACCCACTCTTCCTGTGGAGGATAGGCTACCTAGTGCTTACCACTCCCACTGATAAGCTAGAAGGATTCCCTCCAACACAGAAAGGCTTGGGGGGGTTCAGAAGCTTACTAACAATCCTGGTTACAGCAACTTTGTAACCGGACTAGGCTAGTTATAGGAAAGGCGGGAAACAGGCACAAGTGCGGCTTTCAAACCAGAAAGTTGAAAGAGATGGAAAAAAAAAACTGCTCAAACAGCCAATAGCTACAATTTCTGGGCCAGGGACCACTCCTCTTGTGGTAGATAGGCTACCTGATGCTTACCACTCCCACTGATAAGCTAGAAGACTTCTCTCCAACACGGAAAGGCTTGAGGGCTAAGAAGATTACAAAGAGTCCTGGATACAGCAAATCTGTACCTGGACTAGACTAGTAACAGGAAAGGCAGGAAACAAGCGCAAACACAGACTTTTAAATCAGAAGGTTGAAAGAAATGGAAAAGCTTCCCAAACGGCCAATAAACTAGAATTTCTGGGCCAGAAACCACTCCTCTTGTGGTAGATATGTTACCTAGTGCTTACCACTCCCACTGATAAGCTAGAAGGCTTCTTTCCAACAAGCAAAGAAGGGCTTGGGGGGCTCAGAAGCTTACCAACAGTCCTGGATACAGCAAGTCTGTATCTGGACCTGACTAGTTACAGGAAAGGCAGGAAACAAGCTTAGAATTTTTTTTTTGTTCAGAAAAGCAGCTAAAACAGCAGTAAATACAATTCAAATTGTAATGCAGGCCAGCACACCCGAGTGTGTAGCAACACTACGGCAAATACAGTTCAAATAAATCCAATTAAATTAACAAATGATTAAAAAACAAGTGCAGAAGGCAGTAAATTAGAAGGCTACTAACAAGCAGTAATAAGTGCAGAGTAAGAGCGACTGAACAGATAACAGCACACAGAAGAGCAACTGACAGTTACAGTAAGAGCAGCTGAATAAAATATATATATATATATTTATATTTTTTTTTTTAGGGAGGGAACAGAGCAGGATTAAGATGCTGCAGGGGTTGTCCTTCCCAAATGCTATCTTTGTACACAGTAGGAGTGCCTGAAATCAGAATATGATCTTACTGCACTCAGTTGAGTGAGCAAATGAGATGGGCCCAGAAGGAGTATCCAAATACACATCTGCAAGAGGGGTGGGCAATTTCAAAGCCACCAACATTAACACCAAAACAAGAACAGGGAGGGTGGGTGAGGAGCTAACTGTAGAGAGACAGCCACAACTTCAGTTGAGTTAATATTCAGTGAAAAACGCAAATAAATAAATTAAATACAGTACTATATGCAAAAGAGCAGATAACAGTGTACTTAAATTCAATTATACGTCCAGCTGATTTCAGGTAGATGTTAGCCGGCCAAAGCTCTGATATTAAACAGAGATAACTCAAAATGTCCACTTATATAAGGCAAGAATGTCAGTGATGAGCTGAAACTAGCCCCCACTGCTATCAATGGCTACACAGAAATTCTAAAAAGTACTCTGTAGAGAGACAGCCACAACTTCAGTTGAGTTAATATTCAGTGAAAAACACAAATAAATAAATGAAATACAGTACTATATGCAAAAGAGCAGATAAAATTGTACTTAAATTCACTTATACATCCAGCTGATTTCAGGTAGATGCTAGCTGGCCAAAGCTCTGATATTTATGCCCAGCTTAGTAAGTTTATCAATGATTCCAGAATGGCGGATGGTGTCTTAGGCCTTGGCGAGGTCCAGATAGGCTGTGTGGACCTCCTTACCCTCGTCCACAGCTCTGGAGACTGGTTCGAAGAAGTCAGTCAGGTTCAGGAGACATGATCGGCCCTTCACAAACCCAAACTGGGTGGGGTCAAGTGTTTCAAGGTTGCCAGTGTCTTTGTTTATAAGTTCCATGATAATGCGTTCCATGCCCTTGCAGATCTGGCTCATCAGACTGATGGGACGGCAGTTCTCAGGATCCAAGGTGGAGCCCCCCTTGTGGAGTGGGATAACTGTAGCTGTGCACCAGTCAGTGGGCACGAAGCCTGAGGTGAGGCTATGATTAAACATGACACTTAGGTGAGGTGCCAGTTCATTTTGTAGCTCATGTAGTACACAGCCCGGGATATCATCTGGTCCCACGGATGCTGTATTCTTAACTTTGGAGAGTGCGGTTTCTACCTGTGTGGCCATGATTACCAGAATTTGGCAATCTTTTGGTATTGAGATGGGCCCTTTAGGGGGTGGGGGGGGGTTAAGTTGGCACTAAATCCATCTGCCAGGATATTGGCAATATCCTTGGGATCAGTATATTTAATGCCATTCTGTTGTAGCTCAGAGCATATCTGAGCATTGCCATTTAGATTCTTGAAGTAACTATAGAATGCTTTGTGGTTGTCTTTGGAATCTTTGGCAATTTTATTTTCATAACTAGCTTTGGAGGATTTTATGAGGGATCTCAGCTTCTTACTGAGGCTGGTAAGGGAGTTTTTTGCATCCTGGGAATTTCCTCTTTTCTGCAACAATTTCTTCCTTCTGTTGTATAGTTTGTTTATGGCATGGGACCACCAGACTGGCTTCCTTTTTTTGGAAGAGAGCATCTTGGTTCTATTTGGGAAGGCACGATTCATGCACAAATGGATGTGCTCATACAGTGCCTTAGTGTAGGATTCAGCAGTCGTACTTTCAGCTCCCATCTGCATGGGTGTCATGCCGTTTGTAATTTCTGACTTGAGTAGCATGAAGTTTTTTTATAGAGGTTTCCTTACTGGGGGGTGGAGGTGGGATGTGGATGTCAAAGGTGATTAGCTTATGGTCAGACCTGACCAATGAGGGGTGACCACTGGTGTGGAGCATCTATCTCCCATGCTGGTAATGACCAGGTCTAGGATATTGGGACCTCCAAGTGGGACAATGGATTAGTTGACCCAGGGCGTTGGAATTTATGACTTCCAAGAACCGTTGGGAAAAGGTGTTGGTACCCGAGTAGTTTTCCCAGTTAATGGCAGGGTAGTTGAAATCACCCAGTATTAGGGTGCTTGGTTGTATCTTAATATTTTCCAGTATGTTTAGAAAGGTGTAGTGAGAATCTTGGGGCGTGGTGGGGGATCTGTAGCAAGCTACAATTTGGATTACAGTCTTACATAGCGTTAGTTGCACCTGGAGAATTTCAAATGCATTGTGTTGGGCAACTAGCCTGAAGGTGTGAATATCCTTGGTGAATATGAACACTCCTCCTCCTTTAGTGTTTCAATCTTGGTTTGGTGGCCGAAAAGTGTGGTAAGAGCTGTAGCCTGGTATTCCAGGGGTGCTCTCTGGAGCCTTGAGCCAGGTCTCAGTTACTGCACAAATATCGATGTTCTTCATTTTTAGGAGTGCCTTGAGAGAGTGCATTTTGAGGTTTAGACTTCTAGCATTGAGTAGCATTACCTTCAGATTTTGTATGCTTGTATCTGTTATGGTGGTATTTTTTGTCCTTTGAACCTTGCCTAAAAAGGCACTATAGGGGTTGCAAGAGCTTTAGCCAGTAACCTGAATTCCAGGGTTGATAGGTGCAGATCATCTCTGGTAAAGCATCGTGGTTTGTCAATCATGTCGTCCCAGGCAGACAGATACTGGATCCCCTTTGAATTACACCAGAAGCTTAGCCAATTGTTGAAGTCAATCATTTTGTCCTTATACTGTGGTATCATTCCAGACGAAGGCAGGATGCTACTCAGGGTTAGGGTCATACCTGCCTGGGCCACATGATCTGAGAGCTCTTCCATGTCTTTTTTCATGTAGTCCAGGGGGGTACATCTCAAGTCATTCACTCCAACATGGACAATGACAGAGTTGTATTTGTA
>NC_056737.1:1854323835-1854471335 GCF_019279795.1 Protopterus annectens
GGCCAACAGCAATAGCTGGGTGTTAAAGGGGACTTGTGCAGTACATGCAGAACCAGTGGTGTATGCAAGTTGGGAGCCTCCTTCTGGACTACATTCACTTGCCAATTGCACGGCTGTGTGAACTGCACATAGAGAATCCCTAGCTGGACAGGTAGTATGAGCAAGGCGGTGTGTATACTGCTGCAAAGGGCCATCGTGACAAACTGGGCATATTCAGAAGGGTACAACACAAGGTGTTGTACAGCAATATATCCAAACTGTGATACTGGCCTGTACTAAAGTTGTGTCTACATCCTGCTCCCTGCTACACTGGCTGTGATGGATACCAAGAGGCCATCAACAAGTGGCGTTACCATGATGGAATCTATGTACCTGTATAGCCCCGGTCAGCTTGGCAACAGATACGGCACAGTGCCCAGCCAATGTGGCAAACCAATGCTGGTACTGGAGGGATACCTCTACCATTTGGAGTGTGAAGCACCACCTAAATGGTACTGGGCATGTATCGAGCAGAGAGTAAAGGCCTGCAGAGGTTGTGCCATCACTGTTCACCAGGATGAGAGGGAAGAACTGCTGAAATCACTACCACACCAGCACGGCCCAGATGCAACAACAGCCCAAATGGCTATACTGCGCGCATAACTGTGGCAGAGGGTGGTAACCGGCAATGACCTGCCAAGCCTGGTAATATAGAGTGTCCTAGGCACAGCAGATGACAATGTGCTACAAGAGATGCCTTGCCGTGCCACCCTGCGGTTGTAGCATAACCAGTGTATGGCAGAGGGCACAGGCATCCATGACCACACCTCCAGCAACACTTGCGGATATTGATGTCAGCCAATATCCACTCCGTAGTGGCAGCTTTATCCTCCGTAGAAAGCCTGATATGGATGGGACTGATTCTTTGGTTCTACTTACTACATCACAGAATCTGACTGATCGGTGCAGGTCTGACATCATTCTTGGGGATGGCACCTTCCCTACACGGGCTGATATATGTCGTCAGCTGTATACATTACATGGATGTATTGGCACCCTCACCTCAGCAAGGATCGTCCCCCTGGTGTACTGTCTCATGACATGGAAGTAAGAGTCTGCATACAACAATATGTGGGAGATACTGAAGGGTATGGCCGCAGAACAGGAATGCACCTTGGCTCCACAGTATATTATGACTGATTTTGAGAAGGCAGCAATCCGTGCCAGCCATAAGGCGTTCCCTAAGAGTATTCTGAAGGGGTGCCTATTCCATTTTGCACAGATCATTTGGCGCTAGATCCAGCATCACCACCTTGTAGCCCTCTATGGTATGGACACTGCTTTCTCAATTTCCATCCGCAAGCTGATTGCATTGGCATTCCTACCACTGGAAGGCATTGTCCCTGCATTTCTGGACATTGTGGCTACTTTACCAGACTGTGCTCAGCCTATTGGCATATTTCTGGACCATCATTATGTGCGGGGCAGAACACGCAAGTATGCATCCTGCTGCTCAGCACAGCAATGACTGCCATCATCCTACCCTTTGAGGTTTTGGAATGTGTGTGATGTCTCTAACATGGACTTCCCGTGGACAAATAACCAGGTGGAGGCATGGCATTATCAGCTGAAGGTGTTACTGGGATGCCCTACTGTGCAGCTATCTGATCTTCTGTCTGTTCTGCAGCAGGAACAGAACCTGACAGATACCCGACGAGAGTCTCTTTTGAGGGGGATGCCTGTGACACCGCGTAGGAAGGCTATTGTTGTAAGGGAGCATCGCCCAAAGCATATCTTGCAACATAAATGTGACTACAGTGATGTGCAGGATTTCCTCCGTGCTGTGGCACATTTCTACAAGTTGTGATTATATTTGAGTTTAGTACGCACCAATCACTACACACATCACTTTACATTTTGTGTTAATAAAGGCTTTGCCCACAGCACACAGGTTTCATGTTACCACTTTCATGCCCACGTGGCATTCTATGCCAGCCACATGTTCCACTGACAGTTGCACATGGTGGCTTCTAGGGGAGTGCAGAGTGTATCACTGTGGGGGTTTGTGTCTGCCACCTGTGGTTAGGGTGCAGGGGTTCCTGTATTCCCACTGGGAATTGTCCGCAGGAATTTGTCACTGCAGCTAAACTGCCATCCTGCCATGTGTCCACATCCAGCTGTGTCACAGCGGGGTGTCGCACCACCTAACTGCCTGAACCCACACACACACACACACACACACTACATACCTTTCAACTGTACAGATTCGTGCTGAATATCCAGATTTTTGTCTCATACTTTTGGTCTGTTTCTTATAACATTGTGATTTTCTGGCAAATCACTGGCAAATCATTGAGAGTCAAAGTAAGAAAATAATGACAGATATTTGACTTTCAGACTTTGTATCCTCTGAAAATTCATGCTGATGCAAAACCTGTTATTCTATCAACTTTGTATGTTTGTAAAAGCAATGTTTAAAAAGTGTCCTTTTTTGGGCCTTTGTCCTCCCATTATTTATGGCTTTGTCCATATTTCTTGCTCTAAGAGGTTGAGATGTGTGATATAAACATATATATCTATCTATATATATATATATATATCTATATATATATATATATATATACACACACACACACACACATATATATATATATATATATATATATATATATATATGTATATTTGTGTGTGTGTGTGTGTGTGTCTGTGTGTATTTATGTGTATGTTTATATGTGTGTGTATGTATAATAGAAAACACATACTGATTAAAACCATGATCACTTACCCAGACCTGTGGAACACAGGGATAAAAGACATCACTACTCCCAATCAAAGCACAAAAACACCACGCTGGACACAAAGTTGTAGATAAGATTAGCGCTTTCGTTTATACAAAATGGATAAACTTCTTCAGATAAAATACAAGGGAAATTAGGTGTTTAAATACAAATGCAAAATGACATCACATCCTGTCAATAAAATCTTCCAATACATAAAATTTCTTGTTACAAGCATTCTCAACCTTTTAAATGAAAAAATACAAATAAAATTTATCTGATATTATATCTGATAATTAGTTAGTTAAATAACCAGAGTACAAAGTCTCTATCTAAATAATGCCTTTAATTTTAATAGACTGGTGATGGTCACTACTCCCAAACCATCTGGGCTTGCTGTAGTAGCAGCATTTAGAGCTTGCTAAGCTATGAATTGCATGCATTATACTGTTTGCTTAGGGGGTTGCACATGTATAGAAGTGCACATTCCTTTCACAAAGGCAGCCATTGTGGAGTTCACAAGGCTTTCATGGATTGGGGGGTATTAGGGCACACTCTCTAGTGAGAGTTTGATGCTGTACCAGTGTCCTTGATCTCTTCACTGACCCAGACACAGGTCAAGTTGAACATGGTGGGACACTAAGGTGGATCTTGTAGATCCAGTGAATAAGCAGATAAGTTAGTGGCAGATAATGGTCAGCTGCAGGGAGGTAAAAACAAAATGTGATCTGTTGAAAAACAAAATGATCGGCACTTATGTATTATCGCAACCACCTTCCAAACAACTCACTCTTAGTATAGTCACATGGAGTTGAGATGCCGACAAATGTATTAACATAATGTTGTGAAATGCAATTCTTTCCATTGTTCTTTACTTTTCCTTTACAGTTTGACAATTTAATGTGGGTAGTAATGAAAGAAACAGGGGTTCTGTGCCATCACATTTAATGATTTAAGTAGGACAACATGGCAAGTCGTGCTTCCACAGCCATGCGACATGTTATTCTGTCCGTGAATATTTTCCGATGAGAAATGTACAGTTATAACCTTTTCTGAAATAGTGGTTTTCCCTTACATTACATGGGGTAAAACTTCATTGAACTGTACTGTCAGTGATGTCAGCATACTGAATGCATCCTTACACTTTAAAGGATGCTTCAGAGGTCATGCTTGCCTTGTACTTCATTATGAAATAGGGATGCACCCCACAGTATTCGTGAAATGATGTCAGCAATGGGTAAAGTACATTGACACACACATTTTATTAACATTTTTTATTCGCCAATCTGTTTTACACATAATAAATGTAGTAAACTTCTCGTTCACTGTATTTATTACTCCAAATTTCTGTACTTCCATTTTCTGACAGCTGATTATTGTGGTTGATCAAACTAATATGTACAACTGTGACTTGTGTGGAACTGGGGTGCCATAACATTTTTTTCTTTTCAAAGCTATTTTACACATAACAAATGTGTGACAGTTGTGTTTCACAGTGTTTGTTAGCACAATTTTTGGTACTTACATTATCTGCGACCTGTACATTGCAGTTTGTCAACAGTGTATCTTAAACCATCAGATGTTTGGAAGGTGGTTGCAATAATATTTAAGTACCAAATGATCAAGTAAAGGTTATCAAATTAGTGCTAAAGGACATCTGAAAAACTATAATGGACATCTCACAACCTCCCATTTCTATCACAAAAGAGGCTACAGTTTAAGGCTCCCTATTATGCTGTCACAGACACAGGTTGTCGAATGCATCTTTGTCGAACTGAAAAGTGGGAAAAGGCAAATAGTGAAGTGGCTTTTCAGAGAATTCTTTCCCTGGGAAAGAATTTGTTTGGCCTCGTTACTTTGCCTTTTTGGCACTGTAGCGTGATCTCAGAGTTGGTATATTTAAGTAGAGGGGGTGTGGGGGGCACAGTGTCCCACATCAGAGGGTGTAGGGGGCATTATGTAATGTTTTATATATGTTTTTCTGTTTCGGAATGATTTTTTTCCCTAGGGTTGAATTTTTGGCTGGGATGTAAGATTTCTTTAAGGGCTGACCAGACCTTTCTTGGGTTGAGTTTACTATTCTTCTGAAAGTTGCTATAATATAGATTTTTGTCTTCATTTATTTGCCTTGTTTAGTATGGTTGTGGCACGTTCTGTACTTTTCAAGATATTGTAGTGTTTTATATTTTTGCCATTCTTTCCATGTTTTCTCTCTATCCTGTATTAGCATTTGACTCATTTCTGGACAGCCAGATTGCATTATTTATTTTTAGTCTCTTCTTTCTAGGAGGTATAAAGCTATCTAGAATATTTAGAAAAGTTGTGCTGAATTAATTTACAGCATCATCTATGGAGAGAATTTTTAGGATGCTCCAGTTAATAGGGTAGAAATGAATATTTCTGGGTTAAACTTGGACAGGTTGCATGTTGTTTTATAACCATGCAGTTTAAGTGAATGGGTGAGATGTCTGGTTGTATAAATTGGGAGACTTAAGGTGGTATTCATACTAACTAGGGTAATTTGGCCAGGGTACTGGGGAACCTCCTCTACTCTTTTCAATAAGTGCTGTGGGATCTTTTACATCCACTTGAGTTGCCATCATCTCAGACAGTTGGGGTTTTGGTTTCTCATCTTATCTGAAGGCTTGTTTATGCTGTCATACCCAACCAAATGCCAGATACTTTTATTTATTTATTTAACATTTGCTTAACAGGAAAGTCTGACTTGGACTGAATCAATTTTCACTGGAGGCCCCAAGATAAATACTCTAGATGCATGTCTTTTTAACATGTGAGGAAACCAGAGAACTCAAAGGAAACCTATTCAACCACAGGGAGGACATGCAGACTCCAAACAGAAGGCACCCCAGCTAAGAATCGAACCGGAGAACCTCTTGCTGTAAGGTGACAATGCAAACCACTCCACCATTGCATTACTTTGAATTTTAATACTGCTTTAATGCTACTAGTGATCACATTGGAGTACAGCATACAGAAGTAGTTTTGGGTTCTGGACAAGGCTAATCAATCAGATCATGCTGGCACCATTCTTACCTATGAAATTTATTAAAAATTCATTGTAATGTTAATGCAGTGCTGACCCCACCCAAACGCACACACACACACACACACACACACACACACACACACACACACACACACACACACACACACACACACACACGCACAGTACAGATGAAGGGGAAGCCTGCTGTTTTTCACTCGAACAACTGACAGTGACATTTTGCATTAACAACCTTTCCTTTTACTGCATGTATTCTACACTATCTTAAAATAATGTGTAGAAGACATACAAATGAATACACTACATGTGCCTTTGTTATTTTTATATAACTATATTCTGTTACTCATGAATACCTGTGAAGTGAAGTGATCAGACTAACTGGCATAAAAAGGATGAGAAGAGCTGCTTAGTATTAAGGAGATACCATGACATATATTGTAAGTGATAAAACCCCAAACAAAATTAGACCTGGCAACCACCCAGTGTGAGACAGAGAGTCGTAAAATGCGTAATAAATGACATTAGTGAGGTGCAGTCGTTTTTAGCTAATGTGCAGGGTGAAATACAGGTTCCTTAAACTAATGGCAGAATTCACAGTTGCTACATTATGCATATTTCATGATGTATAAGTTTTCATTTTGTTTCTGTGTCATGTTCTCTACACAGTGCATGCCAACCATCATCTTTAGCTCCCTCCATCTTATCCTCAAGTCTGGAAGAACGGTCACCATCTAGACAGCCATCAGGGTTTCACTGTTTATCCTAATGCCCATTACTTCTGTGGCAGTCTGAATGAACAGTTCTCCTACATTGCCAGACTTATTGACCCCTGCACACTTCTGCTCATGTTTCTCAGCTTTCTCTCATGGTTACAACTTATAAGCTGCTTATGTGGTGCACTTCCTGTGGCCTCATACTGCCTGTTGGTACAACCAGCCTCTGCTAGATGTCATTCTTGTAGCAGACTAGCCTGCTTACCACATCATGGAGAGTACAGCATCAGCCACTCACTCCCTCCTACCACAGTCTTCTCCATTACCCAGATCGAATTGACCCCTTGTCATCTGGGTCATGGCCAGAACCCCATACTACAGCACCTGGAACCAGCCTGCATGAGCCATTGTTAACCAAATGAAGCATCTTTGTGTTAAAAAGGTGCTGATTCAGTGCCCAACAGTAATTCATATAATGCATACAATAAAATGTAAACTGCAGTAACAATGATTTAATAACTAGACATATTACAAACAAAAATAATTGTGTTGAGTATCATATTATGCGCAAATTCTATGAAAGAAAGGCTCTGTAAAGACCTTCCTTTTCTTAGGTACACAATGAGGCATTTATCTTGATGAAGTCTATAAGAGAAAGGCATAACAGGGAAAAACATTTTTAAAGTTGCTGTGTAAAACACAAATTCCATGTGCTTTGCAAGACTTCTAATAAGTTAAAGCAGTAACACTTAAAATACAGTTTATGCAAATAATATTGCATTTTTAAATTAACTATAACTCTCAAGTATATTTTCTTGTGAACTCAGCTTGATCTTCGGGAATGTAATGCCCTCACAGGTAAATGAAACTGATTTTTTTTAATCTTTTTGCAAAGATAATTTACAGTCCAGACCACTGCACAGAAAGTAAACAGAGTGCAGAACCACTGACAATTCGCAATGAGCTGAAGAAAAATTTAAGTTCTTGCCCTACTATCACAACCAACATCTACACAAATAGGCTTTGTACAAGTAGTACGACTGGTTAGTGAAAGGACTTTGATTTGTGTTCCTCAACAGCAGTCTTGTTGTCTATGCCTACACATTACAAAAACACTGAATTTCAAAGGGAATTGATTTTCAAGTATTCTGGACAGAAATAAAACAACAAACATCTTTGGCATGCCTCAGCATCGAGTTCTTAAAGCAAGTGTGTGTGTGTGTGTGTGTGTGTGTGTGTGTGTGTGTGTGTGTGTGTGTGTGTGTGTGTGTGTGTGTGTGTGTGTGTGTGTGTGTGTGCGTTTATGTACAGTTTACCTGAATACAATGGAGAGGGGATAATTTTTTCAAATACTGAACTAATGTCTCTTTCAAGAAAAGCATACTCAAATGAACAGCATAAATAAAGAAGTTCACTTCCAGAAATTAAAATTTACAGAGCAGTATCTATAGCCATATTTTAATTCCCTGCTTGAACTTCATAGGTGTTGACTATGCTTGAACAGCTTACATTTTTTAACTTCGTATTGTTCTCATCCTTCAAGCCTTCCCCCACACACCTGACAATGTGTCTTGCCTTGATTGGATAATTTACTATTCTGTTATTATTTTTGTTATCAGTAGGGAACTAGCAGGAGAAGATTACTGAGAATCAGGCCATCATCTTGTAGAATTAGGGGCATTCTAATATTGTCACTTCTCATTTCCGTATGATATTTGTTACAGCAGAAAAAGAAAGTTATCACATTTCATGCAAAGTGCCTGGAATTAAACTGTCTGGAATAAATAAGGACCACAGAAAGTATATTGTTTTGTGGTTTCCTAGATTTGAAAATAATATGGAAAAAGATCAGAGTCCTTTAATTCAAAGATGCAATATCTGAACTTTTGACATTCTCAAAACAGACAAATCCTATTGATTAGTGATTAGAAAAACTTACATTTTTTGAAAGTTGTGTCCATTCCTTCAGTGTAGCCCTGCCATAACAATTAGTTACATGTTGGATTAGTTTTTAAAATTTATCAGGAAGTTAACATACTAATATTATCAGGAGAGATACTGCCTGTTTACTACAAATAAATGGCTGTGAAACAGTCACATGTCAATGTAGAGCTCAGTTCTACGCCAAGTTTGTACCACATTAAAACTCTGTGGTATTAGCATGGGGTGTGCCCTTTAGCTTTCCCACTGCAATCTAACTGTAATTGATGTATCCTTTGGTAGGGTGTCTGTTGAAATTCTGAGGAATATAATTTGAATAGGGTGATTGAAAGCCTGAATACAAGAATTTGTATATTAAACCAAAAGAAACGGTTGTACCAGCGAATAGGTGTGAGTGTCCAAAACTGTTTATTAAACCAAATATCACAAGCGCTTTCACCCTCTCTCAATTGTAAGGCTTTTTCAAGTGCAAACATTGAATTTAGGTATTTAAAGGTGGCTAATTGATACACTGACTGTTTTTGCATTTGAAAAAGCCCTACAATTGAGAGAGGGTGAAAGCGCTTGTGATATTTGGTTTACTAAACAGTTTTGGACACTCACTTCTACTCGCTGGTACGACCGTTTCTTTTGGATTATAGTTTTGGTGGGACGGTCTGTTTCGGCTTATTTTATTCTGAATTTGTATATTAAGTTTGAGTTGCAGTAACTTGGAATATCCCTTTCCTACTATGTGGTGTAATGATCTCACAGTTAATATATATATAGAAGGTTTTATTGGCACTGCAGCATGTTCTGACATTGCCTGTATTTCTAATGTGGAGTTTTAAATACATGTCTTGCTTGCCATCTGACAGGAAGCCACCATGAAAATGCAGTTTTGCAATTCTCTGTTCATAAGGCTTTATAAAAGTGAATAATGTTTAGTGATTTTCATTTCAGTCGGTCTTTATTTTATAGTGGCAGGAGAAGCACAGTGTATCTGAGATTTGTGCATAAAACACACTTAAACTAAGCTGGACTCTGTAGCAATACAAGCAATGCCTTTTCTTCCCTTTTCTGGTATTGATTCAAAACTTAAAGTGAATGAACTTTAAATCAATATTTATTGACCTGTTACACCAAATTATTATGTCTAACACAATCTGAGAAACAGATTCTTGCTGTGCTGAGAAGAGTGAGCTAGGAAGAGTCACTGGCTATCTCAAGTCCTGGTCACCCAGATGGAGGAAATAAACATAAAAAAAATCTCTTAACAATACTGGATTCTGCTGCTTAAGATAGAGTTTATTCCAAGCTCCCAACAAAAATTTCTCATTCAAAAACATGGGAGGGGTATTCTAAAGCCAGAGCATAAATCTCTCTTTACATACATGGTGTTTAATTAAGATAAGAAATATTTCCATTAAAGGGTCCAGCGACTACTTCTACATTTTTTTGTAATGACTTTCTTTCCATTCAGATGAAACAAAGCTAAGAGTGCTGTCTGAAGGCCAGTCTTCAAGCTAGGTCACATGTGATAGCAGAAACGTCACATTAGTCTTTTTTTTTTGTGGCCAAAACAGCCCAAGAAAAGTAGTTATAGACTGAATGAAAAGCCAGAGGAAAGGAAAGCCCTAGAATATGTATTATCCTAGAAATTCAGTACTGCCTCTCTCTTCACAGACACACACACACACACACACACACACACACACACACACACACACACACACACACACACACACACACACACACACACACACACCTTAGCATTTTAGTTGCAGACTTGGAAATAGTTTGGACAAATGGCTTGATGCATGAAAACTATGTTGCTGTATTTTCAGACAAATAATTTGTACTCTGGGGACATTTCCACCCTTGTCGTGGCTGCTAACTTCTCCATGTTCTTCTTAGTGTGCAATAATATATTAAGTCTGGTCCCATAAGGATATGTTTCTTCATTTTACAATGCTCTGTAATCCCTCTCTGAGTAGATAGTCAAACTGCCTTGGGCTAGCATGAATTGAAGAACAAAGCCTTTCTACAATATTTCAAGGATCAGCATATTGACTCACTGGTGGGAGACCTATTGTAATTTGCATTGTCTCATTGTCAAGAAGACACCCCATCTAATATTCTACATTTCGAGTGCTGATAAGCCACAAAAAAAAACAAACAAAAAAAAAAACTAAATATCATGGCATGTTATGTCAAGAATCTAAATGGCAATGCTCAGATCTGCTCCGAGCTACAACAGAATGGCATTAAATATACTGATCCCAAGGATATTGCCAATATCCTGGCAGATCGATTTAGTGCCAACTTCACCTCCCTCTTACCCCCTAAAGGGCCCATCTCAATACCAAAAGATTGCCAAATTCCAGTAATCATGGCCAAACAGGTAGAAACCACATTCTCCAAAGCTAAGAATACAGTATCCATGGGACCAGATGACATCCCGGGCTGTGTACTACATGAACTACAAAATGAGCTGGCACCTCACCTGTCATATTTAATCATAGCCTCACCTCAGGCTTTGTGTCCACTGAGTGGCGCACAGCTACAGTTATTCCACTCCGCAAGGGGGGAATCCACCTTGGATCCCATGAACTACCGTCCCATCAGTCTGACAAGCCTGATCTGCAAGAGCATGGAATGCATTATCATGGAACTTATAAATAAAGACATTGGCAACCTTCAAACACTGGACCCCACCCAGTTTGGGTTCATGAAGAGCCAATCTTGTCTCCTGAACCTGACTGACTTTTTCAAATCAGTCTCCAGAGCTATGGACGAGGGTAAGGAGGTCCACACAGCCTATCTGGACCTCGCCAAGGCCTTCGACACCATACCCCACTCTGGAATCATAGATAAACTTACTAAGCTGGGCATAAATCCCTACGTCACTTAATGGATTGCCAACTGGCTTACTGACAGAACCCAGACTGCAAAAGTAGCCGACTCCAAATCCAGCTCCAGACAAGTGACAAGTGGAGTACCTCAGGGTTCAGTCTTGGGACCGCTCTTCTTTGATATCTACTTCTCTGAAGTACAGGCCAACACTAAGGGACTCTGGCTAACAAAGTTCGCAGATGACTGCAAACTGGGAGCCATTACTAAATCCCCAAATGATATGGATATTCTACAAAAGGGTCTTACAGAAACAGATGCTTGGTGCCAGAGCCATGGGTTCAAGCTGAATGCCAAGAAATGTATAGTTATCCCCTTTGGGTAAAACCATGTACCCATGAATTACCACATAGGTGTCAGTACACTAAACACCAAAAGTGTGATGAGAGACTTAGGGACACAGGTGGACAGTGGTCTCACCTTCGATAACCACAGTGCCACAACAGTCAGGAAATCCTTCTATGTGGCACACCTCATCACTGGCTTTTTATCCAGAAAAAAGGAGGTCATTGTCCCACTGTACTCATTCCTCATTAGACCCATTATAGAGTACAACACCCCATTTGGTATGTTCCTCACAAGACATCTGTAACAGCTGGAAAAGCTGCAGAAATACCTCACTAAAAGAATCACAGGCCTAAAGCAGATGCCCTATGCTGACCATCTAAAAAAACTCCAGCTATACTCCGTGGCATATCGTCTACTCAGAGGTGATCTCTGCTTAACATACAAGGCCATATCAAACCCTGAGCTGTTGGACATGCTCCACTTAAAGAAATCCTAATCCCTCAGAGCCACATGCTCCAGGGATCTAAATATTGTCATCACAATGAACAAAACATGCTGGAAGGATAAGTTCCTAACCCAGAGACTCCCCATACTCTACAATAGACTGCCCATACATGTTAAGCAGAGCGCCTCCTTGGCCCTCTTCAAAAGGAACCTTGACGATTGGATGGGGGATAGGAAATTCACCCCGGGGATCATGTCAGTTACTCTGCTAGACAGGGGTCCAGGGAAGTAAATATTGTGGGAAGAAATGTGCAGGGAATTGTTATGGCTAGGCTTGCATAGGCCCTAGGGCCGATACCCTAGTACCAGCCTATGAACCTATAAATAAAAAACAGACAGAAAATCCAGGAGAAGAGCAACTTTCTAACATCACTATTCTCTTTTAAACTTTTTTATGCAGGGGGAAAGGCCGGCTTGCCCCCCCCCCCCACACACACACTGTGGGGTACAGGCCTCCCAAACTTATATATGCCAACTTCGAGACTGTCATATCTCAGAGAAATGGAATATTTCTGGACATGGCCATATCAGATTTGGTATATATAAGTCTGCTTTTTTGGCAATTTGGTCTCCATGCTTTGGTATTCGCTCTAGCAGATCACCACATTTCAAATTGTTACCTCCACATTTGTTTCCTAATTGTTCCATTGTAGCCACTAACGAAGGGATGAAAAGTGTAGTAAATTCCTCTCTCCAGACCTCTCATGGCACCTTTGTGAGATATTTCTATGGAAAGTCTTCCCTCCATTTTCTTCTAGCTGGGTTGGAAATTCATGGTATAGTACTAATACACTATCTTACGCTGAAATATTACATGATAACAAATAAAATCAACAGACTAGTTTTCTTTTTATTTTGAGGCTGTCAGTTTTGTGCTGGCTATGTTAGGTTTTAATATAGACAGGTAAACTAATATAACCTAGTTTTCATGTTTTCAGTTTGCTGTAGGGGGTTAATGAAGACCACAGCTTGACCTAGATGTAACTAAAGCTGTAGTATAAACACAGAGACCACTCACAGCCACTGATGTATAGACAACTGAAGTGTCAGTTATTATTTCAAACATCCCCTCATTTGTTTTTAGGATGGAAGTACCATTCTGAGCTATTGTAATCAGGAGATCCTTGTAAAGATCAGAAAAAAAAAATTACTAAGTAATTGCCTAAAAGTAAAAATGCAATAGTATGGAATAATTTACATTAGAACTTAAAATTTAAAAGTAAAAAAGTAATAGTACAAAAGTAATTTACATTTTAATTTAAATGGAAAGTATCAGACACAATTTGATTCTGACTGAAAAGGAACATTGTTCGCCAACTCTGGGGGCTTGAACAATTCTTGGCATCCATTCTGTTCCTTTTAATTTAATGTCACATCTCTACTTCAAGCTGTCTTAACATATCAATAAATCTTCAACCAATAATTTTCTGGGTTAATTACACAGGTTAAAATATCCTCAGTGCATAATGATAGCTCACATTCTTTTTGGCATAGCACACCCTCCATGATCAAGGAGACTATAACAAATTGACCCAAGTGTTCCAATGTAGACAGAAAAAATGGAGAAGAAAATATTCCTTGCTTATTCCCCCTTGAAATATTAAAAACCAAAGAGAGGTATAAGTCGACCTGGGCACTGGTTGCACAGTATAGGCATCTTACAATGGGTGTGTGACAACTTATTGAATAATGGTATACTGAAAGTCACAGTACTGAATGCAAAATCCTGAAACATCAGAATGTTGAAACTTTATAATGGTGATATCAAAATACTTAGTAACATACCTGTCAACCTCTTGATAGAAAAAATCTGGACAAAGCCTAAAATAATGGGGGGCAAATACCACAAGATACAGACATATTTTAAATATTGCTCTTATAAACTTAGAAAGTTGCTAGAAAGGCAGGGTTTGTGTTAGTATATATTTTCTAAAGGATATGAAGTCTGAAAGTCAAATGTATGTCATTATTTAGTGACTTTAATCCTTGGTGGGAAAAGACCAAAAATATGAGACAAAAATCTGGACATTCTGTGAAAATCTGGAGAGTTGAGAGGAATGGTTAGTAATAACAAAGATACACTAGATATGTACACAGTGCCAGTAAACAGCCAGTCAACAAACAATATCACTCCTTTATTAGTTAAACTTGGAAACAAACACTAACATGGATCCTACGGGGGGGGGGGGGTGTCCAGTTCTCTAGTTAGGTACTTTGATTTCAACATTCTAACATTTTAGCATTTTGACATGTCAACACTGTACATCCAAAATTATGACTTTCAGTATATTGCTTTTCAGTAAATTGACATGAACCCTCATACAGTATCTATAAAAAGAAAACCCATCCCCCATAACCTACAAAATCCAATATAAAAAGTTCAATTTGATATGATCAGATATGTCTCCAGCACGCAATGAGTGGATAGGTTGATATACTGGCCCACACACCACCCTTTGAATAAAAAAAAAAATCAAAAAGAGGGTTCCCTTTATATTGTCCTGTTTGCTGATCTCTAATAAAACCCACTGGTTCATATGGACCAACAAGGTTAAAACTCTCGAGAGTATGTGAGCCACAATCCTTGTGAAGAGTGTGTAGTATGCACTTAACACAAAGGTAGGGTGCTATGTTGCTGGGTTTAATGGATGAATTTTTTAGCTTAATTATGAATGAAATAGCTGCATCAATTCAGGATCCAGGTGGATACCTCAAGCCTGATATGTTTTTGAACAGGGCTTGTAGCTTATCCTCAGAAAGTGAATTAAATGTATTGGGAGACTGTACCAGTAAAACATCTAGTAATTTACCTTATTAACCTTATTATTATTGACCTCATTCGTATATCTTTAGATATTGGAGACATCAATAGTGCCGTCTAACGCCTGAAGTTTGACACTTTGCCTGCTCACCAGTGGCAGGATGTTGGCCCTCTGTAGTGATCTAAGTCATGTAGCATGAGGAAAATACTAAGAAGATTTCCTTAGGCGGCTGAACTACTGCCCCTATTGGAGCGCAACTTATTTGTTTAGACAGTGTGATGTGCTTTCTACTGCACTGGCCTTAGGGCTAAGTTCTGGTAAATGCTATCCACCTCATAATTTTTAAATTTTAAGGTACAGACAAACAAACAGTGCATAATTTGCTTTAAGTTACAAATTCCTCATGTAAGTAAACCTGGGTAAAATTAATAAAATCCTCTCCTTGCAGTCCACCTCTAGCTTTATGTCTGTGTAACAGGTCCTGGTCCAAGTGGGTCATGCTCTCTGTTTGCTTTCTCTGAGTTACCACTGAATACTGTACTATAAATCCCTTAAGGGAGAGCTTTACTCCATCTCATCAAGATCTCTGCTCACTTACCTCATTGATGTTCTCATATATGGTTCTTGTACTGCCTCCTTTAGCCTCACCTTTCTACCTCTAGTATAAACATTATGACAGCCATATATACAATTGTCTCTGAATCATCTTTATACCCCACCTTTTAACTACAACATTAACATTTTCTGGCCTGCATAGTTCTGTCCTACACTTCCATTTTTTTAATTTCTAAGCACTCAACTCATGATCTATTATCTATCTGACAAACCCACTATTACATCTCTTAAATGCTGTGTTCAACATCTGCTAATGCATAAACATCTTTTATACTGCATTAGTTGCCACTACTTTCATATGAATGAAATCTAATTAGTATGTGTAATAGTTCATGCATGTTATTTAATGTCTGTTCATGCATATTACTCATTGTTTCTTTAAAAATGTTTGTTAATATGTTGGAATTTTTTCTCCTTGGGCCTCTGCTGGAAGCAAAATAAAAGAAATGAACATAAAGTATGAATATGATGAATCTGTCATCTAAGAACATGAAAAGCTTATTTGTTTTTCATGACAGTTATTAAAAATGATGCCTCTCCTTTAAACACACAATGTGAGGCTTTCACACTTTCTTCTTCTTCTTCTTTCGGCTTTTCCCGGTTAGGGGTCGCCACAGTGGATCATCTGTCCACTCATGATTGGCAGTGGAGTTTTACGGTGTTGAGTTGCCAGCCCGGCGCCCAACCTTCCACAGAAGGCACACACATGCACACACTCACACCTAATGTCCTTAAATAACTTTTCCCAAGATAAATATTTTCATTCACATTGCATGTCATTAACACAGTCTTATTTCAGGACACTATTATTTGCTTTACTTTGGTAGCCTTTACATTAAACAATAGTGCTTATCTGGCTACAGTGCAGACACATGCAAGACAGAGCAAGATGTTGGATATTCCCTGTCCACTCCTCTTTCTTCCTCTAGAGCAAATTAGCATGTTATATGTTGATTGGCTAAATTACATATATGCTCATTCTTTACTATAAATTGACAACAATAATTTAAATAAATAGGACAAAGAAGCTATATGCAATGAGACAGTTGCATGCAGTACCTTCATAAATCACTTTGTTGTACAATTGGATATGTGGGGCGGCCACAGTGGTGCAGTGGTTAGCATTGTCACCTCACAGCAAGAGGTTCTCCAGTTTGATTCTTGGCTGGGGTGCCTTCTGTGCAGAGTCTGCATGTCTTCCCTGTGGTCCCGTGGGTTTCCTCCAGGTGCTCCGGTTTCCTCTCATGTTCCAAAGACATGCAATAGGTAGATTGGACACTCTAAATTGGCATAGATGCAAGTGAGTGGTATGGCTGAATTACTACAGCAGGGCTAGCCACCCAGCGGTGTAAACATTGGCTCAAGATGATTGTCACTGTTGAAGTGACACCCTAACCCCATGTGCAAAATGTGAAAAAGGGGTTGAGGATGGATGGATGGGTACAGTTGGATATGTACTAAACCAATCTGCTTTCACAAAGTTTAAATCAGTTCTTCCTTTGAATATAGTATTAAACCAGGAATAATTTATGAACAAAACTATTAAACCAAAACACAAGTGTAGTTTTACTATAGGGTAAACATGCTCCCAACATCATAATCTCATTCTTCCCAGAGAATTCCATGTTGGTCTATTTCCCACAAGAGCCACTGACTACCACATCCTGGTTCATGATTTTACCTGATACTCATCCCTAATTTTACTATGGAACATCAGCTACCTCTCAGCTGCAATGGCTCAGCTCTGCAGCCCTACATACACCTTCCCTTCTGCCCTAGGAGAAGAAGGCCTCCACCTTGACCTTGAATTATGCAACTATGATTTTATGTTTGGTAAACGCTGACATGACACCCCAGCTCTAAGTAGAGAATTGGAAAAAAGGGAGTTAATGATGATGATTTTACATTTGTTTTGGTAAGAAGCAAAGGGGTTTACCTACAGGCTCTGTCAAGATTGGCATGTATAAAAAAGAAAAATAAAATTTCTAGAGCTTTGCGGCTTTTTTGCTGTTAGCTGTCTCACAGGCCTTATGACCCTACATTTATTTTTTCATGTTTATTTAGAGGAAATATTAAAAGCCTCTGGCTGAATATATTTCCACAATATAGAAATGATAGAACCCCCTCTCATATTCAGTCATGTAAGCAAGGATCACCTGGTCAGGCACTCTTCAAGTACACTGTGCAAGCAAAAATCAGTGATATCTTGTACAATTCCCTAGAGAACCCACTTCCCTCTAAGCCCAGACAATCATGACACATTAATTTTCTTATTACTAAAAGCATGAATATACAGGTGAGGATTCAATGGCAGTCCAAAACCCTTCCACATAACACATAGGAATTCCAGAGCCCACCTAAGGAACTGCAGGACCGGGCCCTCTCCTCCATTGTTATCACATTTTTTGAGTACAAGGGACTTCACAGAAAAATTTCTTAAAGAACACTTTCACAACAAGCCTCCTAGATTGTGTGTGGAGGCTACAGTCAGCTCTCATGTAGGCTGTAACACGTAAGTAATAGGAACTTAATGTAGGACAGGGCTGCTCCCCTTTGCAGGAGATTCCCTCTGCTTGGCTCTCTTTCTTCAAAAGGGTGAATCCAAACCCCATTTTAATTTGAGAGCTCACAGGCATCCTTATATGATCACCACCCCCCTTCTGGCAACAACATTTATCTCCAGTCATCCCTGCCACTTTCCATTGCCACTTCTGCTTTAGGATTAATTAATTAATTAATCAATTTGAATTTGTTAATCATGGTAGGGCAATGATTCATGTGGACCATTTTCAAGACACTACCCAGGAATACATACTCAGAAAAAATGCTAAATAAATATAATAAAATATGATACTCAGAAAAAAGTAGCTATTATAAAAATAATTCACACACAAACACAAAAACAGGTAAACAGTTGCAGAAAAAAATTTCAAAATATTGTGCATAGTCACATTGTTAAAGGATACGATCAGAAGCAGAACAGGATGAAGTAAAATACATTGATCAAAAATCCAAAATGTATTTCACTAAAACAGTAATCTAAGTTATTTTAATTCTAACTGAAGAATAAATTTTTTTCTAAATCAGGAAGAGCAAAACAAGTATAAAAAGTATCTACATAAAACCATGCAATCTCTGTCCAGCATAAGCCAAATTATTTCTAGCATGATATTAATCAGCTCACTGACAGAAAAACACAGGACAATATAACAAATAATGTTCTGAAAAGCTCCAACACCAAGCACATTGCCTCAGATTTACTTCATGAATTTAGCAGCATCCCTGAAGTAGCCATTCCATCCGACCTATCCTCCAACCCACTCTCCCACCACTTCCAACCTTTCATATTAGACACACCTTACATAAAGCAACTCAGACTCTGCTAGACCAAATCCTGACTGCCTGTCCACCAGGCTCTGATAACATGGTTCATTCACTTATACAAACACTTCTTAGCCACTCTCTTTATACACAAGTAGATCCTCTGTCTAACTATCAACATCATGTTCATCATGAAAGAAAGAAGCCCTAATAACACCAATTTCTAAAACAACAAAATCCAGAAAAAAGATTTTCATTTTCACCCCATCTAAATACCCTCACCTCTTGGTTAAATCCTAGAAATGGCTGACTACATCCAACAATGCCTTCTTCTTTCTATAGAACTGCACAGATTCTGGGGGTGTCATAGCACAATGATTGCTCTATGGTCCCTGACAGATGAAATCCTCATCAACATGGACAAATGAAACTTAACTGGGCAGTCTTCATATGCTTTACAAAAGCATTTCACATCATAGACCACTCTGTACATAGACACACTAACTGAAATTAGCATCAGTGAATGCTTACTCCCCTGGTTCAAAGACTTCCTCTCCTACAGACACTTCAAATTAAAGTAGAGAAAAACTTCTGCATCTCTACAGTGCTACTTAAAGGTGTCCCAGAGGGTTTTATCTTAGCACTGCTACTCTTCTAAGTTTTCATCAATAAACTACCTTATGACCATCCTCATCTGACAATCCTACTATACACTGATGTCATGGTGAGCTTCATATCAAGCCACTCCCATCCCGAATTGCAAATACAACTCTAAAATGACATACTTTTACCCAGTAAATGCCTCCTCTAAAACAAGCTGTTTCTAGAGCCTTCCAAAACAAACTCTATGTTTTTGGCACTCACCAAAGTGTATCCAACGCTCCCAGTTCACTTAACATCACAGATATTAACAGCTCACATATATCTACATCCTTTTCTTTTAGGTTCCGAGTCATTTGGTTAGATCTAATTCTGAACTTTCCTGACTACACTGAAAAAGAACACAAAAATGAATTCCTTTCTGTTTTGAGCAAGAAAACTCCACTTACTTTACTGCCCCCAGCTCAAGCAGTTATATGCAAAAGAACTCTTCTGGATAGAATACAGGCAACCAATCTTCGTAGCAGCTTCCAAAAAACAACCCCCCCCCACACACACACACAACCACCCTTCAATCCCTATTGAACAAACTATGTTGTTTCATAATGAATTCACCCTATAAAGAGCACAATTACACCACTGTATGAAAAGCTAGAGGGCTACTAATAAAACATTGATGAGGCCTTCTCCTGTTCTCTCTACTCTATAAAACCCTCACCATGACTCTTTTTTTCTTTCTAGCACAAAACATATTCAAAGAATCTTTACTTATAATCTTAGACTTCAATCACAATCTTCTCACAGCTGACAGCACCAGCAACCAAACTGCACTGCGTCAGTCACTCTTTCTCCATGCTAGTACCTAAATTATGGGACAGAATTCCAACATATCTAAAACAAATCTCTTACAAAACATTTAGACTGCAGCTCAGAGATGTCTAAACAGTCAATTAAAATGCCGAAGTCTGCATACAAGTCACATTACATAAATCACACTAGCACCCCCTTCACAAGTCATCTCCCCACTTCGACCAACTACCTATCTTCAATTCTCTCACCTAACCTCACTCCATATCTCCATTTCTTTCCCTCCACCTCTTTGTTTTTTTTAATAAAAATTTATGTTTTTCAGTTTAGTAAGAAAGGATGATTGTATATTACTCATCTCTGCCACAATACTGCAAATCACTGTGTTATGTGTATTTGTAACCACCTGTGTTATACTACTTTAGAGAATGGGCGACCTGTAGATCGGCACCCTGATTGAAGAACAAACATTCTCCAGCAGGATGTTAAACTACGGGTAATGCCCTCTGAAAAATGAGTCTGTCACTTCAAGACAGCATTTTAAGGTGCCCTTTAGCTCAGACTGAAAGTAACCTATAGGCTGCCATTAATTTATACTCACTAAGCAGCACTTTTGCTGTTTAGCGAGTGTAAAATATATGTAAAAATATAAAATAAAAAGTGTGTGTATGTTTATGTCTGTGTGTGAGTATATACATGCATGTGTAGGACAGCAAGATTAATTGAGCCATTATGTTACACTCACTAACCAGCACTTTTGCTGTTTAGCAAGTGTAAAAAAAATGAAACAGAAATGTGCCTGTCTATTTGTGTGTGTTTATGTTTCTATCTGTGTGTGAGTGTATGTGTACTTGCGTGCATGAAAGTGAGGTGTTTGTGTGTGTGTGTGTGTGTGTGTGTGTGTGTGTGTGTGTGTGTGTGCAAGTGTGAGTGACAGATAGGAGAAAGTGTGAAGAGTAACAGCAATTGAGCACTGGCAGCTACATCAGTTAAGAGTTTTGCATACATCTTGACCTCTTAGCTCAAGAAATCTGGCAAAAGCCAAAAATAAAAGGGGAACAAAGCCTCAACAATAGGAACAGATTTCAAATATTACTCATAAAATTACAAAGTAGTTTAAATAACACAATTTGTGTTTGCAGGAATTGTTTGAAGGAAATAAAGTCTGAAAGTAAATCTATGCCATGATTTAATAACTTCAATCCCCAATGACTGTCAACAAACCACACATATTAGGAGTAAGAGACCAAAAAATAAAGTAAATACCTGGATATTTTTTAAGCATGTTATATTTTGGATGTAAAATGCTTCCTCTAACATCATTTACATAAACAGTATATGTAAATGGCATTCAGGGAAGCATTCCCTGTTTGAGACATTAGGCAGAGGAACTATTTTACTCATAAATAAATAAAAAAATAATATAGTAATAAAAAATAAGTAAGTAAAACACAACAATTTTACAGAGAGCCCATTCTCTAAGCGTAATAATGCCTCCACTGTGTGTTTTACTGTGGTGCTGGGCCTCATAACACTCTTGGGTGAGTGTTATTTACACAGTAACACACCTTATTGGGCATTATTGCATATCATTTTTGTTTATATTTCTTCTACTTGTGCATCTATACCTATTATGATTTTTTTCAACTGGGCTGTGCCTGCAATTGGTATACTGAGATCAGTGCACTACCCTGGTAAACAAGTTTAAAATAAAAAATGTACCTGATTTGTTCATAAGTGAAATATATCGTATGGGGGGGGGGGAATTTAATAACGCCTAAACGGAGTGATTTGTCCATGTAGGCATAGTGGCACAGAACTTACATGGAAGTAAGTAGCTGTGCGATCCAGTAAACAGAGCAGAGAGGCATGCATGAGCATACAGACACGAAAGTGTCCATGGCATGCAAATCACCTCATAAGCAGGCGAACTACATGCAAAAGAGGGGGCTAGAGTGATCCAGGAAGCAAATAGGCAGTCCTGCCTGTGTTGGTGGCCGAAGTGTACACGGAAAATTTCCATGTACAAGAAAGTAAAAATTTAACAGAGGCTGTAATAGCCTATTTAGAAGGTCAGAAATTGCATAGTAGGCACAGATATGTGCAAAACTATGCCCTGTGTGTCCAAAAGATAATTCAAAATAATGTAATATAATTTGTTTTTAATACCCATATTATGTTTGTGTGGTGTGCAGCAGTGCTCAAACATGCCATTATGCAAAAAAAAAAAAATTAAAAAGTTTAAAAACTAAAAATAAGAAATATGTGAGAATAATGCATTATAGGGCCCTGCATGGAGTATGTACGATGGCAGATGTCAGTGGTTGCTAAGAAGCAAGTCCTGGAATTGTGTAGTATCCAGGTTGTGTGCACAGATCTGTATGCAAATGAGCTGGGGTTACTGAATAGCAAAAATGGAATACTGTGTCCACAGATAAAATCCGTGTAGCTCCAGAACTATGCTGGTGTCCACAGAAGAGCTAGCTGACATCAAAAGGGGGTGTTTAAGGGGATTGGAGCTCAGCTGTGCCTGTTTGTGTGGCACGCCACTCAGCTAAGCAGGGAGGTGTGTCCAGTGGTGCTAAGCTTTGTTTAGCTTCAGGGTGCGTGTTTTAGCTTGTTTGAGCATGTTTGCATGGCACGCTGCACTGCTGAGCATGCCCATCCATGGGGGTTGTCTACTGACTGGTAAGTATTGCTTATATGAGCGGTTCAGGTTTGCGCACTGCTCCACAGTGCTTATCAGGGAAGGCAGTTAAAAAAAAAAAAGGAAATTGCCTGTGAAAGCCAATCATGTATAAATTAGTGATAACCCCTTTTCCACTTACACTGGGCCATTCAAACTCTGCCATGATGTACCTGGCAGGTAGAATGCATCATAGTTAGCAAATCACACAGGCTGTATCTGCAGAACACTACTATAAATTATGCGCACACCCTACAATCTCATTTTCCCCCCACACTCTGCACCATTGGAGTACAGACTTGGGAATTTTAACTGACAGAATGCTAGGGGCTGCTGCTGCTCTGCTACATCTGTACATGCTAGATGCTGAGGTCAAGTGCTGCTGCTGCTGCTGACAATAGGCCTAGAATGAGAAGAAGAAGAGTGTTCAGACCCAGGGTAACCTTCCAGGAGCTACATGAGCTGGAGATTGTAGAGCATTAAAAGGTGGACAGGGATATACTACAAGAACTCACCGAGCTCTGCCAACCCCAACTCAGACCCAGAGCCAACAGAGGGGAACTCATCCCAGTGGAAACAAAGGTATGTGTAGCCCTTAGGATACTAGCTACAGGTACTTTTCAAAGACCAACTGGGGACGTGATGGGGGTCTCACAGGCATCTGCATCCAGGGTGCTCCACCAGTTCATGGCTACCATGCAAACACATGCCATTGAGCACATTTATTTACCCCACATCCCTGAGGAGAGGGCCAACAGTATGCATCTCTTCTACCATGTAACACACTACCCTGAGATACTGGGTGCCATAGACTGCACCCATGCACACATTAAAGCACCACCCAGTGAGGAAAGTAGAGTCTATGTCAACTGCAAGGGGTATCACTCCATTAACTGCCAGGTCATTTGCAATGCCCAGGGCATTATCATGAATGTGTGTGCTAGCACCCTTGGCAGTTATCACTACTCCCATATCTGGCACACATCACAGCTATACCAGATGTTTGCCGGGGGGACATTCCATATGGCCATCTACTGGGGAATGCTGGCTACACACTGAAACTGTGGATGATGACACCAATCAGAAATGCACACACACCTACCAAAGAACACCATAATGAGGCACACACACAAACTAGGAACATCATAGAGCATGTGTTTGGGTTGCTCAAGTTATGGTTCCGGTGTCTCACTATATCTGATGGAGCCCTACAGTACTCAACAGCCACATGTGCACACGTCCACAGTATGTGCCATACTACACAATATGATCCTGTGGAAACAGCTGCTGCAGAATCATCACAGGGAAGGGACACACAGCCCTCCACCACGCCAAGGTCCTCACAGCCACACCCACAGGGGGTCTAGGAGGAGGAACCCCCTGAGGCTGTCCCTGTAGGCAGACGTAGGCATGCCCAGTATGCCCTGGCCTTGGCAAAGAGGGAATGCATAGCAAATGCACTGACAACCTAAGGTCCTCAGGACTGACACCTGACTCTGACTCACATACATAGTAAAAAGGATACCAGTCACACCACACAACCTGTACCTTACCATGTATTGGCTGTGTACTGCATGCATCAGACAGAGTTAGCCCTAAAACACAGGTATTTTCAAAAAAATAAGTCAGAAACAGGAATTAATTATATTTGCATATAAAATTGATGGGATATAAAAAGACTGCAACAGTTTATGATGTTATTCCTTGAAGGCTTTTTAGCTGAGGTATCAGAAGTGTGCAATAAAGGAGGTGCAGCTATTCGCTTGGTTCCTAACTTGTTTTTTGAAAATTAATGGTGTACGTTGTACTTTGTGCTGTGTGTACTCAGCTAAAACACAGGTATCTCAACTGCTGCATTCACAAGGTAAGTCACTCTCTTTTACAACCAGTGTATGGGGGTTCTAGACTATGGTAGCATATGTATGGACCTGCTGCATGTATGCAAGGGAAAATTGTGGGCTACTGGGCTGCATGCAGATTGACAGCTATGTGGGGCAACAGGTACTCTGTCCAGTACTGACTGCATTAGGCCACAAGGCAGCAAAACCCACTGCAGTATGCAAGGGAAATGCCAAACAGTAGGGTCATAGTACAGATTCACGACTGTCAATGCTAGAGTCCCCTACCCCCAGTGCAGCAGTGTTCCCATACATCTGCAGTAACAGTATGTTTGCAAGGACATAGCAGCAGACCACACAATCCCAGGGCTGTCCCAGACAACTTGGCTACATGTTTTATTTTCCACAATATGCAGGGGTCAAAGTGTATGTCTGTCTGCTGTTGATCGTGTGAGAAATTAAACCTCACTGTCTGGTGGCTGGTGTGGTTCAGTGGGCTAAGTACATTAGCGTGGTTGATGTTTTCATGGTAGGAGTCCCAAACACTGTCAATATGTCACATTTTGTTACTGCAAGAAAACTGGACAAAGCCAGAGACAATGGAGGGACAAAGGGCCAAACCTACAGACATTATACATGCTCTGAGTAACCCAGAAGGTGGCTAGTATAACAGCAGGTTGCAACAAGTCAGAATAGCAGCAGGATGTAAAGGCCATCACTTAACTGCATCAGTACTTATAAAAATTCACTGGGCTCCATTTAGTAGTATATTACCGGTAAAACACAACTGTATGAGGAGCAGAGCAGACATATGGGGCAGAACACTGGACATCCCGAAAAACATGTACAGTCAGAGGTGTGAAGACTGTAACCCTGTGTTATGTTACATCATAGGTTCATAGGTTCATAGGTAGGTACTAGGCTATTGGCCCAAGTGCCTAAGTAAGCCTAGCCAACAAGGTTCCCTGGCTTATGCCACCCAAGAAAGTTAATTTCCTGTGCCCCTGTCGAGCAGAGCCACAGAAGTGATCCCTGGGGTGTATTTCCTATTTCCCATCTACTCATCAAAATTTTTCTTGAAGAGTGCTAATAAGGAACTTTGCTTGACATAGATGGGTAGCTTGTTCCAGCGTATAGGAAGTCTGTGGGACAGGAATCTATCCCTCCAGCATGTCCTGTTTATTGTGGTGACAAGGTTTAGGTCTCTAGAGTGTGTAGCTCAGACGGATTGGGATTTCTTTAGGTGTAGCATATCCAACAGCTCTGGGTTTAACATAGCTTTATATGTTAGGCAGAGATCTCCTTGGAGTAGGCAATATGCTACAGAGTAAAGCTGGAGTTTTTTGAGACAGTCAGTGTAGGGCATCTGTTTGAGGCCAGTAATCCTCTTTGTGAGGTATTTCTGTGGCCTTTTCAGCTGCTGTAGATGTCTTGTGAGGTACATTCCAAAAGGGGCGTGCTACTCTATAATGGGTCTAATGAGTGCCGAGTAGAGGGAGAACAATGACCTCTTTTTTCCTGGATGAGAATCCTTTTGTGATGAGGTGTGCCGCATAGAAGGATTTCCTGACTACTGTGACAATGTGATTATCAAAGGAGAGACTACTGTCCACCTGGGTCCCAAGGTCTCTTATCACACATTCGGCATTAAGTAGACTGCTGTTTATGTGGTTGTTCATGGGTACAGAGTTTTTACCAAAGGGGGTGGCAGTGCACTTTTTGGCACTGAGCTTGAGGCCATGCCTCTGACACCAGGCATCTGTCTCAGTGAGGCCCTTCTGTAGGATGTCCACATCATTTGGGGACTCGACTATGGCTCCGAGTTTGCAGTCATCTGTGAACTTCATTAGCCAGAGGCCTTCTGTGCTAGCCTGTACTTCAGAAAAGTAGATACCAAACAGGAGAGGTCACAGGACTGAACCCTGTGGTACTCCACTTGTCACTGGTTTGAAGTCAGATTTGGAGTCTGCAACTTTTACAGTGTGGGTTCTGTCAGTGAGCCAGTTAGCAACCCATCTTGTGACATAGGGATATATATCTAGTTTAGTAAATTTAGCTATAATTCCAGAATGGTGGATGGTGTTGAAAGCCTTTGTGAGGTCAAGATAGGCTGTGTGAGCCACCTTATCCTCATCTATGGCTTTGGTGACTGCCTCAAAGAAGTCGATCAGGTTCAGAAGGCATGATCTGCCTTTCACAAACCCGAACTGGGTGGGGTCCAGAGTTTGGAGATTACCAATGTCTTTGTTTATGAGTTCCATGATGATATGTTCCATGGCCTTGCAGACCAGGCATGTCAGGCTAATAGGGTGATAGTTCACAGGATCAGTGGTGGCTCCCCCTTTGTGGAGTGGGATAACTGTTGCTGTGCGCCATTCAGTGGGCACAAAGCCTAATGTGAGACTATGATTGAACATGGTGCTGAGCCAGTTTGTTCTGACGTTCATGTAAAATGCAGCCTGGGATGTTGTTCGGTCCCATGGATGCTATATTTTTGGTTTTAGAGAGGGCAGCTTTTACCTACATAGATGTGATTACAGGGACTCTGCATTCTTCCTGTATAGATATGGGCCCTTTAGAGGGTGAGAGGGGGGTAAAGTTAGCACTGAACCTATCTGCCAAAATGTTGGCAATATCAGTTGGTTCTGTAATTTTTGTGCTGTTGTGCTGTAACTCAGAGCAGATCTGGGTGTTGCCATTGAGATTCTTGACATAGCTATAGAATGCTTTGTGGTTGTCCTTAAAATCAGTGGTGATTTTGTTTTTGTAGCTAGCTTTGGAGGATCTTATAAGGGATCTCAGCTTCTTACTGAGGCTGACCAGGGAGCTCCTCCACTCATAGGATTTTACTCTCTTTTGCAAGTTTCTTCCTTCTGTTGTAGAGTTTATTTATGGCAGGGGACCACCAGATTGGCTTCCTTTTTTTTCCAGGATAGCATCTTGATTTTGTTTGGGATAGCATGATCCATGCACGCGTGTAAGTGTTTATAGAGTGCATTTGTGTAGGATTCATCAGTCATAACTGTATTGTCCATCTGCATGGGTCTCATGAAGTTCGCCACTTCTGTCTTAAGAAGCCTGAAGTTGGCTTTTGAGAAATTTTTTACCATGGTTTCCTTAATGATGGGTGGGGGTGGGATGCGGATATCTAGGGTGATTAGCTATATAGATATTTCCAAAAAAACAAGTAATATCTGTGGTATCTCCAAAGTCTCAAAACAACCCACTAAAGTGTAGTGGGTCCAAAAACAAAACAGTGTAAGAAACTTCTCTGTGTGGAAGATTTTCAGTCCATATATTTCTAGTTAATCACTGTATATTAATCAGATCAGACAATAGTATTAGAGGTAGCGAACGTAAACTCGTCTTAAGTCAAAACAAAACAAAAAGTAATAATAGAAAATATATAATTGTACAGCATTACTAAGTATTTGAAAGTAATCCAAGCAAGGCAGGCAGTCTGTTTCCAGTCGAAAAACCTTTATTAAGTACACAGACAAGCGATCCAAGTAAAACAAAAATAGAGTAATATTTTCCTCATAAGAGAAGTTTCTTACACTGTTTTATATAGATATTTCCCTTACATCAGTATAAACATGCCCATCAGGCCTATGTCTGTGCAATGGTCAATCATTTTATGGCCCTGTGACTAGTGTCCTCCTCAACATTGAGCTCCTTGTCAACATCTGCTGATGTCATCCACCCTAACAGCATTACCTGACAATCTCAAAACAGATAAGCTCCATGGCACGTGTAATAAGCACTTGGTGGTATAGTTTATACTTATAGACAGGGGTTCTAATCTCAATAAGAGCAACTCTGTGAGTGTGTGTTTATGTGTGTAAATATATCCTCTTGCAGCAGTGTGCCTATCTCTGTGAAATGGTTATATATTTTAAGGCCCTGTGCCTACCTGCCAGCCTTCCCATTGGCCTCCTTTACAAGGCCTGCTAATGTCAACCACCTTAACAGCACTGGCTCACAATCTCAAAATAGATCAGCTCCATGGCACATGTGATAAGTACTTAGTGCTGTAGTGTATACTAATATATAGGTAGGGGTTCTAATCTCAATACTGGCAACTCTGTGAGTATGTGTGTGTATGCATGTAAATATATCCCCTCATAGCAGTGTGCCTATCTCTGTGCAACTGTCATGCATTTTACTGACCTGTGACTAGCTGCTGGCCCTAAATAGCCCACATCTACCTAGGCATAAATGCTATCTGCCACCACCTACATTTGTAGGTACAGAATACCCAGGTGACACATATCAAGAGTAGCATGCCATGTCATGGGATATGCATGTAAGATTATGCTGTCCACCTCCATTGTCCCTGACACACTGTTCTACATATATGTACTTAGGTAACCATGTACATATACAGCAGTACCTTGCTAATGTCAAAATTTTACTGTGCTACCATGCCATTCTGAGCCACTGTATTGCTGCCAAGTCTCCACAGCAAAGCCACTCAGGCTCTGGAACAGAAACATATGCAGTTCTGAGAGACAACTGTCATTCTGCAACACTACTGCCAATCTAACATCATGTAACAAAGGTACAAACACTTTGATGTGTACTCATGACACATGCCAACATACAGCACATTGCATGACATAATACTATTGCACTACAAATATCATGTAATGTAACATAGTCACCCTGTACATCAGACACATATTTGCATGTCCCTGAATTGATGATATGGATGGCAGCAATGTAGCACAGGTATCATTACATTCACAGGGTGTGGTGTGGGGGTGCCAGAGACCTAGGCTGTGCCAAACTATTGACATTGTGTGTGTGTGAATCAGGAAGGGGTGCTGGTCAGCTGGGCCATGGAGAGGTGCCGTGTGTGTCTGTTGGTGACTTGCACCCTGACAGTGATGTTTGAGTGTGCATGTACACAGTCAAGCCAGGTGCTAGCCCTACACATGGATACGTTGGACAGCTGTGGACCGTACATGTCAGAGTAGACAGTTCTCCATCTCTAGCCATGAACACAGGAACTGGCTCTGCCAGGAGTAGCATTGGCACACCCTGCCCAGGGTCAAATGCAATGCTAGTTGCTGACAGTGACTGGTGTCTGCTGGGCCTGTGTCCCTCACAGGACCACTCAGGACCAGGTGTCTATGGCCTGCCATGTCATGGTGTGGACAGCATACTCCCTTCTGTAGTGCAGGAGGTACTGCCACTACTGGTGAATGAGTGTGCACGGCCACATGGACTCTCAGAGGATGGTGTTGCTGACCTATATCCACATGTCCAACACCCTACTCCCACCACATGTTCCAGCACTATGTGCAGTGAAGGAGTGACAATGTCTTACCCCACTGTCTGTCCACTACATCAGTGAAACAATCCATGGTGTCACCAACATGGTAGGGTGATTCACAGATGTCAGACTGTGTTGCATCCATGATCCTGAGCATCAATCTGGTGTTGCATTTGGAACATGCCTGTACCTCCATGATGGACCAAAACATGTGTTGAATGACCCATGATGTGACACCTGTGGCAGGTGGTGGATGGGCAGCAGTCCTCCTTTGAGCACCCCTGTCAATTTGCCTGTGTTGGATCTTGACATTTCTCTGGCCAGTGTCTACACTCACTGATGCCGTAGTTGCCACACTCTCTGGTTCAATGCCACCATACTCTAACTGTCCAATATATGTGGTCACAGGGGAGTGGGCATGTGTGGGCATACTGACTGTGTGTGGGGACAATGGGGAGGAAGTGGGCTGTCAACCCATGGGACAGAATCAGCCCCCAACAACCCCACCTGTGCCTCATTATGGCCACCATCATCATCAGAGTCTGATGAGACACTGACCTCAGGTTTTGAGGAGGACAGAATCCAACTCCTCCCCCCATTCACCTGTGAGTAGGAAGACAAACGCAGTACATTACTACCTGCACTATTTTATATACACACATACAGGTGAGGAGCCACAACTGCATTACACATACCACATCTTATTTCTGATCCCATGCACAACACACAAGCAGACTACAACATACACAGACAAGACAGGCTCTTTATAACATGTACTGCAGCTACATCTGGTTAATGTTGCCACCACTATACACCTGCGATATAAACAATATTTCACTATATGTGATAGACCTACACCGAAAACACAGGGCACCCATCTTGAGCATAATATTGCCCCCTGTATAGCAGACTGCATAGACCTTCTAAAAATAAGTACAAATGTGTTACTGCTCCTGCAAATACACAGCTGTGATTACTGATTCATTGCACTTCAGTTAATGTCTCAGAAACTGAACATACAAGTATTGTACTATGGCTAAGCATATCAGTTGTGTCTATGGCAAAATGGCAACCCTTAACATTCTTAGGGTATATATGATCCATAAAACAACAGTATCACACTTACTGGGTACAGAACCTTGGACTCCAGCCACACCTGATGTACCTATGGAAATGTGAGGGAAAGGTATTGCCAACAATCCCAATTGTGGCATTGTTACAGGATAATATGTGCATATATCAACATGTACAGTAGGTAACATGATACTGCCTACATTGCTGACATCCTGAGTATGTGTGCACAGCTGTGCATTAAAACTAACCACCCCCAATGCAGATAGACCTGACACCCGTGTACTGGAATGCAGAGACTGCCACAAAGACTGATACAGTATTACAGTGATGAACACAAGAGGTTTACCTGGATGCTCCTCTGCTGTAGATGCTGTGGCACCCACCTCCATGATGTATGAGGTGATGGATACTGGGGATCTTGTGGTTGATCCCAGGTTGAACAGGAATTCCTCTGTGGCTGAGAGTGGTTGTTGTACAGCAGGCCCTGCACCAGTGACAGCCCAGTCCCTGGCCACAGTGGCAGCCCTTTACAGCATCCATGGGACCAGATGACATCCCGGGCTGTGTACTACATGAACTACAAAATGAACTGGCACCTCACCTAAGTCTCATGTTAATCATGTTCTCACCTTAGGCTTCATACTCACTGAGTGGTGCACAGCTAGAGTTATCCCACTCCACAAGGGGGGATCCACCTTGGATCCCAGTAAGTACCGCCCTGTCAGTCTGACGAGCCTGATCTGCAAGGCCATGGAACGTATTATCATGGAACATATAAACAAAGACATTGGCAACCTTAAAACACTGGACCCCACCCAGTTTGGGTTTGTGAAGGGCCGATCTTGTCTCCTGAACCTGATTGACTTCTTAGAATTAGTCTCCAGAGCTGTGGATGAGGGAAAGGCAGTCCCCACAGCCTATCTGGACCTCGCCAAGGCCTTTGACACCATCCCCGACTCTGGAATCATAGATAAACTTACTAAGCTGGGCATTAATCCCTGCGTCACTCGATGGATTGCCAACTGGCTTACTGACAGAACCTACACTGTAAAAGTAGCTGACTCCAAATCCAGCTCCAGAGAAGTGGCAAGTGGAGTACCTCAAGGTTCAGTCCTGGGACCTCTCTTGTTTGGCATCTACTTCTCTGAAGTACAGGCCAACACTAAGGGACTCTGGCTAACAAAGTTCACAGATGACTGCAAACTGGGAGCCATTATTGAATCCCCAAATGATGTTGATACTCTACAAAAAGGCCTTACAGAAACAGATGCTTAGTGCCACAGCCATGGGCTCAAGCTCAATGCTTAGGAATGTATAGTTATCCCCTTTGGGAAAAAACATGTACCTGTGAATTACCACATAGGTGGCAGTACATTAACACCGAAAAAATGATAAGAGACTTAGGGACACAGGTGGACAGTGGTCTCACCTTCAATAACCACATCGCCACAACAGTCAGGAAATCCTTCTATGTGGCACACCTCATCACTAAGGGCTTTTCATCCAGAAAAAAGGAGGTCATTGTCCCACTGTACTCATCCCTCATTAAACCCATTATAGAATACAATTCCCCATTTGGTATGTACCTCTCAAGACATCTGCAACAACTGGAAAGGCCGCAGAAATACCTCACTAAAAGAATCACAGGCTTAAAGCAGATGCCCTGTGCTGACCGCCTTAAAAAACTCCAGCTATACTCTCTCGCATATCATCTACTCCGAGGCAATCTCTGATTAACATACAAGGCCATGTCAAACCCAGAGCTGTTGGACATGCTACACTTAGAAAAATCCCAATCCCTCAGAGCCACATGCTCCAGGGAAATAAACCTTGTCATCACAATAAACAAAACATGCTGGAGGGATGGGTTCCTGACCCAGATACTCCCCAGATTCTGGAATAGACTGCCCATACATGTCAAGCAGAGCACCTCTTTGGCCCTCTTCAAAAGGAACTTTGATGATTGGATGGGAGAAAAGAAATTCACCCCAGGGATCACGTCATTTGCCCTGCTAGACAGGGGTCCAGAGAAGTAAATAGTGTGGGAAGAAATAGCCAGGGAATTGTTATAGCTAGGCTTCTATAGGCCCTAGGGCCAATAGCCTAGTATCAAACTATGAACCTATGAACCTATGCAGCATTGACCATATCTGTTGCCCGGTGTCAGACCTGCTCATAGGCTCTGTCCTGCAGCCCTACTTGGTTGACTGCTGTGACGAGGTCAGCCTACAGTGCCACATGTTGTTCATGACACTGGTGTCCCTGGAGAGCAGAATGTTATGATGCAGTCTGAGGTCTTCCAGGATAACATTATTTTCAGTGTCTGAAAATGGTGTGTGCCTCTGTTGATACATCCTTTCTGAAAGACAAGAAGAAGAGGGGAGCACATAACAGGACCAGATACATTGCTATTCACTATGTACAGACCCTGCACATCCAAATTTACTTGCACTATCCACTGCTACCTCCCACGTCATACTCCTCAGTCTATCAACACACTATGTATGTGGCTATCAGCAACATAGTAGCAATACCAGTTATGTCCCTGTGTGCCAAGACAGAATGTGCTTTATGTCTCCACACCCATCAATGCCATCTACAGTGTTGTTTCACCTATGGGCAACGTACCAATACTATGTCATACAGCCACTGTCAGAAAAATAGGTGTGTGTTAGTACAAGAATATGGGGACAGTCCAGCAACATCAGTGTGCCACAATGACAGACAGCAATGCAGACCTAATGTAGATTATCTTCCCTGTAGGTGTCCTACTTCTCCAGTACACATATGTTTGTGGAATGTGTATGTGTGCCTGATATATGTGGTCCTTTTGCTGCAAACATGTGGATGTCTGGCAAACGGTTGGACAATAATCGATGGTTGTTCTCACAATATAGAGAATCTGCCTGTCACATGCCAGAACCCTCAGAAACAGTTACACAACAGTAATATCTGTTACCTGTATTCATATTCTTACTTTGTATGACCAATATGTACACTCTGTTGCTGAGGTTGGGCCTGTCCTCCCTCACTAATAATGGCTATGACTTGAATTCCTGCTGTAGGGGGTTGCCAGGTATGCTAGTCATAGATCTCAAGTGATGAGATACAAATGTTGACAAAACAGTGACCTAGCCAGAGTATATCAGGGACAATCAGGGACACCTTTACAATGTCTGAACTATTCCTGAGTGATATTCACAGACTGAGAGGAGCTGAATGACAGTACATCATGTGATGTGACAGCTGTGTTAACCCTTACTTACTGTCAATATGTCTAACACTTAACCCAGTAGCATTTGTACAGGAGCTGAGCATTGTAGGAGGGAGTGATAGGGCTACAGCTGTGATTTAAGTCACTGCAGGCACAGTTGAGAGGTATGCCTGTAGCTGTTGGGCACCACAGAGTATCACCAACATGTCATTCCCAGAGATATACTACAGGCCTACTGTTGTAATCCATATTCTCCATAACTGCATCCTCCTGTCTGCATTCCATTATATGGGGACTTGTATTACATACCTGGTAGAGTGATGTAATCCTTTTGTGAACAAATACTCATGAAAAATGCTTCCAAAATTGCAGTCTGTCTTGGCAAAGCAAGTTACAGAACTGTTTTCCATAGGCAGCTGCTTGCCTTTTGTAGGTAATGCTCATTATCAGGTAATTGCCTGTGCACCAATCCCTGGCTCAGACTTGCTAATTGCATCCAGAACAGCTGGGTTGCACTTTCATTAGCCATTGACATGGCACAACAGTGCAATATTTAAGGCTTTCATGTAGGCCTTGGCCCCTTTCTTAGTCTTTCAGATGGACATTACTGAGATGTGGAGACTACATCATCGCAGAGGGTAGGTACAAATACTGTCCACTATTGAGATTTATGATGTATGTCCACAGTTTTACATGCTATGTTTGGTCATGTCAAATGACTTTGTGATTATTTAGCAGTTCTGTGTTAAACATTGTGGGTTGAGGTCAGTAAGGGAGAAGAGACATGTGAGTGTCAGACGTCATACCTGTTAGAATATGCATGCTGCTGTAGTAGCTGCTGGTCTATCAGCTCTGTATGTTTGTAGGGGCAGACTGTGACACAACCCCCACCCCTTTATGTGTGGCTGTAATGGTAGGTATGGTAGGTCTGTAGCAGGTAGCTTAACATACAGCTGCATATGTTGCAGCCTGCAGCTGCAGTTTTTTTTCCCAGGACTCATAGTGGGGAGTGTGAACACTTTTGATGACAGCAAGCTGTATATGTTACTAAGGGAGCAGTGTCAGCTCTGTCGTTACAGCAGAGCCAGGGTGAGGGCACCCATAACAGTCCAGTTGAGGCATGTGCTTAAGGTACATATGTTATGTAACAGTGCCATTCAGAGAATAGTAGGTGACATATAGGTAAGCTATACGCATATGTGCAGTGTGTCCCTACCTACAGCCCTTTGACTTGCTAACATAGCTAGTAGTTAATTCAGTAACAGCAACCTGTTTTGCTTAAAATTGCATGACTCAGTCATTATTTGCTGTAGTCATGGTAATGAAATTGAAGTGCAACACAATGGATTTAAACCCAGGATTGTGGGTGGCAAAATGTACTGTTCATAAGTTATTTAACAGACTGAGCTACTAAGTCAGTGCTACAAGAGGTGTATTTGCAAGATATATGAGCATACATACAGTCTGTGACACAGGATTTGCATTAGCATGTGTTTTCTGATGAGTATGGCATGCAACATTGAAATGTCTGTCATGATTTTCTAACCTCAATCTGTAATGACTTTCCAGTACTTTAGCAGACAAATATGTTTTCATGAAAACCTTGCCAAACCTAGAGGGCACAAATGTGGACATTCTACAATGGTCTGTACAGTTGCCAGCTATACCTGCTATCCCAGGCCTCACATACATCCATTATTATTTATTTGACTGTGTACTGGTGTAAAGTCTGCATCACAGTCCCAAATACCCTGCCAATATTCCCATTATATGTACTTGCAGTGTGTCAGTGGCAATGAGGATATGTTGGTTGAAACAGCTGTTCTAATTCAGAGTTGAGTGGCCTAGTGGATAATGAACAGTGATGTAGACGATAGGGGCCTGGGTTTGAGACGTGGCAGGGGTGATTATTTTGCAGATGCACCTAACACTGACAGAAACGCATAAGATGATTAAGGCACTTTTAAGCAGTTTTAAGCAGGTTTGCACAGGTTTGCATGGCTAGCCGCATTGCTGTGTGTCACTTAGCTCCTCTTAAACCTGCTCTAAAAATAAAAAAGAAAAGATAAAAGGGGTGATAGGAAAGTGGTGAAATGGGGGCAAGCAGGGGGAAAACATACTGAAAGGCAGGAAGGGTGTAGGACAGGACCATAGCTTTCCATTTCTTGTACAGCAACAGCTGTGCAGGTTTTACTGAATTTGGAATATGGAGCCTCACACCCCAGAGAGAGGGGTGAGGGCAACATAAATGTTTTCATTAATTAATGTAATAATTACTTGTGTCCAGTGAACATGTGTGTGAAATGGAGAGCTATGTATGGGGCAACATTTTTTGTGGACAGGAGCCCCCCCTTTTTGTTAAGGAGAGAATGGAATGTTGGGTAAGGGGTATAGGTATGTGTCAGGAGGTAGGTTGGGTAGGAGAGGTTGCATTTGTGGACAGACAAAACAGACAAGACAGCATACAGGGCCGGTGTGTGACACATGAGGGGGGTAAACACCTTGGAGAGGGAGGGTGTTGTGGAATCAGAGGTGCAAGTGCCCCCAGACAGCAGCAGTGTGACTGAGCTCCCCACCCATGGGCAGTCAACACTGCTTATTCACTGCCCCGAAGTGGCCGTGCTGGAGTCTGGGCACCAGGGCCAGCAGGTCCCTCCAGGTTGGCAAGTCTGCCCTCAATCCAGCACAGGCACTGCTCATACCCACTTGTAGCTGATCATGGGTGAAAACCCCCCTCCACCCCCACTTCCGGGGGACCCTGTCCCTTGAGGCGGTTCCACCTGTAAGTGGTGTAGGGCCAGCAGAGGGGGGGCACCACTGGCTTGCGTCACAGCACCATGCCCAGCTGAGGTAGGGTAGGCAGATCGCCAGGAACTGGCCTACCCAGTCAAGCTGTGGTGCTGAGGTATTTCAATGTGTATAGGTTAGTAATGAATAAAGCATTTAGTTAGTTATAACACCTTGATGAGTGGATGGGAAACAGAAATGCAGGGATCACTTCAATGGCTCTGCTGGACAGAGGCACAGGGAACTAATCTAAGGGGCGGCGAAAGCCAACACATTCCGGCTAAGTTTATAAATGCCTTCGGGCAGATAGCCTAGTACCTGCCTATGAACCTATGAACCTATGAACAGCATGCCAGAACATTGCAAATAACCCAGTAATATAACATTGCATATTATATGGAAAACAACAATAAGCAAGATAACAGTCAGTATAGTAACAGCATGCCAGTAACAGTTATGGCATAAGGCCAACAACATAGGTAATTCAGCAAGATATGTTAGTATACAACCATTGTAATGCATAACAATAGTAAAAAACAAGGCCCAACATAATGATTAGAGAATAACATATGTTAATAGTAAACCATAACCAATGTATAACAATAATAAATTATGATGAAGATAAGGGGTGGGGGGAGAGAAATACAGTCCATTAATACCAGTATAGGCTATATAGTTTGCAACAGTACTGCTATATACTCTACAGGTCTGCCCTTCTTTATGTATAGCAGTGCCCTATAGCTGCTGTAGAACATACATACCTCTCAAGCTATCCAACATGGGACAGTGTGGGCCAAGCAGTAACACCTACAGGTACACAACTACAGAGGACTATTACATGTCAGGTGGACCTATAACACTAACAAGGTGCACTGTGGGCTGATGTGGTGTGAATGTTCTATTGACATAATCATGTCAATGATAGATCTGTGACAGAGTGATTAGGCAACAGTGATTACAGTCTGTGACAACATGACTCTTGAGGGACATGTATCATGTACAGTATAGAGAGTAAACAACTATCATGCCGTCCTTGGCAGACATGGGGTTAGACCATCAGCAAACATTCACAGACACACCAGGCATACAGCCATACCAAGATTATGCATTTTATTTATTGTATTATCTTTTATTTAACTGTACTTGCTGCATTTATTTTATGACATCTTATCACATTCCTGATCAATGTTGTTAACAGTCTGTTACAGCTGAACACAAATATTATTAACTCATAATAAGGGCTACTGCAGCCATTCACCTGTAATTCCTGTGGGATGAACATCTGTTAACAATACATAACTGATTCAGTAATATTTATTAGTACTTGTCACTGGATTTGAACTCTGGTCTGTATGTGACAAAATGTACATCAGACACACCATTTAACAAACTGAGCTTCTGAGTTGCTGCTGCCTATTGACTGGCTGATATTTGCCTAGAGCTCACCTGGAAACAAAATATGACCTGGTACTAGTAGTACAGTTTTATACAAGACTGCAGTGACAGCTGAACACACATGCATGAGATTCATGCATGAAAGAGATACTAGGCAAAGTGTACATTAATACATAGAATACAGCTGTACATAATAAACTCTTAGTGGGCAGAAATATCTGTGATGTGTGCAAACCATATTGGAGTATTGGGTTGGCTACCTGACCCATATACAGTTGCAGGTAGTATATTTGAAGTCTACAGCTATTACAGTTTCACAGTTGCCTACAGCACCGTACCTCGGAGCAGGAATGCATATAGCTGAAATGCAATGGTTAACGCAAGACAATCCTGATATACACAATATACCTTGGCTGTTCCTGGTATTACTTCAGATGTTAGTGCAGAACAAATATCATAAAGCATATATCTTGTAGTACAGCTCTAAATCTACAGTTTAGCACAACGTTCTTTCTTAGCTAACCTTGAGTCAGTTAGTGGTATTTTTTGTGTTTTTATTTCAGAGCAGATGTCATATTCAAGTTCATGAATAACAGCCCTACTTACACACATATTGCACAACATAGCTTTATTAGGGGGGCCTTCATGCAGTTATTGGTATATTTTAAGCCTTTCTTGCACAACAGTTTATATAATGCAAGTGTTGCAATACAGCTGTAATTCCACAATTATTGCAGTAGAAACTTTATTTCATTAACATTATTATGTTTCATGCTTTAATCTTTATTGCACTATACTTGGCAGTAGTCAGTTATTGCAGTACTGGCCTACATCTACATTCATTGCAATACACAAATCTGCACTGTGTGTACCTACTGGCAGTGACTAAATTACTCTATCTTGTGTATTTCACTATAGATTGCAAATTAATTTGTACTCACCACACTCATGGCACAACCTAGCCTGATGCACTGCATGGGCATCTAGGTTGTGAGCTCTCTCCTTTGCAGCTGTAGGGAGAGAAGCCCACCATTATGCATACATGTCTATCACACATTCAGATTAGGAATTGGTAAAACAGTGCTAACAGGGTTTACTATGACTTACCCAAATGGCAGTCAGTCGACCGGCCAATGTTCAAAATCATGGTGTGCAAGGGGCAGGAAATCAAACCCACATAGGTCAACCATGTCTAATCAAGTTGCATGGTGCACTCGACCTTTTGACAAGTGACGTACTGACATTGTGAAGGAAGGTCACACTTCAGTGAGGAACAGGGAATTAGCCCATTTCTTCACTGTAGTGTGATCTCGGAGTTGATATATTTAATGTGCAGAGGGTGTGGGGGGCACAGCCACTACATAGGGGTGCAGGAGTAGCCCCCCTGCAAAATAGTAGAATTAATGTACCATTGACTGTAGAGTTCAATGGTACATTAATGTGCATAGCAGGAGGTGAGTGATATCACCTCCTGCTATGTTGGACACATCGAACCACTGTTGTCGATTTATTAATTTTCAGTTTGGTTTCCTATTTAAAATTCTGTATTCAGCATTTTGGGTCGACATTTTACACAGTCAACTGAAACTGATTTGGAATTTCCATAGTAAACCTGCTAATAGTACTTACAAATTTGTGGGGCATACCCATCTTGAGCATCCTGGACACAGGTGTCCATAAGTCCCCTCTTCCTATGATTTAGATCATCATAGTGGTGATGGACCTGCTCGCCTGTGCGGGCGATACCTGTAGCACTGGTGAGATCACATGCCAGCTAGTTCCAGGCCTCCAACTTGTACACTGAACCCTGGAACTGTCCCTGCAGCAGCTGATGTTGATAGTCTTTCACTAAGAGTCCAAGAGTCCAACCATGAACCTGGACTCCAGAATGCCCCACTGCTGTGCCCAAAAGTGTGCACCCTCTCCAACACCTGCCATAGTTCCTGCACAGTTCAAACTCCAACAGGTTATGCTGTATTCCCACTTGTTGCACTTAATATAGCCTGTTCTCCCACCCTTACATAGCAGTGGGCCATTTTTAAAGATGTGGCACATTGCTTGGCACTGCACAAGCTAGCTTAGCTGAGCACTGCTTAAACTGCCAATGCTTAGCAATGCTTAGCAGTGTGCAAACCAGCTAAGTGCAGCCAAGCAGTCCTTAAGCAGAGATTGTTTTATCAGTACTTATTATGGCTTAGCAAGACTTGGTAGAGCTTAGCTGAGTGCAGCAGATCATTTATTTTTATTTAACATTTGTTTACCAGGAAAGTCCAACTTGGAACAAAGCCAATTTTCAGTGGAGGCCCAGGGAGAAATGCTCCAGACGCATGTCTTTGTAACGTGAGAGGAAACCGGAGCACCTAGAGGAAACCCACACGAATGCAGGGAGGACATGCAAACTCCACACAGAAGGTACCCCAGCCGAGAATCAAACAGAAGAACCTCTTGTTGTGAGGTGACAACACTACTGCTGCACCACTGCACTGCCATCATGACTTAAAAATAATTAGTATAACTTATATTTAAAAAATAATTCCTTAATTTCCCTTTCATGTATTCTAATCCTGCACCTACTGCACATAAGGCCATAATTCTACCCACTTGGCTACATGGATATGGGGAATGTTGCTATACTTTTACATATACCTCTGAGCCAAGTTTAAGCACTGCTAAGTGCCATGCAAACCCGCTATGCTATGCTTAAAGTTGACTTTTAAATCATAAATTAAATGCATCTGGTTTGTATTTTTAGATGTCTGGCATGTGTCAATTGCTGCATCGCGCAAACTTAAAAAAAATAAAAATAAACCAAATAAATAAATAAATAACTTATAAGATTGAATTTATTGCTATCAGGCACTTAGTACAGGGGGTGTGTTACTCATCTATACACACACAGTTAGTGACATGCTCCCTAAACTGATTCAATACTGCCTCCCCCAGCTCTCCCTCAGTAACGAGCCTTCATTAATATGCGTGGTGCACTACCAAGTGGGATCCACATACACAGACACAGTAACATCTGTGTAGGCTCTCCACTATTCCTACATGGATGTTATTAAATCTGAGGGTATATCTTAATCAAAAGAAAAGAAGGAAAAAAGGAGGGGATTATTTTAGAAATGGAGAAATTTTATACATATGTTTTGAGAGAAATGGAAGAAAGATGTGGATAATTTATGGTATGTAGCCATTCTGGCAGAATTTAATTGCATGGACTGCCTGAGACAGTTAAACAAGAAATAGAGCCCCACAGCCATGCTACACCAACCTCCCCTAAATGAGCAGACTCCTCCATATCATACCTCACTCATACTATAGTACCATTTGTAGCGAACTGCGCTCTATTATTTGGTTGCACATATGGCCATGTTGTATTTTCTTTGAATGGAATAGTTTCTGTGAGAAAATAAACAAAACAAGGGGTTGTCAGTAAAATAGACTCAGTCTACAACATGTGTGGTTTTAACTCACCTTGCCTATTTGCTTGGCATTTTTTAATAATAGAAAGTTCTCAGACTTTAGTGGCTCTAACTAACAACTGCCAAAGATTATCACACATTTAATAGATAAACATCACTGGATAAAGTACAGTACAGTCCATTTCAAAAATTATGAATCTTTAATTAAAAAAAAAAAAAAAAAAAAAAGATTACAAACCAGAATTATCAGATGAATACTCAATGATAAAATCTTAATTATAATATGTCTGTGAGTGTCTGAAGTCTTTTTTGTATTGAAATAGAAGATTAAACCAACAATAGTTAAGGCATCCCTCTTGAGACTGATGCACAAAGACAATTGTAGTTCACATAATTGAAATAAGTAGCATGTAGTTTCTGAGAAGACCTACAATGTCTAACTTTAAGGATAACTGAATCTAAGACTTTAATTCATAAACTCCTGAAGTAGACTGCATCAAACATTTACACTATAGTTAAAGAAAACTTCTAAGCAGACCATTTTAAAAATAGAGAATTATTTTCAGCATTTAAACACAATGTATTACAACTACACTTACAGATATTGGGCACATGAATATAATGTAAATAAGTTCTAGTCCTTTGTTTTACAGGGGTTATATCCCCCTGTCACCTGTGTGGGGGCTTCCCCATACTCTATTTTAAATATACTAACTCTGAGGTTGCACTTCCTCAAAGATAAAAGGAATATTTAGTTTTACTGGAAAAGCATGCATTGGTTTTGGTCAGAGGTACTGCAGCCTTGGAGTTAGTATGTTTATTTAATTAGGTTATGGGGCACAGTATGGGGATAAGGGTGCACTGCTCCCCTAAAATTTACCATGTTTATCCTATTTATGGTTAGAATGCTCAGAATTTTGTTGTAAATTTATTTTGCTCCCTTTAAAATGCAGTGTTATGTTTGGTTTGTTTATTTAGACATAAATTAATTAATGCATGGTATGTCAGCACTTTCAAAATGTTAACAAGAGGTGGTATCTCTAAGTGGCAGTGTTTTTGGTACATTGCACCAGACTAGGGAGAAACAAAGCGAAAAAAAAAAAAAAAAAAAAAAAAGTAAACAGTGAGTTTCAGAATTTTTTTTTTCAATTCTTGCAGTGCATTAGGTTTCATGCGTATAACTTGGTTTCCTGGCAGTTACTAGGCATGCTATCCAGGAAACTTTTAAGGAGCTTAGTCTGGCTTCCTAATGGCTCCTGAGAACTGTTTGGTTAAGTGAGTTGCTGAGAGTCAGAATGTTTAATCACTAAAATAACCAGCAAGGCTACCATGGCTAAAGGCATAAACTAAAAACTTTAATAAAACTCTGTAGAAGAGAGGATAAGCACTTTTGCATATGATGCTACATCAGATCCATGAATAAAAATAGAATGATCAAGTTTTTTTAATCAAGTGTACTATCACAAATTAATATATTATCCAATAAAATCAACTCCTCAGTTTACGCCCCTTTAGGGCAGGTTTTAAACAAATACTTGCATTAAGCCCTGGATGTCTGTCTGCTTGTAGTTTAAGTATCCATATCAACTCAACTAAATCTACCTGATTATTACTATCACCCCTTCTAAAATTATTTTTTAAGTGCTGTAAAACTTTGAATGAAAATGTATGACCTCTGTGTTCATTAATATGTTTGGCCAGTGCATTATTCATGTTATTATTCCTAATATCACACATATGTTGTAAAATCCCTTCTTTCAATTTCTGTGTCATCTTACTGACATAAAAACACATACATCCCTCACAGGTAGCCAAATAAATCACATTTCATGTTTGACAATCAGCATACTCTAGTGATCTGAAACTAAAATTGAAACTAAGATGTTTAAAAATCTGCTGTTTAGAGATGATAGCACAGGCTTTGGATCTAACGACATGGATAAGTGCCTAATCTTGTTGCATTATTAAACTGTGGATGGGAGCCATTGCATAAGAAATATTTTACATTATTACATCTCCTATAGGTAAACTTAGGATTGCTACCTACAAGAGCAGCTGTTTTGGCATCAGTGGTCAAATTCTGCCAGTTTTGAAATATAATGTTACGTACAAGGGCTAAATCATTGGTGAACTTGGTTACAAATTTCAAGTCCATTGGGGACAGCTCTCTTGTTAAGATCTAAATTAGTTCCATCTCTATGCCCACCCAAATAAGGTCTAGCCTTGTAAGATATATCAAGTTCTGCTTCACTTTGTATACTGTCAACCAATTTCTCATTGTAGCACCTATCCAAAAATTGTGTCCTAAGGGACCCCATTGCCTGTGCACAGATGTCATCTTTTGTGCATAACCTCGGAGTACATATAAAATGAACATTGACAATATTAGGAAAAATGTCTAGGATGCATACTTCCTTGAGAAAGTAAATCATTTTTGTAACATGCCTTCCTATATAATTCCATATTATTAATAATACCTAAGGAAGTCATATTGAGACAGACATCCAGGAAGCTAATCTCAGTATGAGACATTGTCATAGTAAACCTAAGAAAATCAGTGTTTGTTTCCAAATAATCAACAGATTGCTTAAGTAATTCTTCACTTCCAATCCACAAGAAAAAGATATCATCAACGAAATGACAGTAGAACTTGACATATTCATAGTAACCATTGTTCTTGAACAAAAACATGTCTTCCCAATTGTGCATAACCAAATTTGGATAAGAGTTTGCACATGGGGTGCCCATTGCAACACCACATTTCTGCAAATAAATATCATTGTCAAAAATAAAGATATTGTTTTCTAATATCATCTCTAATAAGGTACATAGTAACAGTATAACATCAGAATTATATTCACTGTGGACATGTAAGATGTCAGAGTCAGAATGTTTGGTAAATGGAGCCTGAATGAACCTGATAGTAGCCTGACCAGAGAGAGAGAGCAAACAAGAGACAGAGTTAAAATGCTTCAGATATGAATCAGTGTTGCTGTTATGTGAGTTTTATGACAAACTCTGCAATTATATGAGGTCCCATAAAACTGATGCACTAACTGATGGTAGTAGTGATATCTTCTGCTTTGAGTTTAAAGGGGTTGTAACTGGAACCTCCTTCTGATTCTGGTTAGTAGTCATACTAGTTAGTGTTCATATTGTACATGCTTTACTGTGAAAAACCTCTGTAACAGAGATTGCAAGTTTAGGACAGTGCTTTTAAAAATTTTGTTACTGAGCAGGCAAATGTGCAATCAATATAAAAAAATAAATTACAACAGGGTTAACATGCTTTGTTACCTGTCTATGTATGTCTTCAATCCTGAAATCCTGAGGTTGCTGCTACATCACTTATAATATAAAGATAGGTTATCTACACTTGGAGGAAGCTTGGACTGTTCTATAGTTTTATCCATCACGGGTGTGTGTGTGTGTGTGTGTGTGTGTGTGTGTGTGTGTGTGTGTGTGTGTGTGTATATTTTGAGCTTGCATTTTGATATCTGATCAGTCTCACTGAAATGATTAAAGCTGTTTTACTGAAAGGAACTGAAATTACAAGCCAGTTAAATAATTCAATACAAGTTGCCTTGACTGTTTAGCACATCATCATGCACAGCAGTAACTCCCATTGGTGGAAACTCAGCTGCATCAATGTTTTGGGAATGGCCTAAGTTTGGTTGTGGTAGTGTGCATATCTGTACTGCAGTGCAATCCAGGATGTGCAGTTATATTCTATAGTGTTTACCCTATCTTTCTGAGAGTGTCATGCAGGGAATGGTGATATTATGGCTTATCTATGTAAGGATGAGAGTCTCATCAACATCCCTTGGTAATTCAGGTACTGCATTGCTGTGTTAGCAGCTTTATATCTGCTGTTCTACTCATCTTGCTTCCCTTCCCCTCTCCACAGTGTAGTCTGACATTAATTTGTTTGTGAACTGCAGGTTTTACAGTGGATGCCCATTGGTATATGTAGTTGCATAAATCTCTATTGCATTGTGAGGGCTCCAGGTGACTTTTTTGAACTGCGTATGAGTTTTGTTATATATCAGAAATATGCAATTACATACCATGATTATTAATACTGCCATATATAACAGACATTGGAGGAGATCTGGAAGAAAATGTACAGCACTTTGTTATGAAAAGTTCAAATACAACATGCAAAGAGCTGAGGATGTCTGGCATAAATTTAAAAATAACATTTTAGAACACAGAAGCAAAAATCGTCCTTAAGAAATGTATAAAAAACTGAGAAAGTCCAACTATTGCTATAAGAGATAAGATAAAATAATGTATACAGGAAATCGAGTAAAAGAAATAGGTTTAAGAAAGGAAGACATAAGGTGTAATACTCTTGCAAGAAATTAGAAAAGCAAAGGAAAGAGCAAAGAGGACACTGAAATTTTATATTGTTCAGAACACCAGGGAAATAAAGTAGTTTAGCATATTTGCTTTTTTCACAAATAAAATAACAGAATGGGGAGAAAAACAAAATGCACTATATGGGACATAACTGAGACATAGCACTGTTATAGCAGATACATTTATTAACTAGTTAATATTAAAATGTAATATTACTAAGGAGGTATAGAAAGAAGTTTCCTTATCCAAGACATCCATGTCTTGGAATGTTGGAGTTTTAGTTTGGCAAATTGTATTTATAAGGTTTATATTTTTTATTTGGAGCTTTTCCTCCCCATGCCTCCACTGAAAATGGGTTTCTACCTATTCAGACTTTCATGGTGATCAAATGTCAATAAATAAATAAATATTAAGAGACTGAAATAATATTACTGTGGTTGCTGTTTACATGGGAAAAAGTAGCAAGTAAGAGATAATACATTTTAGACCTATTTGTTTATTGTGTGGCATCTTTATAAGTAAATGGAGAGGGTGATTGATTTTTGAAAGCGTTGTTAGAGAACTCCAAGAACAACACAGAATGGGTTATACAGAATGAGTTCTTAAAGGGTAGACCCTGCCATAGCAGTACTATGTACCTTTAAGAATTTTATAACTTTGTCAAGAGAGAAGAATTTCATAGGAGCTGCTATCATTATGGAATTCAGTTGCACTTTGGCTAGAGTTCACCATAAGACCTTTATAAAGATAACAAAATTTTATGCTTTCTTAGATGCATTAAACTGGAGCATAATGATGAGTTTGTTAATTTGAATTTATAGAACTATGGGGGGATGGGGGCCCATAAATATCTGAAGTAAGAGCCATTATTGTATGAAACACCTTTGTGTTCCTTCTTTGGATCTTACATATGTAATATCTACACCGATGATCTATATATGACCAACACTGTTGCAGATGATTAGAAAATGGGCATGGTACTACATATTACACAGAATGAAAAATACTTACAGGCCTTTATGGATAACATATTTATGTAGGACTAAAATAATAAATCAAATATAAACCTACAGATAACTAAAAACCCCAACCTGTCCACATTTAAAACTACCCTGAATGACTATTTAAATAACTGGCTATGCCCCTGTATTGCTCCCAACTAATATTCTTCTTATTTTTCCCACTCATCTCACACATGATAGCTCAAATAGTGCTTATCCCACTATCTGTCTTTTCTTTATTAATCTTTGTCCCTTCAGATGACCTAACTTGTAAAACTACATGACCAATTTTGGTCTTTCAGAAGTGACTCACCTTGTAAAGCTATATGACTTATGTACCTCATATATATTGTAAAAAAAGTATTCCTGTATGCCTGAAACATGCATATTTGTCTTGTATTTCTATTATATGTTGCTATAATATTTTTGTTAAGCTCATTTACATATCGTTAGCAATGTACTGCTTAAACTAAGTTTACTGCTTGTACCTTAATAATGTTCTTTTTGTTGTGGAGCTTTTCTACCCTGGTCTCCGCTGAAAATGGGTTTTTATAAACCCAGTCGGACACTATCTGGTTAACAAATGTAAATAAAATAAATAAAATAAACTATTGTTTGACAGAAATGAATTTTGAATTACTTTTTGTGGTCATGAATTAGAAAGAGGAGGCACTAGTATAAAATAGGGACCAATATTTCCTTTTATAAAGTGTTTTGTTTTTTTTTAACAAATGCAATTTAAGTAAACTGAGTTGTTTTAATAGTACAAAGATTACATGTGGCTTTAGATAAGATTTGAAAGAAGACATCAGTGGAACAGTTTTGTGTGGAAGCATCAGCTGAATTTGTAGAGATAAAAATAATTTGAGGATATAGATATTTTCAAACTGCTTTATAGGCTGGATCAAGCTAATGTAGACTTAACTTAAACAATATAGCTTAGGAAATGTAATACCACCCTTACTGATGTGTGGTATCATTTTTCTAGCGCAATTATAAGTTTTATGTGGATGCTATAGGAATCCTGGCAAGGAGATATGTCAAATATTGATGTTACATGATGGGGCTAAGAGGTGCAGTATGAATGATATGCAGTGTTAAGGGAAATATCGCCATTTTATTTTGGCTAGTTTTTCTGTTTTAAAGGCATACCTAGTTGAAGACAAAGTGAGGTGAATGACATAATATAGATAGAAATAAGCTGAATATTGTGTTTAAATGTGTTTTCAGCCTTTGAGATACTGATACAAATATGCATTGTAAGTTGGTATGGTACTGTTTGAATCTCTGATTAGAAAAACATGCTTTAACATGAAGGGAATGAAAATCAATGACAAAAGATTTGTTATGATTGTCAAACCTGAGACCTCAGAGAAAGCATTAAGGACTTCTTATACAATTAGTAAAACCAAAGCAGTGCATTGTAAATATAACTATGTCTGCTATGATGATTTGAGGTATTGCCAGCTATGCCATGAGAAGTAGGGCAGTGGATGTGTAACATGTGCATGCATAGCTAGCTGGAGTTTTGTAAATAATGATATATCATTTGTATATCAAACTGACTTGAACAGGTGCTTGTATTGGAAATGTATTTGTAAAGCTGCTTGTGTTAAAAATGCACCAACAATGGGTCCTACTGGCCAGAAAAGAAATACACCTGTATGTCAGACTGTATTGTAACTGTTGAAATGAATATATTGTAACAGAGGATATTGGAAGAGAAGAGGTTAATCTCAGTTCATCTAACTTTGAAAAATAGCCTGAAATTGAATTACCTGATTTAGGCCATAAAGATTGCATCTTACAGTTCTGATTGCAACCAGAGACAAAATGTCTGTGAAAACCAGGACTAGGAATTCTATTGTATTGTCCTTAGGGGTGAACTAATTGCTACTCTGGAAGGGTGGAAGTTTTTGAAATGGTTTTATAGCTTCCAGATGCTGTAACACATCTTAGGAAAGCTCTATGTGTATGTCTTATGATACATATGTGCCAGATTCTGGTTCAGTTTGTAGTAAAGGGGATAGTGTGGGAACCAGAGTCAAGTGACCAGATGTATGTGATGTCATTCTGAAATCCAGCACTGAAATGATGCTTTAATACTAGATAAGACAGAAGTCTCAGAGCAGTCTGTTTTTGAAACCTGACAAAGAAGGATCACTCACCCACTTCATCTTGCCTTGTTCTTGTTAGTGAACTAGGGAACAGTAATTCTTTAGATCAGTCAGGAAAATATAGCAGGATTAGTTATGTGTTAGTTATGTATTGTTTTTTCTGTCTCTGTGTGAATCTTTCCATCAGTGTTATTTTTAATATTTCCTGTGATTGAAACTCTGGTGTTTATTGTAAATAGATATTTAGTATTTTCATGTTCTTTTATTATTTATTATTAAATATATTTAAACTTTTCATTGTAGCTGGTCTTTTAGAGAATATTTTAAACTTTGAGAGTACTTATACTTATTTGGTGACATTGTGGCCGCTCCTGAAAGCCTTGCTAGCTTTGGAGTATTCTGGTGGCAGTATCTACTTTATAGTCTGGGCAGAGGGGGCATAGCTGGTGAACCTGTGACAGCCTTTCCCAGGCATGTGTGTGTGTGTGTGTGTGTGTGTGTGTGTGTGTGTGTGTGTGTGTGTGTGTTTGTGTGTGTTTGTGTGTGTGTGTATGTGTGTGTGTGTGTAAATCAAATCTGAATGAGTGTGTGTGTGTGTCAGCTACTTGGAGCAGGGATACTGAGCACTAGTTTCACAGAGAGGATGGTGGAGGACTTAGCTTGGAACACTCGGCTGAGGACTCAACTCTACAGCTGTGGTCATGTGGGGTCTTATTTGGGGCCTGGTGAGAAAGAGGGGAACCCAGCCCCAGGATGGGAGTCTATTCCCTGTTTGCTCATAAGGGAAATTGTGCTTGGTACAGGGAGCTGCATCTGGAAATACTGTGTGTATCTATTTTTGTTCCAAGTGAATGTCCCCCACTGGTGTCAGTGGTGAAAATTGAAGCTGCTTGATTACTGGCCAAGAGCAGGGATATCACATATTGGTGAGCAGTGGTGTGGGTATTAATTTAACTTCTGTAGCCTGTAGGCAGTTGTCACTCAAGATGTGTGTACTCTCAACAGCCACAAGGTAAACATGCAGAGTTTCATTTTCACAACAGTTTTATTTATTTTTTTTTTGTGAGTTTAGTTTAGTCAGGGAAAGCAGGCAAAGATGTCTGGAGAGGATTATGGCAAGCTGATAAAGAACCAGTTGGCCAAGGTATGTGAAGCCAAAGGACTCATGCATGCCTACCTGACTAAAGAGGAAATTATTTCAGCCTTAGTCACAGCTGTAGCCCAGACCAGCAACCAGGAGGATAATCAGTCTGGTGATGGGGATTTGCAGTGCTCAGAAACAGGACAGTTCACCTTTTCTTCTGAGGATTTAAAAATCCATCTGGAGTTAAAGGGACTTGAACTGGAAGCCAAACATTTGGAATTAGAATCAATGGAGTAACTGCAGCTGGAAAAATAGATGGAATTAGAATCGGCAGAGAGGCTACGGATTTTGGAGGCTGAAGAAAATGGGAAGCAGAGTCAACATGAGAGGGAGATGCTGACTCTTCATCAGAATCATGGAGGTAATGGGGAAGGGAATAACCGAACCCCAGAAGCAATAAAGGACTATAAATTTCTTCCACTGTTTACAAAGGGTGATAATTTTGATAGTTTTATTCATATATTTGAAAGCGTTTGTAAACAGTATAATGTTGACCAAGGGCTCTTGGTACAGTTCCTGACCCTCTTACTACATGGTAAAGCTGTAACTGCTGTTTCTAAATTGTCTGATACTGATGTTTAAACTATGATACAGTTAAATAATGTTTATTGAAATGTTTTAAGTTAACATCTGAAGCTTACAGAAAAAATTTTGTGAGGAAGGCGGATGAAAGTGTATGTGATTACATTCCTGATTTAAGCACTTAATTTCCTAGGTGGATGAGTGGGTGTCAGGTCACCACTTTTAAAAGGCTGGCAGACCTTTTGGTGAGGGAACAAGCCCTTAGCACTGTGCCTGAGGACATGAGAATCTAGCTGGCAGACTGGGATTGTAAATCTGCAGATGAGCTGGGGAGAAAAGGGGATCTCTACTTAGCAAGCAGGGCATCACTGCACAAGAAGGGGATACCCAGTGCTGCACATGGATATAAGGGAACCCATGGTGAGCAGCCTAAACCATCCCAACAGAGTCCACCAGTAACAGGGGAAGCCACTAATTCAGGTACACAGCCAGGATCAAGGGTTATATGTTTTAAATGGAACCAGTGGAGCCATGTAGCATACAGATGTCCATGGAAGCAAGGTGGGGGAACAAGGCAGTGGAGTCAGCAAGTGGAAATAACAGTATGCCAATGGTATGTTGTCTAGAGACAACAGGAGTACCAGATTATCACTGGAGTTTATATCCTATCTTAGGAGATGGAAAACAGGCCACTACTAAGAGAGATACAGCCCCAGACATAACCACTGAGAAGCCTGTAGTGGTTAAAGAGGAGCTGTACTTGCATGGGCACTCCATTTCAGTCAGAGCTTTAGGAGGGACTACATTCTAAATGCCTTTGGCCAGGGTTCAGCTTGAGTGGGAGGGTGGAATAGGAATCAAGCAAGTAGGTATATTTGAGGATACCCCTGCAGATGTCCTGATGGGGCATGATTTTGATAACATAGTGCCTTCTGTGCATGCAGCTACATTCAGTCAGGCTTGGAGATAGGTATGTGGGTCTGTTGGACAGAGGGAGACCCAGACAGAAACCACATCTGAAGCTGGTGCTGGTGATGTGGCTATTTCAGGGAGGGAGATGTCCTATAGCAGTGAGCCTGAAGACAAGCCACAGCTGCTGGTAGGTACTGATGTTCTCTTAGACAGAGTCACTACAAGAACAGAGGTGAGTGGTATTACCCAGGCTGACAGTGAGGCACTGCTGTCAGAAGATAACAGACTTCCTATGGAAGGGGAGCTGGGAAGGTTCACAAAGGTAGAGATGAGACAGGCTCAGCTCTGGGACCCTACACTAAGAGGCTTGGGAGAGGTAGCTAAGGAGGCAACTTATTCTCAAGGAAAAGGGGAGTCTGTATTCTGGAAAAAAGGGTTACTGTATAGAGAGTGGACCCCTGAGGGAGAACAAGAGGGTGAGGTAATAAGGCAGTTGGTAGTGCCCAGAACCTACCATCTGGCACTTCTAGCCATAGCCCCTGACATTCCTTTTGCAGGTCATATGGCCATAAAGCATAACAAGAGACATATTATGCAGAAATTGTATTGGCCTGGGATTGCAAGGGATGTAACAGGGTACTGCAGGACCTGTGAGCAGTGCCAAAAAGTAGGCAAGGCAGGAGACAAGGTCAAAGCTCCTTTGATGCCTTTGCCTGGGATTGAGGAGCCATTTCAGAGGGTAGCTATGGATATTGTGAGGCCTTTGAGTACCCCAAGTTTCACAGGGAAGAAGTATATCCTGGTTGTAGTAGATTAGGCTACTAGATACCCTGAGACAGTGGCTCTGTGCTCCATCAAGGCAGAGAAGGTGGCAAATGCTTTTTTGAGATTTTCAGCAGGGTAGGTTTCATAAGAGAAATACTGACTGACAGAGGTGCCAACTTCATGTCAGACCTGCTGGCTTGTCTGTGGGAGCACTGAGGGCTGAAGCACCTAAAGACCACCCCCTACCACCTGAGACTAATGGCCTTGTGGAGAGGCTAAACCCTCCACTAAAGACCATGGTACGAGCATTTGCAGACCAGTTTAAGTGAGAGTGGTACAATTATTTGCCTCATCTCCTGTTTACATACAGAAAGATACCCTAAAAATGCACAGGTTTTTCACCCTGTATGGGCATAGGGTGCGGGGGCCTTTAGATTTGATTCGTGATAAGTGGGAGGGTGATTGTGAATCCCACAAGGGGTCTGTTGTGGCATATGTCTTAAACCTCAGGAGAAGATTTAGGGAGCTCATGGGCTTGGTGCAGAAGAACGTGGCAGGAGTCCAACAGTAGAAAAAGGTCTGGTATAACAGGAATGCTCAAGCCTGAGAGTATGCTGTGGGAGAGCAGCATATGGTTCTCATTCCTGTCAGACACAGTAAGCTGCAGCTGGATTGTGAGGGACCCTTCAAATGGTTAAGGAAGGTCAGTGATGTTAACTACATACATAGTAGAACTGCTAGACAGGAGGCAGGGGCACAAATTGTAGCATGCTAGCATGATGAATCCTTACCATGATATGGAGGCTCTGGTGCTGAGTATTTGCAGTGGATGGCAGGAGGAGTCTGGGGGGATCTAGTGACTGATCACCTCAGTGAGGCTCAGACTGACACCTCAGGGCAAGGGGTAGTAGTGTCTCAGTGGATATACCCTACCCAGGTTCAAGAAATCTGAGCAGTGTTACAGGAGTTTAGGGCATGTTTACTGAGAAACCTTGGTGTACTCCCCTGGTGCAGCACCAAATGGATACAGGACATCAAAGACCCATCAAGCAGGCCCCTTACAGGATGCCTGAGCAAGTCAGACAGACTCTGAGGGAGGAGATGCAGAAAATGTTGGAACTTGGGGTAATCCAGGAGTCTAGAAGTCCCAGGGCCTCCCCAGTAGTGTTGGTACCAAAGAAATATTGCAGCACCAGGTTCTGTTTGGACTGCAGAAAACTAAATAGTCACACAGAGTCAGATGCTTACCGCATGCCTAGGACAGTTAAAGCCTTAGAAAAGCTGGGTGGGGCTAAGTAACTGATGCTATTGATCTGACCAAGGGCTACTGGCAGGTACCTTTGACTCCCACCACTAGAGAGAGCTCAGTCTTTTTATACAAGTTCACAAAGATGCCCTTTTGGATGAAAAATGCCCCAGCAACCTTCCAGAGGCTGGTAGATCATATACTAGCAGGAGAAGGAGATTACACCCTTGCTTAGCTAATGATATTGCCATTTACAGCCATTCCTAGTATGAGCAACTTCAGCATGTCAGGGAAGTCATGGACAGACTGCAAAAGGCAGAGTTAACCATTAAGCCCAGTAAGTGTCAGGTGGGTATAGCAGAGGTCTCCTACCTGGGACATAGAGTGAGGAGTGTTAAGATCAGGCCTGAACCTGCCACAGTGGAAGCTATTCAGGTGTGGCCTTCCCCTGTTTCCAAAAATCAAGTGAGGGCATTCTTGGGGACAGCGGGGAACTATAGAAAATTGTTCTCAATTATAGTACAATAGCAGCTCCCCTCACAGACCTGATGAGGAAAAACAGGCCAGACAAGGTAGTGTGGACCGAAGTCTGCAAGCAGGCATTCCAAAAGCTTAAAGTGGCTTTGGGAGGACCCCCTGTGTTAGCCAGTCCAGATTACAGAAATAATTTGGTGTGCAGGTGGATGCTTTGAATCATGGGGTGGGGGCTGTACTCAGTCAGGTTTCCTCAGAGGGAGAAGAGCACCCAGTGGTATATCTCAGCCACAGACTTCAACCTAGTGAGGAATGTTATACAGCACTAGAAAAAGAATGTCAAGCCATAGTATGGGCACTGCAGACACTTCAACCCTATCTGTATGGAAGGAAATTCACTGTAGTTGCAGACTGGAATCCCTTAACATAACTACATTGAACCAGCCTGCAAAATGACAATTTATTAAGGTGGAGCCTAGGGTTGCAGGAATATATAACAGTGCAGCACTGTAGTGGGGTCAGCAATGCCAATGCAGATGGACTCTCAAGACAGGGTATGGGTTCATGTGTTCCCAGACAGGCTCATGTCCCTCAAGTCATGTTTCTCCAGGGTCACTTGAGAAACTAGCTTGATTCTTCAAATGGAGGAGAGATGTGTTGAGGTGAGGTACTACCAGCTATGCCAGGAGAAGTAGGGCAGCAGTTGTGTAACATATGCCAGCATAGCTAGCTGGAGTTTTGTAAAGAATTATATGTCATTTGTATATCAAACTGATTTGTACAGGTCTTTATGCTGAAAATATATTTATAAAGTTGCTTGTGCTAAAAATGTACCAACAGTGTTTCCTGCTGGACAGAAAAGAAACATACATTTATATCAGACTGTACTGTTGGAAGTGAGGAAATGTATATATGTTAACAGAGGATTCTGGAAGAGAAGAGGTTAATCTCAGCCCCAGCAAACTGAAATTTAATCACTTAATTTAGGCCATAAAGATTGTATCTCACAGGTCTCAATGCAGCCAGAGACAAAAGGTCTGTACTTGGAAGCCTTCTCTATTGTCCTTGGGGGTGAATTAATTGCTGCTGTGGAAGGGTGGAAGTTTGAAATTCACCTATGACTTCCAGAAGCTGCAACAGATCTTAGCAAAGTTCTATGTGTGTGAATTATGGCACATATGTGCGAGATTCTGGTTCAGTTTCTAGTAAAGGGGGGGTGTATGGGAACAAAAGTGAGATGACCAGATGTATGTGATGTCACTGTGTAATCCAGGACTGACATTATGTTTTAATACTAGATGATACAGAAGTCTCAGAGCACTCTGTTTTTGTAACCTGACAAAGACGGATCTCTCACTTACTTCATCTTGCCTTGCTTTGGTAAGTAACCAGGGAAGAGTAATTCTTTAGATCAGTCAAGAAACTATAGTGAGATTAGGTAAGTACTGTTTTTCTGTATCTGCATGAATCTATTCATCTGTGTTATTTTAATATTTCCTGTGATTGAAATTCTGGTGTTCATTGTAAATAGATATTTAGTATTTTCATGTTCTTTTATTATTTATGATTAAATACATTTAAACTTTTCTTTGTGGATGGTCCTTTAGACAATATCTTAACCTCTGAGAGTACTTATATTCATATGGTGACACTGTTGCCACTTCCGAAAGCCTGACTGCATTGGACAAACTACCATTTGTATAAGTATTAATTTCACTCACTGTAATTGGGTATCCTTGTAAAAGTGTTAGAGTATTTGTCTTGGGAGTGTCTTTTTGGAATAACTACCTTATAGTCTGGGCAGAGGGGCAGAGCTAGTAAATCTGTGCCAGCCTTTCCCAGGTGTGTGTGTGTGTGTGTGTGTGAGTATGTTGAGTATGTGTGTGTGTGTATATTTCTGAAAATCAAATCTCAAAGTGTGTGTGTCAGCTAATTGGAACAGAGACAAAGAGAACTTGTTTCACAGAGAGACTGGTGGAGACTTGTTTGGTCACTCGACTGAGGACTCTACTCTACAGCTGTGCTAGTGAGGAGTCTTACTGGGGACTGGAGAGAGACAGAGAGGGAAACCCAACCCCTGGGCTGAGTGTGTTCCCTGTGTGCTCTTAAAGGAAGTTGTGATTTATGCAGAGAGCTGTATCTGGAAATACTGTGTGTATCTATTTTTTTCCAAGAGAATGTTCCTCACCAATGTCAGTGGTGAGGGTTCAAACTCCTTGATTACTGACCCAGAGGAGGGGACATCACAGTATTGTGTATTTTTTTTTTTACATCACAAATGATATTTTTCTTTCTTTCTTTCATACAGGAATAGATGATAACCCATTCATACATTTGGTAAGTATAGTGCATTTTATGTGGCCTGCATTCCCTCATATAGAGTCTTATCTTCTAAGCATTCTCTTAGAATCATACAATAACATGCCCACATGCAATTTGGTGGTGGTCCTGTTTGACTCTCTTTTAATTTTTCTGTGTATTGCAAGTATAATAGCATTGATTGTGGCTATTTACTTGTTTACAGATCTCATTCCTGATGTAATGATGTCAAACTGGGGGTCTCGTCATGGAAGGGTAAGTGAATAACGATTATGACTGTGTGTCTAATGCTGCAATAATTAGCTACTGGTGTATTTGGTAATGTTCAGACATTTATAAATATATATCTATCTGTGTGTGTGTGTGTGTGTGTGTGTGTGTGTGTGTGTGTGTGTGTGTGTGTGTGTGTGTGTGTGTGCGTGCGCATGCACGCACGCTCGTGTGTCTGGGATATAAAAAGGGTACACATCTCTGTTAAAATGCCAGGTTTTTCTGATATAAAAATGAGGCCACAATAAATCATTTAAAAACTTTCCCCACCTTTAATGTAACCTATAATCTGTACAATTCAATTGAAAAACAAACAAATCTGTTAGGGGAAAAATATAAAAAATAAAAAATGTACAATACACTGGTTGCATAAGTGTGCACACCCTTAAACTAATACTTTGTTGTGTGTGCACACCCTTAAACTAATACTTTGTTGAAGCCCTGTTTGATTTAATTACAGCATTCAGTCTTATTGGGTAGGAGTCTATCAGCATGGCACATCTTGACTTGGCAATATTTGCCCATTCTTCCTTGCAAAAGCACTCCAAATCTGTCAGATTGCGAGGGCATCTCTGGTGCACAGCCCTCTTCAGGTCTCACCACAAATTTTCTACTGGATTTAGGTCTGGGCTCTGGCTGGGCCATTCCAAAACTTTAATTTTCTTCTGGTAAAGTCATTCTTTTGTTGATTTGGATGTATGCTTGGGGTCATTGTCATGCTGAAAGGTGAAATTCCTCTTCATCTTCAGCTTTCTAGCAGATGCCTGAAGTTTTTGGGCCAAAAGTGACTGGTATTTAAAACTGTTCATAATTCCCTCCACCTTGACTAAAGCCCCAGTTCCAGCTGAAGAAAAGCAACCCCAAAGCATGATATTGCCACCACCATGCTTCACCGTGGAGATGGTGTTCTTTTGGTGATGCAAAGTGTTGTTTTTGTGCCAAACGTACCTTTTGGAATTGTGGCCAAAAAGGTCAGCTTTGCTGTCATCAGACCATAACATATTTTCCCCCATGCTTTTGGGAGACTTGATGTACTGTTTTGCAAATTTTAGCCAGGCCTGGATGTTTTTCTGTGTAAGAAAAGGCTTTCATCTTAAACCCTACCCCATAGTCCAGACATATGGAAAATACGGGAGATTGTTGTAACATGTAGTACACAACCAGTACTTGTCAGAAATTCCTGCAGCTCCTTCAGTGTTGCTATAGGTCTCTTGGCAGCCTCCCTGACCAGTTTTTGTCTTGTCTTTTCATCAATTTTGGAGGGACGTCCAGTTCTTTGCAACGTCACTGCTGTCCCATATTTTCTCCACTTTTTGATGACTGTCTTCACTGTGTTTTGTGGTATATCCAATGCTGTGGAAATTTTTTTGTGCTCTTCTCCTGACTGATACCTTTCAACAATGAGATCCGTTCGATGCTTTGCAATCAGCAACTGAGAAAATGTCAGGAAAATCCTACTAGGACAGCTAAACTTTATTTGGGGTCAATCAGAGTCTCTTTAATTGATGGCAGGTGTGTACCCAAGAAGACTGAATGCTGTAATTAATTCAAAAGGTGCTTCCACAAAGTATTAGTTTAAGTGTGTGCACACACAACAAAGTATTACTTTAAGGGTGAGCACACTTATGCAACCAGCGCATTGTATGTTTTTAATTTTTTTATATTTTTTTCCCCTTAACAGATTTGTTTGTTTTTCAATTGAATTGTACAGGTTGTAGTCACATTAAAGGTGGGAAAGGTTTTGAAATGATTTATTGTGGTCTCATTGGGGTGTGTACACTTTTTATATCCACTGTGTGTGTGTGTGTGTGTGTGTGTGTGTGTGTGTGTGTGTGTGTGTGTGTGTGTGTGGTGTGAGACACACACACACACACCCACACGTATATATGTGTTTATATCAGATAGTTGAGTTTTTAGAAACTCAAACTTCTTATGGTTGAGACAATATGTTTCTCTGAAAATTTAAAGTATTAGTATGGAGATTGCAGTACATTGGGAATTGGGGAATTTACCCTTTTTACTCAGATTTATATGCACAGAGCTGTTCATCTACTCGAGATATGGCTTACAAGCAACTGGAATTGTTAACTCAAGTCTTTGTTTACTTTATGGTATGGACTAGCCAGTTAGGGATATTGTCGAGGGGTGGTTTGAGCTCTTGGTTATTAAAAGAGTTCATTTAAGCTTTCAATGGCCACCAAGGTCTCCAGCCTGGCTGTAAGTATCTTTTTGACACCCAAAGAATCTGATTCCAGCTCAGGGGATATCCTTTGACACTACAGGGAGGAAGTGTTCAGTACTAGAACACTGCTTCAGACAGACAGGTCCCTATGGATGTTTATGAAATTTCATAATCCTAGTATGAAGATACTTTGCTAAAATGTGGGTAGCAGCTCTCACCCTCTATGAACAGCTAGAATTCTTCAAAGAGTAAAGGGAGATTTAGCACATATAGTCTATCAGGAGGCTAAAACTGAAAATGAGGGAGACCAAAATATTTTTTTCAAGAGATTTTAACCTTATCATTACTGACCATAAAGTAGGAGGATGTAAAAGAGGAGTATTAATTATGGGTTATAAATCCATGACAATTAAGGCTTAGAGAGTGACCACAAGTGACATGGGTAGAGGATTACTATGGAAAAGAAAGACAGATGTATGAGAAGGGATGATGGCAACATGGATGATAAAAATTTCTATAAACAATTTTTGGGAATGCTATCCAAAAAGAGCAGACCCTATGCATTTCTGCATTTTAACAGAATATTTTAGTCTAAAGTTAGATGAGAGCAAAAATAGACTATTCAAAATTAATGAGAAGCACAAAAGCAGCCCAAATCATCTTAAGAGAAGAATGTCCTGAGCAAAAAAAATGAGATGGATGTCCTGATGTAACTGGCTTGACATATGACAGGGCACACATCCTCATGAGAATGGGTCTATATTATATAATTGAAGTTTTATAACTTCGAATGCCATATGGTCGATCCTATATGGTCGAAGTTATAAAACATCGAATATATAAAAAAATAAAATAAAAAGAGCAAACACAAAACTAAGGGTTATAATCAGGGGGGAAAGCCCCCCTGCAACCCCCACACCCCTCGCTCTTTAAATATACCAACTCCGTAACCACACTATAATGTGGTAAAGGGATGATTTTCCTTTACAGCACTGTAGCGTGATCTCAGAGTTGGTATATTTAAAGAGCGGAGGGATGTGGGGAGTGCAGGGGGGCTTGCCCCCACTTCTTTAAACCATCAGGTTACTTTTTTTTTTGTACATGTTCAAAGTTTTATAACTTCACCCATATGGAATCGACCATATGGTATTTGACATTATAAAACTTTGATTATATAATATAGACCCCATGAGAATACCTGACTTTTTTAAGGAATTTGTCACAACAGGGTGGCAGAATTGATTTTATGTTAAGATCTATCAGGCTAGAGTTGATCCCCTGCTAATCCATGATATCATACTAGACAACCATGCATCATTTACTTTACTTGTATATAACACTGAGGCACCAAAGAAGGAGAGAACGTGGAGGTGGGCCACTTTTAGGTAAAATCTCCCACTGATAAAACACTGTTCCAGTCGATAGTTAGTTTTTATTTTTGTTTGTTTTTTTTTTTAAACGTTATTCAATGTTTTACTACATCGATCATTAGAGGTCGACCTTTAGTGATTCGATGTAGTAAGATTTCGATAATGTGATATAGACGCCCTAAATGCATATCATGGTTATTTAGAAAATCAGTTATGCAGGGAAAGATACATGAAATAGATGCAGAAGAGGAAATAACCTTATGGGAGATTTAGTCATCAGACAGGCCTTCAGTGACTTCTATAATAACTTTTGTACTTTGGAGGAAGTCATTCTTACACAGCAATGGGAATTTGAGGTAACTCTAACCAATCCATTTACAAAAGAGGATGGTGAGGGATTAGGTACCTCAATTATGATGATGAAAGTAATTATGACAGGGTCCAAACTTAAATCTGGTAATGTGCCAGGTATGGATGACTTCCTGGTTGAGCTATATAAATGTGGGGAAGAAGCCTTATTACAGTCATTAGCTAGGGTCTTTGTCTCAGTAAATATGACAAAATATCTACATTTAGATCACAACCAAACTGTCATCACAGTTATTCCAAAAGTAGCACACAAGCTCAGAAGATTAGCTGACTTTCACCTAATTTTTTTATCAATGTAGAAAAAAAAATACTAGCCAGTTTTACATACAAATCTAGATAAACTGCTTCTCCAACTGATATAAGACTACTGGAATGGTTTTGTGCAGGGGGGCAACAAAGCAGATAATTGGTGGGAACTATGAACTTTCCTATCCATGCATTAGCAAAGCAAAGAAAGGGTTAGCCTAATCCTTTTTAATATTAGAATAAGACTTTTGACTCAGCAAAGTGGAATTTTTCCATTTTTGGTATAGGAACTCAGAAACTGTGGTGATTATTTTATTAAATGTAGAAAGCCATATATAACTGAATGGAATAAGTTATTTTGAGGATAAAAAAATGAAAACAGATAGGCTTAAAATGGCCATCAAGGGCAGCTAGCCTACTACTTACCTATGACCCCATGAACAAGTGGTAGTTCATTTTAGATGTTGCAATAACTTTGGTCTTCTTATGGGTTCTCATAGGTTTATCCAGTGTTCAGCCCAAAAGTCCATCTAGGAACACTGCCTCATTAAACTCAGGATCAAAAACATCATCTCCCATCCAATTATCAAAGCTAATTTTAAAACTTTTTAAGTCAGGAGATACCTTATATAGCAAAGGATGAGATTATGGTGACTAGAACTAACTTGAGTAATATAGTTGTGTCTTCATTCAACAGCCCCTCAAAGTACTCTTTCCATTTGCTCAACACACTCTCCTCACTTGTGAGTATGTTTCCCTCATTATCTTTTATCACCTTTATCTGCTGCACATCTTTCCTAGCTCGGTCCCTCTGTCTAGCCAATCGGTACAGGTCCTTTTCTCCCTCCTTAGTGTCCAACCTTTCATACAACCCTTCATATGTCTCATTCTTAGCCTTCACTACCTCTCTCTTTGCCATGTACCTCATCTCCTTATACTCCTGTCCACTTTTTTCACCTCTCTGACAATCCCACTTCTTCTTCACCAACCTTTATCTCTATATACTCCCCTGTACTTCCACATTCCACCACCAGGTCTCCTTGTCCTCCTTCCTCTGTCCAGATGTCACACCAAGCACCTTTCTAGTCATCTCCCTTACTAGCTCTGCTGTAGTTACCCAGATATTTGGCAACTCTTCACTGCCACCCACTGCCTGTCTTAACTTTTCCCTGAACTCAACCTCACAATCACCCTTTTTCAGTTTCCACCATTTAATTGTTGGTGCTGCCCTCACATTCCTCCTCCTCTTCTTGATCACCAACATAATCCCACAGACCAACATTCCATGCTGCCTAACTACACTTTCCCCTGTCACCACTTTACAGTCTCCAATCTCCTTCAAACAGGCCCTCCTGCATAGGAGATAATCCACCTGTGTGCATCTTCCTCCACTCTTGTATGTCACCCTATGCTCCTCTGTCTTGTTAAAATACGTATTCACCACAGCCATGTCCATAATTTTTGCAAATCCCACCACCATCTCACCTTCTGCATTCCTTTGCTTAACAATATACCTGCCCATCACTTCCACATCCCCTCTGTTCCCTTCACCAACATGCCCATAGAAATCTGCTCCAATCACCACTCTCTCACCCTTGGGTACAGTCATCACCACTTCATCCAACTCACTCCAAAGTTTTTCTGTCGCATCCATTGCACATGCAACTAGCGGAGCATATGCACTAACAACAGTCATCATTACACCATCAATTTCCAGCTTCATAAACATCACTCTATCCGACACTTTTTTCAGCTCCAAAAACACTCTTGGCATACTGCTCCTTCAGGATAACTGCTATACCATTTCTCCTCCCATCCACACCATGATAGAACTATTTGGACCCGACTCCGATACACCTAGCCTTACCCCCCTTCCATCTGGTCTCTTGCACACACAATATTTCAACCTTCCTTCTGTCCATCGTATTAGCTAGCACTATCCCCATACCAGTCATACTGCCAACATTAAAAGTTCCTAACCTCACTACCACATTCCTAGCCTTTCTCCTCTCTTCCTGCCATATGAGCATCAGACATCCTCCAGGGTATGTCTGGGAATGCAAAGGCTACTGTGCTATCAAATGACTTAAGTGTGTTACAGCAATATTAAGAAAGTGTCAGTAATTTTGGCTCATCACCCCCCCCCCCCATGTATGTGTGGCGTCCTCCAGAGATCCTGCTCTAATAGGTTGACAGGAATGACTCAGCAGCAAGAATGTAAATACAGTGTGCCATACTGACATAGAACAGAAATGTATATCAGATATTACCTGTGCACATGTATGTATGAGCAGGTGTACCTGGCTGCTTCATAACAACAGGCATGGGATGCAAAATGTCAGGTAAATAAGCTGTACATGTTGTACACATGTGTAATCATAGTTTCTGTGCATCCAACAGAGTTAGATTTCTACAGCTACTGGTTGTTGCATTACCCTGACACAGACATGAGCACTAGAATAAGCATGATTATCAGGTTGAAATTGGAGAGGTGTCTCTGTGTTATGACCTTGTGTCCATGCCTACTACAAACAGCTATATGACCACCTAGATAGCTGTATGGACTTAACAATACCTTACTTGTAAAACTTGTCTCCACCAAAGTAGAGTAATCCCCTTTGCTGGACAGCAGCAATACACAAACCACATAATTGGTCACTATATTGGCTGTACAGAGCAAATTATGAGCAGGCACCAACTTGGCAGCAAGTCAACCTTTGTCTGAATGAGTATATAAGGTCACAGGTATATTACTGTAAGGCTAGCTATGAGTACAAATTGGATACATACACCAAGGGCAATCACAAGGCCATCTTCACATATGTCTGCAATCTCAGAGGCAACAACCCAACCCACCCTGTTATGGTGGCCAATCACACCACATACACACACACCATAGCTAGAGCCAACCTGCTGCAGACAGGTTTAGGGCAAACATCACCCCCTGGCTCATCATCAGTATAGGTGGATATGCACAGCACCTGCACCCCTCCCCTCATCATCAGGGAGCAGGTACATACTGCCTAATCAAAGTCAACAAAAGCAAGTCTCCTTGGGACCTGATAACATTCTTGTCTGCATCCTACATTAACTCAGGCATATGCTTCCAGCTCCATTACACACTGTATGCAAGCAAAGCCTGAGCACCATTGATATCACATCTACAAGGAAGATGGCCACTGTCATCCCTCTACACAAACATGAATGATGAATGGTGGTTTATGCAATGTATTGGCCCTCATTGCGGGGAACATGACACATCAGGACCAGGAGTGCAATGCAGGTTCATACTGTGTTGATAGATGACAGGAGTATGATGTGGTTGTAAGTGGTGGCTAATGATAGGCAACATTGATGTGCTGGCTCTGTAATTAACTCTGGGCAATGTCTGAGGTCCTGTGATGTGTTTCCCTGTTTATGTCTTCCAGGTAGCATGCAGCATCAGGCAGCATACACTGCAGAGGAGAATGCAGCTATCACTGATGCAATAATACAGCACCATGCAGTGCTGTTCGGGCAGAGCCGACAAACTCTGCGGGAGTGGACTGCCTTGTGGAATGATCTTGTCCACACAGTGAACATCTTGGACCACCATGGCCACACATATGATCAGGTCAGGCATTGGGCAACTGACTTGATACATCCTGCCCAGCAAAGGGCTGCTGCCATGGCCAGGGACCATGCTGCTACAGGTGGGGGTCCAGCCACACAGGCCTCACTTATGGCAATATAGGAGCTCCTCACCAACCTTGGGACAGCTGCAACACAACAGTCAACACATGAAACACAAGTCGTGGAGGTGGGTGGCACCTAGGCAACAGGCAAGGAACATCCAGGTAAGGCCACAGTGCACATCAATTTAATCATGTAGCAGTCTTACTGTCTTCTATAGAGTATCGAGATGCATATGTCAGTTCAAACTGCATTTGTGGGTGGGGTGTAGTAATTCACACAAGTGCACATCTATGGTGAGGGACAGCAACTTCTTACTATCATATATTGTACTGTACTTGTGCAGAAATGTAGCATTCATCTTGTACCAATGCCAAATGTGAGTCTGCTGACAATACTTCTCCCCCACAACTACATAGGTTCCTCTGGTCTGTATGTGGGACAGCCGCCTAAAGCCGGAGAGTATGGGATTTTCCTGTTGTGGCTCACCAGTACCCCAGGCATGTTAAGATCATGCATGTGACCATGCACACAACTGTTACTCCTAGCCATTTGGCAATATCTGCATGTTCAGTTGTGATGGATTTAACTGCATTGCATCACAGTTGTCATCACAGGGGCCTATTTTCAGGAGATGTCACATATCTGTAGCATACCTCACAACCTGTCATTGCAAGAAATCTGGACAAAGACTGACAAAATGGGGGCACAAAGGCCCAAAACTAGAGACATATTTTATAAATTAGTGTTATACAGTGTATATAAATGGTGTACACACACCTGTTAGAATGCCAGGTATTTGTGATATACAAAAATGAGAGCACAATAAAACATTTCTGAACCCTTCCAACCTTTCATGTGACCTATAACCTGTACAATTCAATTGTAAAACAAACAAATCTGTTAGGGGAACAATTATGACACATAAAAAACTTACAAGAAGCTAGATGCATATGTGTGCACAGGCTGAAGCTAATACTGTGTTGAAACAGCTTTCAATATTATTACAGCATTACGTCTTCTTGGGTACACACCTGCCATCAATTACAGAGACTCTTTGATTAACAGCAAATAATGGTCAGCTGTCATACCAGGATTATCCTAAATTTACTCAGTTGCTTGCTACAGCAGCAGCCATAGTTTGCATATAGCTTACGAAGCAGCAAAGGGATCTCATTTTTGAAAAATATCAGCCAAGAGAAGGGTACACACACATTTCCACAGCATTGCATATACCATGGAACACAGTGAAGAGAGTCATCAAATGATGGTGGAAATATGGGGCAACAGTGACATTGCAAAGAACTGGACATCCCTCCAAATGTGTGGAAAATACAAGACCCAAACTGGTCAGGGAGGCTGCCATGAGACCTACAGCAACACTACAGGAGTTGCAGGAATCTCTGGCAAGTACTGGTTGTTACTACATGTGACAATAATCTCCTGTATTCTCCACATGTCTGGCCTATGTGGTAGGTTTGGAAGATGGAAGCCTTCTCACACACAGAACAACATTCAGGTGTGGCGAATTTCTCAAGAAAAGTAATCAGGTCTCCCAACAGCATGTGGGGAAATGTGTTATGGTGTAATGAGTCCAAAGTTGCACTTTTTGGAAACAATACCAAAAGGTTTGTTTGGCACAAGAACAAAACTGTGCATCACCAAAAGAACACCATCTCCATGGTGAAGCATGGTGATGACAGTGTCCTGCTTTGGGGTTGTTCATAAGCTGGAAGTGGGCCTTTAGCCAATGTGGAGGGGATTAAGAACAGTTCAAAATAGCAGTCCCTTTTGGCCCAAAATCTTCATGTGTCTGCTAGAAAGCTGTGGATGGAGAGGACTTACACCTTTCCACACAACAATGACCCATGCCAAACATCAAAATCCATAAAAGAATGTCTTGACTAAAAGACAACATTTTAGAATGGCCCAGCCACAGTCCACACATACATCCAAAAGAAAATCTGTGGGGTGCTATGAAGAGGCCCATGTAGAAGTGATGCCCTCGCAATCTGACAGAGTTGGAGGGCTTATACAAGAGAGAGTGTACAAATATTGCTAAGTCAAGATGTGCCATGTTGATACACACCTTCCCAAAAGGACTGACTGCTGTTATGAAATCAAAAGGTGCTGTAGTTTAAGGGTGTGCTCAGTCATGTAACCAGCCTATTGTACTTATTTCAACTTCTGCATGTTACCCCTAACCGATGTGTTTATTCTTCATTTGGATTGCACAGGTTACAGGTCACATTAAAAGTGTGAAATGTTATCACATGATTTCTGTGGTCTGATGTTATATATCAGACAAATTTGGAATGTTCATAGGTTCATAGGTTCATAGGTTTATACTAGGCTAACTGCCCTAGGGCATTTATAAGCCTAGCCCAAAGTTATGTGGCTTACGCCGCCCCTTATGTTAGAAATACTGTGCCTATTAGTTTGTTGTGCCTCTGTCCAGTAGTGACACAGAGATGATTCCCGGGGTAAACCTACGATCTCCCATCCACCGGTCAAGATTTCTCTTGAACAGAGCCAGCGAGGTGCTCTGCCTCACATGGACTGGGATTTTATTCCACAGCATGGGGAGTCTCTGGGTGATAAATCTATCCCTCCAGCATGTCCTATTTATATCCGTGCTAAGGTTTAAGTCTCTTGCTCTAGTGGTTTTGGTGGATTTGGATTTTTTGAGGTGGAGCATGTCCATTAATTCCGGGTTGGTCATGGCCTTGTATGTCAGGCACAGGTCACCTCTGAGCAGACGGTATGCAACTGAATATGCATATGACAGGTTTTGGAGTCCCTTTATCCTTTTGGTGAGGAACTTTTGGGGTCTCTCCAATTGCTGCAGGTGTCGGGTGAGATACATCCCGAATGGGGCATTGTACTCGATCATTGGTCTGATAAGTGAAGAGTACAGGGGAACAATGACCTCACTTGATCTGGATGTGAATCCCTTCATGATTAGGTGGGCAATGTAGAAGGTCTTTCGAACCACTTTAGCAACGTGAGCGTCAAACGAGAGGCCACTGTCAACCTGGGTCCCCAGGTCCCTGATAACCTCTTCTGTGCTTAGTGGGTTGCCACCTATATGCTAACAAGGGTGTCTACACTTATAATATCCACTGTAAGCTTAGAATGTTGTTACTGTAACCAGTTCTGTTGTGACGTACATGTACTGCAGGTTTTGATGTGTGAGACTCAAAATATGTCATTAATTAATGAAACTAGTCCTCATATCATCCCAGTAATGTGTCAAACAAACACAGGATTTATGATGAACAGACCAGAAATATGAGCCACACATATAGACATTCAGCAATACTCTGCACAGTTGACAGGTATGTTCTGTAGGAGTTGCCACTGTGCTACACAGGTGAACAGCAATTATGTTTACATGGGTGCAGTGTGTGCTACCTGAAGGCCCATCACCTACTAACACTACTCACATATCACAGGGGTATATATAAGTAGTGACATTAAATGGAAAGGGCTACACTGCATGATGTTAAGAGCCTGTCCAGGGTGTGTATGTAGTGGTCTGACTGTGTTGCAAATGTCACTAGTTGGCTATTGTGAGGTCTGTGTAATGCCTGTCTGCCACCTCACCTGTATGTGTGTGCATGTGTGTGTGCATGTGTAGCAGCAAACGGTATAGTGCAGGTATTAATTTACATATGTTGTCTTTCCCCCACAGGAGGTCATGGTGGTCACAGTCCCTCTCACTCAGAATCTGATGTCAGTGTCTCTTCAAACTCTGGCAATGATGACAATCATATTCAGGCACAGGTGGTGTTGTCAAGGGCTGAATCTGTGACATTGGTTGGCATCCCACAGTCATCCACAATGTCCCAACACACAGTCATAATGCCCACACATGCCCCATCCCCAGCAGCCACAGATGATGGACAGTTGGCAGGTGGTGGCATGGAACAGGCTAGTGTGGTGACTATGGCAGGTGTGAATGTAGACACTGGCCATAGCCAGAGTGCAGGTGAGGTCCCACACAGGCAGATGGACAGGGGTGCTCGCAGGAGGACTGCTGCTCATCAAGCCGCTGTCGCAAGTGCCACAGCAGGTGTCACCAGACACATGTTTAGGGTTGTCATGGATGCACAGGCAGGCATGTAGTGAATGCAACACCAGACAAATACTCAGGGTTGTGGATGCAACTCTTCCTGATTTAAGTGGCAACATACATGACCTTGTTGAGGCCACACTCCAAAATACTGAGGTCATGAATAGACATCAGGGTGAGACCTTGGCAATCCTCGACCATGGCATGTCTGTGCTAGAGCGTTGGGTGGGAGATGGGCATTGGCCATGTGGCTGTAGGTCAGCACCAATATCACCTGAGAGTCTACAGGGCCATGCACCTTCACACTCCTGTAGTGGCAGTGACACCAGCACTAATGAAGGTGGGTTGCTGTCCACATCAAAACAGAGCAGGCCATGGGCACATGGTCTTGCCGATCCCATCAGGAACATGGATCCAGCAGACAGTATTCACCATCAGGAAGCAGTACTGCATCTGGCCTTTGGCCTGGTGGTGCCAGTGAGACCTCTGACAGGATCAGTTCATGTGTCCGTGGCTGGCGACGGTGAACTGGACACCCTGCCATTTACACAGCTGTCCAACATACCCCTGTGTAGGGCAGCCACATGGTGTGACTGTGTACATACATAAACACACACATCTGTATCACAGGCAGGTCACCTCCAGACATACACAGCACCTCTGCACATCCCATCTATAGAATGCCCCTCCAAACACACACACACATGGATTTCAACCTTATGGCCCAGCCTAGGCCTCTGGCAAACTCAAACCACACCTTGTGCATATGATGATACCTGCGCCACATCCCTGTCATCCATACCATTGATGCAGGGACAGGCTAATATGGGTCTGATGCACAGGGTGAATATAGTACAGTGTAGCTATGTAATACTGTGTAAGGTGCTGTCCGCTTGCATTTGATATGGGTACACATAAAGGTGTATGTACCTTATAAGCCATGATGCATTATTGCTGTTAGTACCACTGACTGAATGTAGTCTGACATGCTGTATTCTGTTTGTGTTCCAGGTGTCTATGTGTCTGCACACTGTGGCCCTGCAGACATTACCAACCTGGAGTATGGCAGAGTGGAAATACACCAATCATTTCATAGCCAAGGTACAGCTTTATATGTACATTTACCAGGTGTGTATGCATGCAACAGTATGTGATGGGTACTGTTGTTAGACAGTGTGACCTTGCGTACATACCACTTGTCACAGACAGGTAGCCTTCAGACATGTCACCTCAGTGTTGTGTAGTACCACAGGCTCATACATATGGAAGAGGTTACTGGAGTACTGTCAGTAGGTCCCTCACAAGCTTAGCCATTAGATTGACTGCAACAGATTCACATGTCAGCACCTGTTGCCCCAGCCATTTCTTTCCCATACACTCAACCCTGATGAAGTTGGTGAGGGCATGCATGGTACTGTGTATGACAGGTTTGTGGTATTTATTTCTGAGTTCACAGGGTGGAACAAGGAGACATAATGGTATAGCCTTTGCATACACACAGTTAAGATTGACACAGGAGATGTGCATACAGTAACACAAACACAGTTGCCAATGGACAGATTCATAAACCTACATATTCACTTTAATGTACTATAGTGCTACTTACACATGACATGCCCCACATAGATTATATGAGTGGGAAATAACCCACTACCTCTTATGACACGTAATGTTGTGAATGCCTTCATGGATGGTGAGATAACCCACCAGAAATAGCAACTGGAGTCATCTATTGCTCCTACAAGCCTGGACAAGTGATAGGGTAACAGACGTTGTATCAGCATAATGTTTCAGTCAGGTATGATATCTGATGCTGGCATGGTTTTCAGTACACTAACTGTGACCTATGTGGCAACAATATCACATACATGGCCATTGTTAGGGGACACAGACCACATACGGGTTACAAACAATCAGATATTCTGTAGACATCTGTACAGATGACTTCAATGGGTTAACATGCTGCATGTGAGGCAGATGCCATTAATATAAAGTAATGCCATTGGGAGGTGGTAAACAGGCATGGATGGTACACACATCAAAATGGTATAACCCAGACCTGATATGATTTTCACCCAAACACACACAGTTGCCAATATTGAGATTAGAACCCCTACCTATCTTGCTATTTCTACTATTGCATTATGCAGTTATCAGCTGCACCATGGAGCTTATATAAATTCACCTTGTCCCAAGGTACTTCTAAGGTGAGTGACATCAGCATGCCTTGTAAAGTAGGGTGATGGGAAGTGCACACGGTAGTACACAACTCAAATTGGTGTAGGCCTTGTAAAGTAGGGTGATGGAAAGTATACAGGGTGGTACACAACTCAAAATGGTGTAGGCCTTGTAAAGTAGGGTGATGGGAAGTGTACAGGGTGGTACACAACTCAAAATGGTGTAGGCCTTGTAAAGTGCACAGAGTAGTACACACACACACACACACACACACACACACACACACACACACACACACACACACACATACACACACACACACACACACACACACACTTACTTGCCAGTATTAAGATTAGAACTTCTGCCTATCTAGTGATTTGTACTATAATTTTACACAGTTATTGCACGCACTAAGGAGCTTACTGGACTGACAACTGGCCAAAGGTGCTGATAAGAGGAATGGCATCAGCAGGACTGATAAAACAGGGCACTGGGTGGGAAACTTATCAAAATACTTCTTCTTGCAAACATACACCCACAGTTATACACTCCCACACACATTTTCTGGACCTGAGAGTAGGACCCCTGTTTATCTAGTGATTTGTACTATAGTGTTACACAGTTATCGTATGCGCTATGGAGTTTACTGGGCTGATAACTGGCCAAAGGTGCTGATAAGGAGAATGACATCAGCAGGGCTGATAAAGTGGGGCACTGGGAAGTGTTGTGGGTGGGAATGGCCTAAAACTGTTTAACCTATGAATACACACTCCCTCACACACAACTGCTACACACACAGTTGCCAGTGTTGGGATTAGAACCCCTACCTATTTAGTTATTTGTACTATAGCGTTATGCAGTTATCGCATGTACTACAGAGCTTATAGGGGTGATAGGTGTCCTATGGTACTTCTAAGATGAATGGCAGAAGCAGATCTTGTGAAGTAAGGCAATGTGAAGTGTACTGAGTGGGAACAGTCTCCTAATACATAGACCTATGGATACACACACACACACACACACACACACACACACACACACACACACACACACACACACACACACACACACACACACATACAGGCAGGTGATGTGATATTATAAACCCAACCTCAGTACTATTACACAATGGGTCTCACCTTTTATGCTGGCATGTTCAACTGTTTACACCTGGTATGCCACTATCCACAGCAGGACATCACTGTATGCCATTCAGGGTATTTGTGTGTGTGTGACTCACTCTGTCATGTCCTCCTGTCTCCCTCTCTCTCTCTGTATCACTGTCTCTCACTTCCCCACATCTATGTGTGTATATGCTTGACATATGTTATCTGTTGCCCATATACATATGTCTGTGAATCTCACACAAGAGATGCATTTATATCACATATGGGCCACTTACAGCTAGCTGAGGATAATCTTGTCTGATGTGTGTGTGTGTGGGGACAGTTAAGGTGTACATAACTGTCTATCTGCACAGACATATGTACACAATACAGTCATATAGTCCGATGTGGGTTCCAACATCTCCTGTGATTCTCTAAGTGTAGAAGCATGCCCAGTGTGACCTTCTATAGTGAGAGTGGGACTCCATTCCAGAGATAGGTGTACTCCAGTCCTGGGTTTTGTGTGCTACTGCCATACCTCTCAGGAGTACACAGGACTTTCCTCGGGGTATTGGGTTTGTTTAGCAGATATTTTCTGACATATCTGTAGTCTGACACTGCAATGTATTGTGTTATTACCTTGTGCCAGACATCCTCAGATCATCACAGTGCTTTACTAGAGGAATAATAGTTGTGTGATGCATAGACCAATATTATGAGGGCAGCTATGTACATTCTTGCCCAACAAGGCCATTTGTAAGGTATGGCTACAGCCAGTTGAGTGATGATGCATTGTGTAAACAGTCCAGCAACTTGGTGATATACTGGCTGAGGATCTCCTGCTTGTGTGGTATCTTTGTAACCTGAGATGCCTTATCCTTGTGTGGCCATACTTCTCACCTGTACATTTTTTGGCAGGTTGTCCAGGTGTCTGGGTAGAGGTTTCATCCTGTCTACTTAAACTTGTGTTTGTATGGCAAGTTAGTCACATATAATTGAAGAGTGATGTTACAAAATAATGACAGAAATTACTGCTTCAAGTCAAGACAATTCCTACTACTGCAAACCTTTCACCCTAACAACTTTCTCAATATGTAAGGGTGATATTTACAACACATGCCTAGCATTGTGCCTTTGTTCCACTTTTATTTCTGCCCTTGTACAGATGTCTTGCTGTCAGAGGTTGTGGGGGGTGTGGGTACAGAGTGCATTGTACTGTGCAGGCATGTCCATTATATGTAAAAGCAAACATAAGTAAAAAGGAATATTGAAAATAACCATTGGCAACAGTACCAAAAAGCACTATATTCACAAAAGTCTTAGCACCTCAGCTACACATCCTTCAAGATGTCCATTATATGTGTAGTATATTCCACATAGCACTGTGACTTCCAGTTATGTCAGTGGCAGAGCAGTGGGTGTCACTGACATGCATAACAGCTGGCACTGTAGTTATCTGCAAATGGCCCTGTCAAAGGCGGCACTGTACCAAGGACACTACAAGACAACTGACAAGAGAACATTCTGGCCAGATCCTGAAAGTATTAACCACACATACACATAGCTCATTGACCCCTGCATATTGTGGACAGGCAACATGCTTTCATATGCATTGGTACAGCCCTGCCAATGTGTGTTATGCTGCTATTTCCCTGCAAACATACATGTTACTGCATTTCTTTGGGTATATGGGGGCACACCTGTCAACTGTACACATTTGCACAGACTGTGCTTTTATTTGCTTTACATATTAGTAAAGAACACAGGTCAGATTGTAATGGCATACATTTGAGTTTCAGACTTCTTACCCTTCATACCCTTAGTGCAACTGTGGTCCTGCTGTGCTATCACTGTTTGAGTCTGTAGGGGGATAATTCAATATTGCCACAATTTGTGTGCCTTTACCAGACAATTCCGTCTGGTTTTCTACAGCTGACATGCTGTGCGGGTGTGAAGGGTCGGTATGGGACCCCACACACTGACATCCATTGCCTGTGACCTATGACCCCCCCCCAGTTAGTTGTCCCCACACATATACTGCAGTGGGATTTGCCACATTGGGTACTACTGCATAGTATGGGGAGGCTAGTTTTGGACATACATTTCCTGGTGTCCCACGTAGCTGTCAGTTGTCTGCTGCTATCCCAGTAGACCAACCCATTCCCTTGCATGCATGAAGCATTACCATAGATATGCTACCAAAAGATACTAATCCATTCATTTATTGTTAAGAAGACTGACTCACCTTGTGCATATGGCAGTTATGAGGATGGTGCTTGAGGGCCACCTATGTTGGATGCAGACAGTACACTGCCTATACATGGTAAGTTATAGGTAATGTGATGTGTGTGTCATCCATTTTACTGTGTGTGCGAGTCAGAAAGAGGTGTCAGTCCTTGGGGTCTCTACAGTGTCAGTGTGTGTGCTATGAGTTGCTTCTTTACCAAGGCCTGAGCATACTGGGCATGCCTCCATCTGCCTACAGGAGCAGGCTCAGGGGCCTCCTCCTTTGAGTCCCTCTGTGCCTGTGGGGACCTTGGCAATGGTGGTGGGCTGTGTGGTCCTTCCCCGTGCTGTTTGTGCTGCAGCTGTTTCCACAGGATCATACTGTGCAACATGTCGCATACTATGAACATGTGTGCACATGTGGCTGGAGAGTACTGCAAGGCTCCACCAGATATATCAAGGCAGCGGAACCATGACTTGAGCATCCAATACACATGCATTCTAATAATCCTGGTTTGTGCGTGTGCTTCATTATGGCATTCTTGTGTGGGTGTGTGTGCATTTCTGATAGTTGTCAACATCCACGGCTCCAGTGCATAGCCAGCATCCCCCACCAAATGGCCATGCGGGTTGCCCCCACTGGCAAATGCCTGGTGCAGCTGTGACAAATGCTAGATGTGGAGCCGTGATAGCTTCCAGGGCTGCCAGCACACACATTCATGATAATCCCCTGTGCATTGCACATGACGTGGCAGTTGATGGAGGGGAATCCCTTGCAGTTTGTGTAGACCCTACCCTGTTCACCGGGTGGTGCTTTGATGTGGATGTGCGTGCAGTCTATCGCACCCAGTACCTCCGAGTATTCTGCTACATGGTGGAAGAGACACATATCGCTGGTCCTTTCCTCATGGGTGTTGGGGAAGTAAATGTGCTCACCGGCATGTGGTAGCATGGCATCCAGGAACTGGTGGAGTACCCTGGATGCAGAAGGCTGTGAGGCCCCCATGATGTCCCCAGTAGGTCTTTGGAAAGTACCTGTAGCTAGTATTCATAAGGCTACACATACCTTGATATGCACTGGGATGGGTTCCCCTCTGTTGGCTCTAGGTCTGAGTTGAGGCCAGCACAGCTCTATGATTTGCTGAAGTATGTCTCTGTCCACCCTGTAGCTCTCTACTATCTCCAGATCATGTAGCCCCTGGTAAGTTACCCTAGGTCTGAACACTCTTCTCCTCTGTCTGTGGCACTTGTCTGCATTATCCTCCTCACTGCACTCAGCCTCTAGCACATACTGATGGATCAAAACAATGGCAGCCCCTAACATTTTTCCAGTTAAAATTCCCCTGCATGTGTACACAAATGGTGCAAAGTTTGTGGGAAAAAACAGACTGTAAGGTGTTTGCATAGTTTATACTGTTGTGCTGCAGATGCTGCCTGTATGATTGGCTGACTATGATGCAGTCCAGCTGCTAGCTATGTAATTTATTCTTGATTGCTTTTATTCTGCTATTTTCCTTTTTTCCCCTTCCCATTTCCTCCCTTTTTAAACCCCAAAGCATGCCGTGAAAACTCTGTGCCCAAATGTAAACAGTCCTACTATTTCCATTTTTTGTTTTGTTTTGTTTTAGACCAGGTGCATGCTGCATAAACCTGTTTAGCTAATGTAAACATGAAGAAATGGCCCTCCTTGGATACGAACACCCTCTTCATTTTATGGAATAAGTCAATACAGCCTCAGACACACACCCTTGCTTTGCTGTGCTTAGCTAAGCTTATCTGGGAGCCATAGGGCTCCAATGTGCTTACACCATGCATGACACACACCCTTTTCATGTCTGTTGCTCCTCCTGCTTACACAATCGTGTTATATTACCTACACAGTTAGGTGCAGCTTGGCACTTAGAATATTTCTGTTAGTCAGTAAATTTCCCCTCATTTGCATACCCCATGCCTTACTCCATAGTTACTGCACTACCCCAGAGCCTTTCCCCCTTAACAGCCACTGTTCCCTGGTATTGTTTTGATTCTGCATGCCATAGACAATAATGGAATTTTTTTTTATTTTTGGCACGATCTCGTTTGCGTGCCACTGCCCTATGCTTAAATGGCCGAGACGGGCCAAAAAAAACGTTTTATTTTTATAAAAATGGAACACTTTTCCATGCCAACAGCCATATATTTGGCCATTGGCATGCCTAAAGATTATAATACATGCTTTTGTTTGAGCTGTCATGCCTCCGTTTTAATTTTTGAGAAATGTTTTCAGCTAGTAGCTGAGTTGTTGTGTCTTTCGGCTTTTCCCGGTTAGGGGTCACCACAGTGGAACTCCGGTCTGCTAATGATTGATTTTTACATGCTGGCTTGCTGGGCCTAAAGCACAACCTTCAATGAAGGAACGCCCATTCATGCATGTCACTACACAGAAGACGCTCTGAGAATCGAACGGGCAACGTCTAACTGTGAGGCGACAACACTACCGCAGCACCACCACCGTAGTAGAGTACATTTCTGCAACTAACACTATTCTTGCACGGATGCCTACCTGCTTGCTAAATCACTAATTCACCTAATTTGCATGGTTTTCACCAGCAAATGAGGTAATTAGCATTATACAATGTTGTCCGTTCAGGAATAGTGTAGGCAGGCTTGTTCACATGAAAACAGTAGTTTACTGGATCGTTCAGCGGCCATATTCCGTGCAGGAGTGGCTACACTGTTCCTGCACAGAAAAAATAGCTTATTGAATCCCAGGGTTTGTTTATAAGCATGAAGTTTCACTGAAGGGATCCTTTTGGTAAATTTTCACTTAATAGACTCAATCAGATTAAGCTGATTCCTATTATTAACAAAATATATTGTTACAATCTAGTATGGGACAGGTGTACATAAAATATAAATGTACTAAACAAAGTTCATCTCTTAATGACAGAGACATAAACATATAGATACGGATGGTCTTAATCAGACAAGTAATCTTAAATGTCATTTAAAGAAATTTCTAAAGTGTCTGGTAACAGTAGTCTGAAATAGAGACAATTTTTTTTGCAGTGTTGTCTTTTTGCAATTCAGTTAAACGTTTCTTATATTCTTTAGTTGTGTGTTTGTCCATTCATTGTTTGAGAGTGTGTCAGTGAATTTAATTTAGTAAATTTGAATTATTTTTTATTGTTATGGCAAATCATGTCAAATGAGGCAAAATTTTAAAATTGGTGATAACCAGCTTCTGAGATTTATCACATGATTATACAAATATTTAAATGTTGGAAAAGTTATTATGATTTGAAGTCTAATGAAGTCTCCATTTGATGCTGTTAAGAGACAAAAGTGTTAACCTCTATATTTATATTGAATTAAAGTTTTTAAAGTTATTGGCTGGTTGCTTGCACATTTTTATGCCTTGCCAAGTTTTATTTGGTACGTTTATAGTGAAGACTTTTTGTATACAGCTAGAATGTTATTCTAGGATCTCAGAATACTAAGATACATTTAAATCTAGTTTCGAAAGCTATCACAGTGTTTGTGGAAAGTGTTAAATGATGTTCTTCTGGTAAGGGATCAAAAACTGTGTTCAATCATAGTCCTGTCCGTTTTCAACATTTGATGCAGGTACTCATGAGAACCTCTTAGAGTAACTTATCCTGTAATGTGTGTAGCATCTAGCATCCCTGTACAGTTTACTTGCTACCAATCAAGATAAATACAGATGATAGTTGTGGACATTAACTTATCATCTTTCTACCCTCTGACTTGTGGCTTCTCACAGGCTCTATTTTGAGACATTTATTTTTCTCTGTATATAAACACTTCCAGTTGAGGACCTCACTGAAGGAGAAGTTTTCATTATCATCGTTATGTTTATGATAACTGTAACTTGCCTTTTATTGGGGTTGTTGTGTATCTCTTTATTCTCTTCAGGCCTGTTTTGAATGCTATCTTCATTTGGATGTGATGTGTTCATCTCAAGCTCAAGTGAATTATAACTGAAGCTATTGTCCATGCATTAACCCTGTGATGTCTTTTAAAGGTAATTGCTTGGGTTCCTAGCTAAGGTGCAACATCCCTGCTTTACTTTTGCTGCCTCTTTGACAGTAGAAGATCAGGTATCATCTGTAATTAAATTTTTCTTAACATCTGAGGAACATCACCCGATTTGAACATCTTCTTCTGTTTCAAGGTTTGGTGCATGCTTTGGTTTCACCTTTTACTACTGGAGTGCCCCTTACATGTGCTGACTGAAAACTAGATCAGATGCAGCTAGGCCAGAATTCCATAACACATTTGTTGATAGGGACTCCCCTTACTGAAATATTATATCTATGTTGTGGAGTCTGCACTGGCTGTCTATTAGGTAAGGTATACTTTTCAAGGTTCTTGTTAATTTTTTTTGTTAACCTTACAAGATTTTAGCCCCTCATATTTGCAAGAGTTGCTAGTGTCTTTCTAACTAGGTATCTGAGACTATTGGTAGTTGCCAGGATGTATTTATAGACCTTAAGACACTGAGCCTTTCTTTCCTGTGCCATTTCCATCATGGTTTGCATCTGACATTCCTCAGAGGGCTTCATAAGGTTGCTTAACACTGTTCAGAAGCTTACAAGTGCTAATAAAATGTTCCATCTGTTTTTTTCTATTTATCAGTTGCTTATCCCTGTAGTATGTTTGTCATTTTTTCCTTATTTTATATATTTTACTTCCTGTTTTATTATGCTATCTTGTACAGAGCACAGTGATAGGTTATTTGATAAATGATTATAAACTAACCCCAAAAAGATAATTGTAGCAGCACATACAGAGTATATCTGATCTTCTGTTAAGTAATATCAGTGTTCTGCAGGTTTTGGACGAATCACCTGAAACAACTTGAAAGGGTACAAACTATTCCTTGTAAGAAAACCATGTGGTTGGAAAGCTTGAACTGTTTAGAAAGGATTTTGTTTCTTGTAAGTTGCTTAGATGTGACACCTGGCTTGTCTATAACGCAATGCCTCATTTAGTCTAGGATTTTCACTTTTACCTAGTGGCTACTGGTATCACATACTCACAGTCCGTATAGATATTATTTACCAACATGGAGTTAAGATCAAGAAGCTTTATTTCCAAGATTTTAAAATAATCTTTGATCCCAGCTGATATCAATAACCATTAAGGTGTCTGCAAAATATCCCGACTAACAACTAAACCAAAAAGTAAAAAGGTCACACAGACAAACCAGTTAGTAAAAACTATAAGGATACTCTAGCTTGACTAGGTTTTTCTTATAGTTTTTACTAATTGGTTTGTCTGTGTGACCTTTTTACTTTTTGGTTTGGTTGTTAGTTGGGATATTTTGTAGACACCTTAATGGTTATTGACAGCTGGATTTAAAGACCCTACATTTCTAGAGTATAGCAAAACAGTCCACTTATGCTAATGAGGTCATAAGAAGGCCAAAATGTGCATGTCTGCATCTAGTGGCATTTAGCTTTATCGGCCTGCATCTGTCTATAAAGATTAAACAAGGAAAAAGGAAAAAGCCATGGACATTCAGAAGCCATATAGCTTAAACCCTTGATGTCCTTAAGGGCTAATTTGCATATATCCCATGGGCCTCTATTAAAGGAGGTTTATGGTATCACACAGTGAAAACTCTAGCTTGGCTAAGTTTTTTCTTAAGTTTTTACTAAAGAAAACTTAAGAAATCAAAATTACTATTATGAACATTTTTGAAATACGTTGCTATATGACTACTCACTATGAGATTTTAATGTCCCTTACATGCTCCTGAAAATGGAATTGAGTTAATATCCTGATTTTTACTATTGCAAGGGCAACATAAATGATAACTGGCCCAATGTAATTAACAATTATACAATCCAGTACATTTAAAACCATTCATTTAAAATTCCTCTGATAAATTTCTCAGCTGGCAATGGCAGAAAAAAATGTGAAAGAATGATACACTTTTTTAGAAGGTAGCATAACAAGGCTTCTCTTATGCAACTAGAAACAGTCAATTGTTGACTTTGTGATACAGGGGAAAAGGGAATGCATGTTAAACAGTACTTTAGGAAGCTTTGCTACACAGTGAGAGAGGTATATATGTAGAATGGACTGCTGGAGTGGGTGTTGTACAGTGACAATGGTCATTCAAGATGGCATGAGAAAGATGCAGGGAAGTAGGAGGAGCAAGAAGCTAGCTACAAAGTCCATGAAGACAAGCTAGTCAGATTGTCTTTCTTACTAAAAACTGTAATATTCTTTTAATTAGTTATTCCTACTTGCCTTGATGGGCAGATCTAACATCTGTATTCCTAACATAGGCCATTGCCCAAAGTAACTTATCATACCAACCATATGAATAAATTGTTCCAGTATTTCACACTGGAACTACTTAGAACAATTGCCCAATTCTGTTACTTACTGATGAGAGGTCTAGAAAGAAGATTATAAAGATCACAAGATATCTAATCTATTCTCTGCCTTCTCCATAATTATTGTATATTGTCCTTTTTAGAACCTTCCTTTTGTACACACCAGTAGTAATACAGTACTCTGATACTTGCATAATTTAAAACTGTATGCTGAAGCTTAGAATGTCACATTATAGCAGCACTATAGAAGTTGTTTTGTGTTACATTGCAGGATGTATCCTAAGACATTTCTTATTCTGTAAACTGGTATGCCAGCTACAATCTGGTCTAAGCACTTGTCCTCACAGTCACTTGGACTTGAAGTGATCTAGTTATACAAAAATCTTCTCTGTCATACTAAATTCTTTGTTACACAAGCTGATATAAGAAAACTGATTTTTAAATAACTAATGCACACACTACTTTTATCTAGTTCTAAAAAGTATTTTGCCATTTGCAGTGCTTGGCCTCGTTTTTATGAGGTAATCAATCCTGCATCTTCCTCTACATCTGTATACTCATACAATGGTAAAACTCAATCATGACAATAGAATAAAAGAGTAACAAAAGAAAGTGATATGGAACAAAAGATCATCTGTTGTTAAATAAAGTCATACTGAAGAATTGTGAAAATAGGAAGAATCTAAATATGGTATGGCTAGATTATAAAAAAGCATTTGACAGCATCCTACATTCATGGATAAAGGAGTGCCTACAGATGTATAAGATTGATCAATTACATTACAGTGACCATGAAACAGTGGGAAACCACTTTGCAACTAGGCCATGATGAAGGACAAATTATTATGCCATGGATAAAAATTCAAAGGGGGAAGGGGAATATTTCAAGGTGACTCTTTGTCAGTCCTGCTATTTTTTCTTACAATTAACCCATTAAGCTGCCAACTTAATGTATTAGGTCATGGTTAAAATTTGGCTGCCAGAAAAAACAAAGTGTAAATACTTTTCATCTTCTATTTGTGGATGATCTATAAATGTACAGTTCATCAGATGTGGAGTTGTAGGCACAACTGGAAGTGGTCAAAACATTCTCAGATAATATAAGAATGCCATTTGGTCTTGATGAAAGAGCAATGTGCCTGATAAATTACTCCTCTACTTGCAACAGCAACTGAATAGCAACACCTTGATTTTTTTCTCCTTTTTAACCCAGCATATTTTTGCAAGGGAACATAACATATAACATATAACACTGGAGGAAAAGCTTTATAGGCATTTCCAGTAAAACATCATGATCATACCTCTGAGGACAGTCTAAATGGTTGGTAAAAGAGGATTAATGCAGAGATAACAAGATAACAATATAATAACCTGTTCAACAGTATCCAATTTGTTTTTTAAGTCAGTCCTTTAAATTTAAATCCCCAGATAGAACCTAATATGTGGGGAGTAGCTGACCAAACATGGATTATTAGGTATTGCTGTTTTAGGACTTGTGAAAATATATAGATCTGAACTGTTACCAAATGTTTGGATAATTCTGCATAGCATTGTGGAATCTTTCTGTAAATCTCTATGAATTATGTTAAATAAAATATTTTCACCCTTTTAAACATATAGCTGCATATTTAGCTAATGTCTTGTGAAAAAAAAATAAAAAAAACTTCTTCTATATGTCAGCCATAGTTACATTCAAGGTACAGGTATGCCAGTTATAGTTAGTTTTTAGGTTTTCCTATTCTTTAATGAAGTTTAAAACAAGACCAGATAAGTTTGATCATAGAACATTCCCAAAATAAATGTAAGCTATCTGCATTTTCACATGAGCAAAAAGAACAAGTGGATGATATAGGAAATCCAATGGGAATGAGTTTTACTAGGGTATAATATAAGCTCTGCACAATCATTAACTGCTGATGGATAAATTAAAAAAATGGGACAAATTTAAAGGATATCCAGCACAATTTACACAAATCTAGATCAATATCAAGCATGTTCAATTCATCAGATCAATAATGGGAAGAGTGAGTAGTGGAAGGAGATGAAGAATTTATGGATAAATTATAAATAGGTAGCAACATATGCTTCCTTTTAGAATAAGAAAGTCATAAGCTTATGATAGATATGACCTTTGTGTTTATCAACAGATACCACTGGTATTAATCTTGAAAAGGCAGTTCTGGGGAATTTACAACACTGCTATTAATGACTTACCTCTTTCCTTGAAAATTCATGATTTTGGTATTATTTCTGTCAGAATGCATAAAATAAGTTAGAAATATCACTTTGAGAGACAGGTGAATATTGTTTTAGTCTTAATGTTATAAAAATCATAGTGCACATATGATTATAATATGTACTATAGTTGCCATTTTGGGGAAAGGTAATACACATTTTTGTTATGAACTGAATCTGATAAAAGTTACACATTTTTCAGCTTATAAATAACAGCTTGTCTTTTTTTGCACCTACCTATATGGTCTTCAAACAAGAGAACTTACCCAGATAAAATTGTAAAATAGAATAAAAATAAAAACAATCCAGGACTATATCTCATAAACTCTTAAACATCTTGTAGTAGAACTTTCAAGAGAGGTTATTTGGATAATCATCTACAAATGGCCTTTGTGTGTTATTATTTGGAAAGATAAACGAACACCTGCATTTTGATTTTTTTTGTGTGTGTTAAAATTCAGAGTTCTGTATATTTTTCTTGTCTAAATCCTTAAAACTGAGGCAAACAAATAGGAGTAAGGCATTCAAGGGAAAGTGTGAAAAACAAGAAAGTACTAACTTAGTAGAGTGCTTTTTCATGATCCATATTTCATGAAAGGGTGGCTGAGATAAATTATGACAGCAACCTAACTTTGTACTAAAAGTCAAATGTAAAGATAAATTCTATGAATTTTAAGCTCCAGGTAGTGCTTATGACCTTTTCACCTATTGCTGGATAGGCAAATTTACTATCTCTGGATAAATACGTGTATAGAAGCAAGAAACAGGCACTACATTGCAGGTTGTTTCTCTCATAAAATATATATTGGAGAGTAATGTGCCTGTTTAACCCTCTGTTAAAAAATAAAGATTGCAAGGAGATCAAAAGGAACTTGCACTACTGGATGTGTACAAAGTAATTTCACACCTAGACTTTACTTTGGAAAAGATGAATTAAAGAAAGTAAGAAAGCAGCAATGTAGCAGTCTATTTTACTTATCAGTTATATTCAAGAGTAATGATTTTTGAAATATATTAAAAAAATTTGTATGTTAAAAACAGATATGGAGCAGAATCCTGCAGAACTTTGTGCCAATGAAGATTTTATGGAAAGACAAATTTACAGATCCTCTGAAAAACTGAATTTATGGAAATCAGAAACTGACATTCCATTCCATTAGTTCATGGGTTTATAGAAGATTACTAGGCTAATGGCCCTAGAGCCCTTACAAGCCTAGCCATATTTATTCAAAGTTGCCCTGATTGTCAGTGGTTAGGTGAATGAAGTTCAGAGAAGTAAGAGTCTATGGTAATTGATAATGACTTCCTCTGTCCAGGATAGACATGGGTGCCATCCCAGGTATGAATGTGTGGTCACCCATACATTGATCTAGGTTGCATTTGAAGAGGGTTAGGGAGGGACTCTGTTTCACATGAATTGGAGGTTTGTAGCTTAGTAAAGGAGTGTCAGGAATGAAATGCTACCACAAACAAACTTAAAAGATATGAAATGCTACCACAAACATAAAGGTACAGATATAGCAGTGTGATTTAAACAGCTTACAAAAGTGTGATTCACTAAAAGTACTTGCTTTGTATACATGAGCCAAATGTCACCCAATTGTACAGAATTTATAAAGGCGCTAAAAACAAGATAAGTTGATTAATACTCCCTCCAGCCAATAAAACTACATGCAGAAATCTCAAGTGTTTCCTCAACCTAAACAGACCAGGCTATTTCCCAGTGCACTAGATGGAAAATCCACTGACCAGTTTATGTAAAAATATGTGCTTGCTATTGTTTAAAAATATACTACTTTATCCAACAGCTAGATAGACAATGAATTCAGCTCAAGTAAATCAGTAGAATAGACAAAGATGAGGCAAAATACACTTTTTCAAAACAAGCACAAGGAAAAACAAATAAATAATTCAAGATATCAACAGCAGTATAGAAAGGGAGAAAATTATCAAGCTCAAGTTACACTAGGGGTGGGCAGCTTAAAATCATGAGGTTTAAAAGGCAGATCAACAAACAGGAAGGTGGGTGGGAAAAACAGCAGGGAATTACCAACAGTGCTTTAGTTTATGCAGGCTTGAAATCTTTTTAGAATAGACAAAGATCCCCAAATTTGATGTGTATTCAAGTATCATTCAAGAGACAATTTTACCAATAATAAAAAAAAAAAAAAAAACAAACAAAAAAAAACATGTGGAATGTGCAGCCTAGATAATTTAAGTGTTTATCTCTCACATAGATCAAAAACACCAGGCCAAGCAGTTTTCTTACAACAGAAAACAAATTGGAGTAGGTAAAACAGAAATCAACTATATCAGCAAGTCACAGACAATATATATATATATATATATATATATATATATATATATATATATATATACATATATATATATATATATATATATATATATACATATATATATATATATATATATATATATATGTATATATATATATATATATATATATATATATATATATATATATATACATATACATATATATGTTTACTTTCCTCACCCAGCAGCGAATCACCAGCAGTGTTTGAAATCTTTTTAGAAAAGAAAAAGGCCCAGAATTTCACTGTGTATTTAAAGTTAAGTGAGTAAACTAACTTTTATGCTTTCAATGACAGGTACAGGCCTTGATGAGATTTGAACTCATGATCAGTGGTTTACTAGATTAGTGCTCTAACCCCTGAGCTCTAAGGCTAATTTAGACTGCTTCCTCTAAAAACACAATACAGGAATACCTCATAAATTCTATAAAAAATAAGGTATCTGCATTATTACTGGAGAAACTGTGAATTAAAAATCAGATCTATGTGCCAGACCAGACTTTGTTTGATATCATTTGTATATCTTGCCTAGTATGTTATTCATCCAATGGTAGCTATCAGGAGGAATGAAGGTATTTTGTAATCAAAATATCTCTTTTCTGTATTGTGATTCATGTCTGACAACAGCTCTTAATCTCTCTGTTTCTATTGTTTGTCTTGCACTGTTGTCTATTTAACTGCCAGAGGTAGCAAAAAAAAGCTAGGCAAGGAAATGTTGTATTTCTTGGGTTTTGTGATGTGTGTGACTCAAGTTCAGCGATAGATTGAAAAGATACTGAAATGTGGAAATTTTAGCATTTATGAAGGCAACAAAGATCAAATTGTATTATTTTTGCACACAGTAGTAGATTTAATTGGCATACTTTAAAAATACAATGTAATTTTGTTATCCTGCGTCATTCACATGTAGTTAGATTGTACTTTCATTTATATTTCTGTTTATTTGACTTTTTCATTCAAAAACTGAATTAAAGTTAGTACCTGCAGTAACAGAACAAGCTGCGGGGGTGCAGCGGTAGCGTTGTCGCCTCACAGCAAGAGGTTCTCCCGTTAGATTCTCAGCTGTAGCGCCTTCTGTGTGGAGTCTGCATGTCTTCCCTGCAGTTGAGTAGCATTCAAAACACATGCGTAAATGGGCGTGCCTTCGTTGAAGGTTGGGCGTTGAGCTGGCACCTCGGCACCATAAAAATCTACCGCCAATCATTAGCGGACCGGATTTCCGCTGTGGCGACCCCTAACCGGGAAAAGCCGAAAGAAAAACAACAACAACCTGTAGTAACAGAACAGATTATGCAAAGTATGCTCATCACTGAAAAGACACAGTCCTTACACCAATACCCATTATCCTGCTGCCACCACAAGAATATAGTACTGTATAGTCAGGATTAACAATATTTAATAGTGCTATAATACCAAAAGTAAACCTTGACTCTAGATGATTGTCAGTGTTGAAATGCACTCCAACCTCGTGTGCAAAACTGGGAGAAAGGGGTTGTAGATGGATGGATAACAAGAACTCTGCAACATAATCCAAAATGAAGTATCCTTAGTTACTGCAAACTATTAGAAATTATATTTTTATTCACTTTGAAAATCAGCATCATCTAGGACCTGACCCATCCACCTATAAAAATGCATTTATGTAAAAATACAGTCCGTATGCTATAAAACAGTCAGTGAAAATGGTAGTTCACTTGTAAAGCTTGTGAAAGACAGGGACTATACGTTTTAATTCCTGTACTGATGCCATCAATACTTTGTAATGGAGACAGCTGCTTGGAGTTTCAATCTCACCAATTCTTTTTGTTTATGTAGAAATGGAAAATGACCTGCTGTACTGTAAATGTCTACTGCTGCCTTCAGCAATGGCTAACGTGCCACAACCAAATAAATTTTACAATGTACCACTACAGATCAAAGTTAGAATCACTGGCTCCCCAAGATTTGACCCACCTCAGACTAAGCCTTCCAATGCTATTTTACATCCTTCACAAGTATTCAAAATGGTCTGGGAGTACATGACAACTCTCCAGCACCAACACCCTCCCTCTCAAGCCATATTACTTTGGCAAACAAAGAATGTAATTTACTCTTTAACATTTAAAATAAGACAACCTTTGAATATTTGACTGGTAAAAATAGCTTAACTTAATATAGCTTAACTTCAAAAAATGGCTGCCCAAAGTAAGTTTTACTAGTAAAATTCCTAAAACTTTAAGTAAATAAGTCAAACATCAGCCCGAAAATTTAAAGTTAAATAATAAAGTCGTTGCTTGAAACAAATAAGTTAAATCTTTTCTTTCCAAAAAAGTATGCAAACCTTATAAAACTTTCTCAAGAAAAAGGAACATAAAACATTCAAATGGACAAATAATGCTCAGAAGACAACACCTGAACTAGAAACTGTTTGCCTCTCCCTAAAAGGTATTTGCACCCTTGCTACCTCTGGGAGTTAAATACAAAATCTTACTTCCAGAGTACTTGCAGGCAATATGTTGAGCTGGGTCTTTAGTGATAATACCTAGTATGCTTATTGCAGTAACTCCCTTATCTGACTTTTGTAACTTGAATTAACAATTTTCTTCTGAATAAATCCATGGCAGGATTTCCTGTGGCTATTTCTTTTCAAACTTTGGAGTATGCCTTTCTCTTTCCATGGCTATATATTCAAAGTAGGTGGGGAGTCAACAAGTTACTGAACTACATATAAGGCAACATCATGTGATCTAGTCAGCGCTATTGTCCAAATAAGGCAACATCATCATATGAGTTATGCAATAATTTTCAAGCGGACGTCTGCAACAACATTTGTATTTATTTATTTATTATTTATTTATTTATTTGCATTTGTTTAACCAGGATAGTCCATTGGGCTCAAGAACCCGTTTTCAATGGAGTCAAGAAGCAAGGCTTAGTTTTACTTTTAAACTATAATACATTGTCTCATTGGCAAATGCATTTATAAACCATTTGGAAAACAAGTATAATGCAGCTTTTTTATATTTTAAACTGTTATTGCATATTTTCATTTGATACAGATTAATTCATTTGTCATACATTTTTCTTTTGAACGAACAGCAGCTTCTCTTACTTTATTACAGTTTTCCTTACAGAGGTTACATGTCATCAGTTGAGAATAACACTTACCTGGTATACACAAGTATTTATATTTTACTGATCCTCCAAAATGCCACATTTACAAATCATCAGTTGAGACTAACTTGTATACCCAACTATATTCCATTTTACTGGCCTTCCAAAATGCCACAGTACCCACTGTTGCTTTGATCTTGCAAAGTAACTATTAATTATAAGAAAACCACTGTGTTATAGTCAGTTGAATAACACATAGGACATTAGTCCATGGGAAGCTCTACAATAGCATATGTATCATTAAAAAGCAAATGTAATGCATATAACATGCAGGAGCAACATATGAGTACAGACACTGTGACCATAATACTCATAGGTTCATACTAAACTGATGATCCAGTGAACTATCTGTATCCTAGCTAATAATTCCATACAACCATTAACCATAACATGAATTAATGCCAGCCTCTGACATAGTTTCATTCCATAAGGGCTAGAGGGGCCACACTGACAGTCTACTTTCGATTGCTCATCCAGTCATCTGGGTTATACTTCAAAAAGGGTCACAGAGTTACTCTGCTTAACCTCCAAGGGGAGTCTGTTCCATAAAGCAGGCATTCTCTGTAAAATATATCAATCCTGCCAAAATTTATGTTTTCATGAAAGTTTAAGTCTCTTAGTATTAGATTTGTGGATGTGTATGAGATTACAAAGGGTTGGAACTTTCAAGAGTCTGTAGACAAGACAAAGATGTCCTCTCAATAGTTGGTAAGAAATGGAAAACAGTGAAAACACTTTAAAATTGTCCAGGCAACTCAAGGAGGACATGTCCTTGATTTTTATGGAAACACTGATGACTCTTGACCTGGGTCATATGACTAGCCAAATACACATCAAAGGGGGCATTACATTCTATTATTGGCCTGATAAGGGAGAAGTACAGGGAATGATGTTTTCCTTTTCTTTTTTGGATCAATATATATCCCTGATGATTTTCTGGCTATATAAAAAAGATTTCCTTACAGCAGTGGATACACGGTGGTCAAATGATATTTCATTGTCAATTAAGGTACCTAAGTCCTCAATGACTGAGTCAGGTTTTAGGAGGATGTCACCTATATGATAAGAGCAGGAATACCCAGGTTTGCCAAATGAAACAATGCTGCCTTTTACGGCAATTAACCTGAGACTGTGGTCCAAGTACCACTTGTTGGCATGAGACAGGTTCTCCTGAAAAATTTGTAGGTCACCTGGGATATTTATGACAGCTCTGAGTTTGCAGTCATTGGCCACAGCTCTTGGTTGTCTGCTTTAATGTCATAGAAGTAGATACCAAAGATGAGTGGGCCCTGGACTGATCCATAGGGGCACCAATAGTAACCATTCTTTTAGTTGACAGTGTGTTTGCAATGCTATTAGACTGGCTTCTGTCAATAAGCCAGTTTGATATCCAGTTAGTAGCATATGATTTTACATTTAATTGGATTAGCTTATCAATGATGTCTGAGTGTAGAGTGGTATCAAAGGCTTTGGCTTTGGCCAAGTTCAAGTATGCATGTAAACTGCTTTATCTGAGTTTAATGCCTTAGAGACTTATTCATAAAAGATCACCAGATTCAAGAGGCATGATCTGCCTTTAACAAACCCAAGTTACATTGAGTCCAGGTTTTGAAGACTGTACATGTCCTTGTTTAAGAAGTCCATATTGAGGTTCTCTATTGCTTTAAAGAAAAGGCTAGCAATGCTGATAGGTCTGCAGTTACCCAGGTCAGTCCTTGTTCCCACTTCGTGAAGTGAGATGACTACATCAGAGAAATGGTCATCTCAGACTTAGTATCTGTAAGTTTGTTTTTGGCCATTCAGTCTCCATGTTTTGGGCCTCCTCTAGCAGGTTCTGGCTTTTCAAATGTTTACTGTTTAGGCTTCTAGCATTCAACACTGCTACTTTTACACATTTTGACTGCAGTTATATATGCTGGTAATTTAAGGAGACTGACCTTGCCTAAAAAAGAATTATGGGAGAAGAAAAAGACTCAGCCAAGGGAGGACAGAGATGCAAAACATCCTTAGCAAAGCAGGTTGGGTTGCTAACCATCTCACCTCAGATTAGGCTGACACCAGTTAAGCCAATAATTAAAGTCAGTTATCTTTTGCTTGTATTGTGGCATCATTTTTGATGATGGTACGATACTGTTCAATATTAGTTTCACTCCATTTCCAGATTCATATTTAGAGAACTCCATCATATCCTTCTTCAGATGATCCAGGGATGTGCATCTCAAGTTATTAAGTCCCACATGCACAGTTATCAGGTTGTATGTGTATCTAGGGTAAAGGTCTTTGAGGGCTTTAATGATATTATGTATCCTTGCACCTGAGCATATGTTTCAACTGTCCAGATCTTTGCAGAATGTCCAGATTTTTACCTTATATTTTTGGTCTGTTCTTAATAAAAATTGTGTTTTTTTCTGATAAGTCACAGATTAACTGAAGTCACTAAATAATGACATACATTTGAATTTCATACTTCATATCCTTCAGAAAATGTACACTAACACCAATCCTGTTATATGATTAGGTTTTTAAGTTTATAAGAGTAATATTTAAAATCTGTCCCTATTTTTGGGCTTTTGTCCCCCAATTATTTCAAGTTTTGTCCAGATTTCTTGCACTAAGAGGTTGAGAGGTATGCACCTGACAGGCAACTAACCATTACCCTGTCTTTGCTCAACCTGGTGTCTAACAATGGAGTCACCAAGAATTAGTACATTGCCTGATGAACCCCATTGTTTTTGCTACTTTAAGGGCTGCTGCATGCTAATCATGTGACCTTTGTTAGTGTCTATATTTCCTATAGTGTTAAAGTGAAATGTGTATTGGATATGACCTGTTGATGTTGAGTTGCATGCAGGAGGTAAATTTGATAGTTTAGTTAGATGTCAAGTCTTTGGGGTCCTATGAGATTTGGGTAAAGATTTTTTAATGGCATCAGCATAAGACAGCTTAAAGTTTGTTGTCTATGGATGTTGCATATGTAGGGTAAGACAGTGTATAGCTTACTGAATGTAGCTGGGTGAAACAGGCACAAAATCTGTATTCACACCTCTCACAGACTGAGTCTTTTAGGTTTAGTAGGAGTTCATTGTCAGTGAGCATGAGGCAGTTCATGCACTGTCTCAGGATTTAAAGTGATACTCTTACTGTTCTGCAAATATACAGATATCAGTATATATTTTTTTGGTTATAATTTGCACTGTGATTCCTCATATCTATCTCTGTTGGAACTGTCTTCCCCACCCCCTCCCTCATTTTAGTTTCTATAGCTTGTGTGTTAACTCAAGGTTCCCTTAATTTGCTGTTAATAGCAGCCTGCATTTAAAGTGGATTGTTGAGAGACAGCCTTACAAGACTCTCTGCAAATATATAGAGCTCAGTATATTTTTTTTCTATTATCCTGTATTATAGAGCTAAATTGTTACTTAGATATCTGTTGTCTTACTGTTCTGCAAATATACAGATATCGGTATATATATTTTTTTGGTTATAATTTGCACTGTGATTCCTCATATCTATCTCTGTTGAAACTGTCTTCCCCACTCCCTTCCCTGTTCTTGGTTGTAGTTTAAATTTGGTGGCTTTTGCAGTGCCCGCCCCACTGTAGATTTGATCTAGGACACTCCCCCAGTCCCATCTCTTTACCGCATTCTACCTAATAAACCCTTTCTGCACTTGCTTTTAGTCCTTTTTAATTTAATTACATTTTTTCAGACTGTGTGTGGACTAATATTGCTACATACTCAAGTGTGCCAGCTTGCACTGCATGTGAATTGTTTTTACTACTGTTTTTGCTACTTTCCTGAAAAAAAAAAATGTTCTGCTTTTACTGTATTTGTGTTTCTTCCTACTTTATTTTGCTTTTGCATCATCTTAAAAGTACTCAGTTGTATTTATTACTGCTTGGTGTAACTCATTCTAAGCCTTTTAGCTAAAGCACTTGGGCTTCAGACCAGTTGTTTTACATTAAGAAGGTTTGTGGTCTGCACTGTAGTGGGAGGAGAGGCTGGACTCTGCCCTTCCGAGCTGGGAATTTCTGGTTAAAGGCTTATAGTGCCTGCATATTTGAACTGCTTTTTACTGAAATTGGTACACCTTGTTTGCTGTAGCGTAGACTAGATCCAGGCCTGCTGAATCTAGCTTTGTTTGTATAACTTGAGCACTAATCCAGGCATTCTTTAAAGTATTCAATTGTATTTACTACTGCTTGGTAGTAACTTGATTAAAGTGTAGCTATCATTCTAAGTCTTTTGGATTAAGCACTTGGGCTTCAGACCAATTGTTTTACATTAGGAAGGTTTGTGGCCTGCACTGTGGTGGCAGGACAGGTAGCTTACATCCTTCTAAGTTGGGAACTGCTGATTGAGGGCTCAGTGTCTGTTATTCTAAAAGTGTATTAATTCTGGTTTAAGCACTTGGGCTTCAGGCCAGTTATTTTACATTAAGAAGGTTCGTGGTCTGCACTCTTGTGGGAGGAGAGGCTGGACTCTGCCCTTCTGAGCTGGGAATTTCTGGTTAAAGGCTTATAGTGCCTGCATATTTCAACTGTTTCTTACTGAAATTGGTACACCTTGTTTGCTGTAGCATAGACTAGATCCAGGCCTGCTGAATCTAGCTTTGTTTGTATGTTTGTTGTTTGTTTGCTTGTTATTTCCCTGAAATGCTAATACCACATAAAACACGTCTTTTCAGCACTTCTGTGGATCCCTAGTGATATCTGCATGGCTTACTGTACTTATTTCCTTGTTTCACTTAAAAGAAAGTTACTGTTTGTCTTTTTGCATTTAAGTTACCTGTAACACATTGCATTTAAGTTACCTAGCACTTGCTCACTAAAGCAATTATATGTCAGCACTAAAAAATTAAAAGCACTACACCCTCACAAACTTCCCTTGAGTACCTTGTTCCCCATTGGCCCTTTTTTTCAATTATAAAGGAATTCCCAATACTATTCTAGCATGTCCAAAGGTCAGTTGTCAATCTCCTCTCCGGTCCAGCTGGTGAATTTGGGAATCTTGAGGCAATGTTACAACTGCCTCATGTACACAGTCAACCCTCTCCTCCTCCCAACAAATTCCAACACATGTGAGAGATGCATCCATATAGCCAAACTGGAGGCTAAGCTCTCTCAACTCAGTACTGGCGTAACCAGTCAGGAGGAGAAGGAAACCACACTCACTACAATTCCAGTCTCACATAGACCTACAACAACAGCAAACCAAACACATAAACACACAAAAACATACTCAGAGGCTCTAAATAAAAATCTGCCTAAGCAGCAGAGACCTCCAAAGCAGACACCCAAGCAACCGCTACCCCAAAACAAAACACATGCAACACATAGCTCACAAAGCCAGTGTGCCGAACAGTCACAGCCCTTAAGGCTAAACAACACACCTGATACACTTGTAATAGGTGACTCTATTGTCAGGCACACTGATGTCCCGCTCACCAGACTGAACAAGGAGAAGGTCACAGTGAGCTGCCTGTCGGGCGCTAGGATCCGCCACATAACACAAGCACTCAGGTCACTCCAAGGCAAGTACAAATATGGCTCAATCATTGTCCATGCTGGTGTGAATGACCTGAGACGTACCTCCCTGGACTACATGAAAAAGACATAGAGGAGCTCTCTGAGCATGTAGCCCAGGCCGGTATGACCCTGACCTTGAGTAGCATCTTACCCTCACCAAGAATTATGCCACAATATGAAGACAAGATGATCAATTTCAACAAGTGGCTTAAGTATTGGTGTCATTCAAAGGGGATCCAATGCCTGTCAGCCTGGGATGACATGCTCAACAAGCCACGATGCTTCGCTAGGGACAGCTTGCACCTGTCACCCCTGGGCTTTCAGATATTGGCAAAGGCTCTTGCTATCCCCATAGTGCCTTTTTTAGGCAAGGCTCAAAAGACAAACCCACCTCCATAGGTATCACAAGGGATAAGAAACTAAGAGTAATGCTACTCAACGCCAGAAGTCTAAACCTCAAGATGCATGCACTCGAATCTCTCCTTAGCATGGAGAACATCGATATCTGTGCAGTAACAGAAGCCTGGTTCAAGGCTCCCGAGAGCACCCCAGCACTACCAGGTTATACCTCATACCATGCTTTTCGGCCCCAAAACTTGGACCGAACCACAAAAGGAGGGGGAGTATCAATATTCGTCAAAGATACCCACACCTCCAGGTTGGTGGCACAGCATGAAGCATCAGAGACTATCCATGTGCAACTAACAGTGGGTAAAATTGCCTTCCAGTTTATAGCCTGCTACAGACCACCCTCCCAAACCCAGGAACCCCACTCAGCCTTCCTGAGAACACTGGAAAATATGAAGGTCTCTCCAAACACCATTATATTGGGCGACTTCAACTACCCAAACATAGATTGGGAGCATTACTCTAGCTCCAACACCCTAGCCCAAAGGTTCCTAGAATTTATAAACTCAAATGCTATGGAACAACTTGTTACCACTCCCACAAGAGGGGAAAACATACTGGACCTGATCATCACCAACATGGGGACTCTATGCTCCAGACCAGAAGTGTATCCCTCACTGGTAAGATCAGACCATAAACTAATCTCACTGGATATTCACATCCCGACCCCACCTCCTGCCCAGAAAACCACAGTGAAAAACTTCTCTAAAGCAAATTTCACACTCCTCAAAACCAAGGTGGAATCCTTCAAAGCCCCCGGGCCTGTGGAAATTACGGCCCAGACCGCAGAATCCTTTATAAATGCATTCTATGAACACCTTCAGGAATGCATGGATCATGCAATCCCAAATAAAACCAAGACCCAATCCTCCAAAGGCAGACGTCCTGTCTGGTGGACCCCAGCCATAAACAAACTATACAATAGAAGGAGGAAGCTACTAAATGATAGAGGAAAATCCCAAAAAGGAAAGGCATCTCTGATCAGTATTAGCAAAAAACTACGGACACTCATAAAATCGTCTAAGGCCAGCTTCAAGAGAAAAATTGCACAGGACACTAAGGATAATCACAAGGCTTTCTTTAGTTATGTTAGGAACCTGGGTGGGAATTCCCAGATATGCTCAGAATTAGTCCAAAATGACAAAAAATACACCGAAACCACAGACATTGCCAACATCCTAGCTGACAGGTTCAGCGCAGACTTCTCCCCCCCCCCCTCCTCACCAAAGGGCAAATATCTATCCCAGCAGAGTGCTGCCCCCCTGACATCTCAGATGCTCAGGTAAGAGCCGCCCTCTCCAAAGCAAAAACACAGCATCAATGGGACCAGACGGTGTCCCGGGCTACGTCCTACATGAACTCCAAGAAGAGCTAAACCCAAACATAAAACTACTGTTCAATCTCAGCCTTACTACAGGATATGTACCCAAAGAGTGGCATACAGCAACAGTGGTCCCTCTCCACAAAGGTGGTGCCTCAACGGATCCTGGAAACTATCGCCCCATAAGCCTGACTAGCTTGGTCTGCAAAGCTATGGAAAGGATCATCATGGACCTCATAAATAAAGATATTGGGGACCTACAGACACTGGATCCTACCCAGTTCAGCTTTGTTAAGGACAGATCCTGCCACTTAAACCTGGTTGATTTCTTTGAAACAGTCACCAAGGCCATTGATGAGGGGAAGGTGGTCCACACAGCCTACATGGACCTCGCAAAAGCCTTCGATGCAATACCCCACTCGGGCATTATAAATAAGCTCACCAGCTTAAATATAACCCCCTATGTCACTAGATGGGTTGCAAACTGGCTCAAGGATAGAACCCACATGGTTAGAATTGCTGGAGCCATGTCAGACTCCAAACCAGTTACAAGTGGCATCCCACAAGGCTCAGTCCTTGGACCTCTCTTGTTCGGTATATATTTCTCGGAGGTACAGGCCAACACGGAAGGACTGTGGCTGACCAAGTTCGCAGATGACTGCAAACTGGGTGCCATAATCGACTCTCCAGCCGACACAAGCATCCTCCAAAACAGCCTCATAGAAACAGACAACTGGTGCCAGAGCCATGGCTTCAAGCTAAATGCCAAAAAGTGTATAGTCATCCCCTTTGGCAAAAACAAAGTGCCCACAAATTACCACATAGGTGGTAATCCATTAAGTACAGAAGAAGTAATTAGGGACCTGGGGATCCAAGTTGATAGCAGTCTCTCATTTGACAACCACGTGGCCAAAGTGGTTAGAAAAACATTTTATATAGCCCACCTAATCATGAAGGGATTCACATCTAGATCAGGGGAGGTCATCGTGCCTCTTTACTCATCCCTCATCAGGCCCATAATTGAGTACAATGCCCCTTTTGGGATGTACCTTACCAGACACCTGCAGCAACTGGAAAGACCCCAAAAGTACCTCACCAAGAGGATTAAAGGGCTCAAACAGATGCCATATGCTGCCCTGTTAAAGAAACTACAGCTCTACTCAGTGGCATACCGCCTGTTCAGGGGCGATCTGTGCCTGACGTATAAAGCCATGTCCAACCCGGAATTAATGGACATGCTGCACCTCAGAAAATCCAAATCCCATTGAGCTACGCGCTCGAGAGACTTGAACCTCAGCACTGAAATAAATAGGACATGCTGGAGGGACAGATTCATAACCCAGAGGCTCCCTTCACTCTGGAATAAAATCCCAGTCCAGGTTAGGCAGAGTCCCTCATTGACTCTCTTCAAGAGGAATCTTGATGAGTGGATGGGAGATCGTAGGTTTAACCCGGGTATCACTTCTGTGTCACTGTTAGACAAAGGCACAGTATACTAATCTCGAAAAAGGGCATAGCAAAATTAATTTAAAATGGGTGGCGAAAGCCAAACACATTCCGGCTAGGCTTATAAATGCCCTAGGGCAGATAGCCTAGTATGAACCTATGAACCTATAAACAAGGATGGTAAAATGGATGAATGACCAGCGCTGCTAGATTTAAAGTGGGGAACTAAAGAGAGGTTGAGGGAATATAACAGCTGTGATGTTTGTTGGACTGGTTGTATATTTAGGATAAAACCCATATTGCTCATTGCAATTGGTATTCACTCTGTGTAGATCAGCACAGCTAAGAGAATGTTTATTCAACTCAGCACAAGCAGTTTAGACAAAGAAGAAATGGATACGTAACTCATTGATATTATAAGAAGGTCCGCTGGCTGTAATACAAGAAGAGAGAATGCTTGCCATTACTACCCTATGGAAATACTGCTACAGCTTGGCTGCACTCAGTGCATCACCGCTCTGTAAATCCAACAGAAGCAAACAACAAACCAAAGGAGAGCAGGAGTATTATAAAGTCCAAGTGCTGCAATCCACCTCAAACCTGTTTAAATTCATCTAACTCTCACTTAGGTGACTGCCAACTGATTCTAAAATGACTGCCACACCTGACCAAGGAGATTCACTGAAGGCATTGATTTAAACTGAACAAAATATTAAACAAACCAACAGTTCAGAATGGCTGAAGTGCAATCACAATATCAAGCAAGGCTGTATTAGCTGAAAACAATTAAAATGGTATACGAAAAGTATAGGCAATGCAAAAACAGCTTCCAAATCTTAACTGGTTTAAAATAGTAACAGGCCATACAAAAACAGCTAGAAGAAAGAGGCAACTTCAATGCAAAGAAGAGCATTCCTGCTTTGTTGTATTGACTCTTTTCCAAAGCAGCAGCTAGTTAAATAGTGAGGTCATATGGTTAAGACCTCTGCAGCCTTTTTAGAAAGACAAAGGCTGAGATTATCCCCACACAGTAAATCCAACAGAAGAAAACAAAAGAATCAAGGAAAAATTGGCATAATATGAATCTCAAATCCATTAAACCATGCAGAACTGGTATCAATCAGTCTAACTCTCACATAAATGACTCATAACTGATGCTAAGATGATTATCACCCTGGCTAAACAGATTCTCTTAAATCAGTGAATTCAATAGAGGAAAACAGTATTAAACAAAAACAGAACAGCTCAGAATGGCTAAAATGTAGCCAGCAATACTAGGCATGACTAAAACAGTATTCTATATTGCACAACTTATAAACAAAGGTATGACATCTAGGTTCGAGGAACTCATTGGTCCACTGTACTTGGCATTCATCAGACCTAGCATTGAGTACAATGCCCCCTTTGGTATGTAACTAACAAGGCATATCCAACAAATGGAACATCCACAGAGGTTCCTCACTAAAAGAATGCAGGGCGTAAATAAAATGTCTTATGCAGACCGCCTCAAGGGCCTCATCCCTGTATTCTGTCTCCTACAGGCTGTTGAGGTGAGATGTATGCCTGGCATACAGGGCATTGTTAGAGTCCACTCTTATGGATCTCCTGCATATCCGGAAAACAAACAGCACCAGAATTACCCATTCTAAAGACTTAAACCTTGCCTGTGATATAAAAAGTATCTGCTGGAGGGGCAGGTATGTACCCAGAGACTACCCTGTCTCTGAAACAGGCTCCCCATCCATATGAAGCAGAGTTCCTCTCTAATTCAGTTCAAGCTTAACTTGGACAATTGGCCGGGGAAAAGGAAACTCATCCCTGGCTTGGCACCTGTGTCTCTAATGGACACAGACAACCTGCAAATGGTTCATCTCCCAGGCTCCTGCCTGTAAATGTTTCCTCTCCCAAGCCCCTGCTTACATTTATCAAGGGTCCAGAACTTGTCAGAGATTTGGGATGTATGGCTAGGCTTAAAAAAACCCTTGTGGTCATTAGCCTAGTAAACACTTAAGAACCTATACAAAAAAAAAATAATTCTGTTTTGTTTTTTGGCTTTTTTTCAGATTCAGTGACTAGTTATCTCATTAACACCTAAGTGGTATGGAATGTGGCACTTCAAGCAGCCTGCACACAGAGCATTTCCTGAAAAAATAAACTTAAAAAGGATAAGATAAACAAAAGTAAATATTTTATGAACAATAAAAGCTAATCAAACTAAACAAATTTCAATGTTATCAGTAAGAGGTATTCTTTCCAGTGATAACAGTGAGTGCATTCATAGTCTTTCCATAAATACTATAGTACAGTGCAGTGCACACAAACCCTAAATTATATTTTTTGCAAAACATTCTCAACTTGTCATATCTTAGAAGCTGTATAACCTAAAGATATATTGTTAGAACATTTTTGTTAACCAGATATATTTTCACAAGAAATTCCTCTGAGTCCATGTTTATTGAGATATTTTACAGAAATATAAAATACTTCCTTAATTGTATAATTTAGTAATATAAATAACATTGAATGTTTCTCAAGATGTGCAAATTACAGTGCAAATTTAAAAGACAGTTTTCTTCAACAACATCTAAGGTTTCACCAGATGTCATGCAATAGTCTGTAGGTAACTTGCTGTTTGAAGTATTAAGTATATATGGAAGTATTTTTTATTTTCAGAATTACTAACAAACAACAAGTAATATATCAGGTATAGTGTGAGATAAATGGACATTGACAATGAATCGTCCTGTCTCCCACTACGGCATATCTCACCATATCCCTCAATAACATGTAGGGCTCTCAGTTATGAAAATATAAACATAAATATGAACATATGAATAATAAGTGATGAACAGTGATTCATTTCTCTATTCATAGGTTCATAGGTGTGTACTAGGCTAATAGCCCTGGAGCCTTTATAAGCCTAGCCCATAGAATTACCCTGGCATCGTGCCACCCGACCTTAGTTCCCAGTGCCTCTGTCGAGTAGAGTCACTGGAGTGATCCCTGGGGTGAATTTTCTCTTTCCCATCCACTCGTCAAGATTTCTCTTGAAGTGGGCCAGTGAGGTGCTCTGTTTGACATATATGGGAAGTTTATTCCATAACATGGGCAGTCTCTGGGTTATGAACCTGTCCCTCCAGCATGTTCTGTTGATTGTGGTAATGAGGTTGAGGTCTCGGGAGTGTGTGGTGTAGAGGGAATGGGATTTCTTTAGATGTAGCATTTCTAACAGAGCTGGGTCAGACATGGCTTTGTAAGTTAAGCAGAGATCGCCACTAAGTAGGTGATATAAGACAGAGAATAGTTAGAGTATTTTGAGTCTGTCCATATAGGACAAGTATTTAAGTCCTAGGATCCTCTTTGTGAGGTACTTTTGTGGCCTCTCCAGTTGTTGCAGGGGTCTAGTGAGGTACATGCCAAATGGGGCATTGTACTCAATGATTGGCCTAATGAGGGAAGAGTAGAGGGAGACAATGACCTCTTTCCTCCTGGATGCAAAACACTGAGTAATTAGATGTGCCACATAGAAGGACTTTCTGACAACAGTGGCAATGTGGTGGTCAAAAGAGAGGTTGCTGTCAACCTGTGTTCCCAGATCTCTTATAATGCTTCTGTGTTCAGTGGACTACCATTGATGTGGTAATTCATGGGAACCGGGATTTTCCCAAAGGGTATGATGACATATTTTTTGGCATTGAGCTTAAGGCTATGGTTCTGACACCAGTCGTTGGTCTTAGTGAGGCCTTTCTGTAGGATGTCAGCTTCACTTAGGGAGTTAATAATAGCTCGCAACTTGCAATCATCTGCAAACTTTATCAGCCAGAGTCCCTTCATGTTGGCCTGGACTTCAGAGAAGTATATACCAAACAGGAAAGGACCCATGAACAAACCCTGTGGGACTCCACTCGTGCCTGGTCAGCAGTCTGACTTGGAGTCAGCTACTTTCACACTGTGGGTTCTATCTGTGAGCCAGTTTGCAACCCACCTAGTGATATAGGGGTTGGTGCCTAGCTTAGTGAGCTTTTCTATGATTCCTTAGTGGGGAATGGTATGAAAGGCCTTGGCCAGATGAAGGTAGGCTGTATGAACCACCATGCCTTCAACCACAGCTATGGTTACTGACTCAAAGAAGTCAACCAGGTTGAGCAGGCATGATCTACCCTTCACAAAACCAAACTGTGTGGAATCCAGAGTTTGGAGATTCCCTATATCCTGTCTATTAGGTCCATGATGATGCATTCCATAGCTTTGCATATCAGACTCGTCAGGCTAATGGGGAAATAGTTCCCAGGGTCTGTAGTCACTCCTCCTTTGTGGAGAGGGATGACTGTAGCAGTGTGCCATTTGGTAGGGACAAAGCCTGAGGTGAGGCTGTGATTGAACAGGGCACAGATGAGGTGCCAGTTCACTTTGTAGTTCATGTAGAACACAGCCATGGATATTGTCAGGTCCTATAGAAGCTGTATTCTTGGCCTTGGACAGTGCTGTTTTAACCTGTGCAGCAGGAATACTGGGTGCCTGGCAATCTATTGGTATTGTGATGGGTCCTTTCAGGGGGGAGGAGTAAAGCTGGCACTGAATCTGTCGGCCAGTATAGTGGCAATATCTGTTGGCTCGGTATAGGAGGTACCATTGTGCAGTAGCTCAGAGCAAATCTGGGTATTGCCGTGGACATTCTTTACATAAGTATAGAAGGCCTTGTAGTTGTCTTTACTATCTGCTGAAATTCTCTTTTCATAGCTAGTTTTAGAGGATTTGATGAGGGACCTCAACTTTTTGTTGAGGCTGATAAGGGAGTTTTTCCTGTCTTGAGACTTCACCTTATTCCACATCAGTTTCCTCCTTCTGTTGTAGAGTTTGTTTATGGGTGGGGACCAACAGATTGGCTTCTTTTTACTGGAGGAGAGAATCTTGGTTCTATTGGGTATGGTGAGATCCATGCATTTGTGTACGTGTTCATACAGTGCATTGGTGTATGATTTGGCGGTCATGTAACTATTCTCCATTTGCATGGGTGCCATGAAGTTAGCCACCTCTGTTTTTAGGAGTCCAAAGTTAGCTTTGGAGAATTTTTCATGGTGGTTACTTTTGTGGGGGGGGGTGGGGTGGTGGGAGGGATGTGGATTTCCAAGGTGATTAGTTTGTGGTCAGATCTAACCAGGGAGGAATTGACTATTGGTGTAGAGCAATGGTCGCCCATGCCACTAATGACCAGGTCAAGGATGTTGCTACCTCTAGTGGGAGTAAGAACGAGCTGGTCCAGGGCATTGTAATTAATGAATTCCAGGAAACACTGGGCAAGTGTATTGGTACATGAGTAGTTTTCCCAGTTAATGGAGGAGTAGTTGAAGCCGACCAGTATGAGAGTGTTAGGTTGGACCCTAATATTCTCCAGGGTGCTAAGGAACATGGAATGTGAGTCTTGGGACATGGTCAAGGACCTACATCAATCTACAACCTGAATCGCTGTCTTACCCAATGTTAGCTGCACCTGAAGTATCTCTGATATGGTATGTTGGGCTGCCAGTCTGGAGTTGTGTTTCCTCCTATTCTATTTTGCTTTTCTTAAAAGTACTCAATTTTATTTATTCTGCTGCATTTATTACTGCTTGGTCATAGCCTGATTAAATTGTAACTGTTATTCTAAGTCTTTTGATTTAAGCACTTGGGCTTCATACAGGCTGTTTTACATTAAGAAGGTTTGTGGTCTGCACTGTTGTGGCAGGACAGGTATCTTACATTCTTCTAAGCTGGGAATTGCTGATTGAAGGCCCAGGGTCTGCTGTTCTAAAAGTGTATTAGTTCTGGCTTAAGCACTTGGGCTTCAGGCCAGTTATTCTACATTAAGAAGGTTTGTGGACTGCACTCTTGTTGGAGGAGAGGCTGGATTCTGCCCTTCTGAGCTGGGAATTTCTGGTCACAGGCTTATTGTGACTGCTTATTTGAACTGTTTCTTTCTGAAATTAGTGCGCCTTGTTGCTGTAGCATAGACCAGATTCAGGCCTGCTGAATCTAGATTTGTTTGTATAACTTGAGGCACTGATCCAGGCCATCTTTTTTTTGGAGAAGGTTCCCCTGCACCCTAGTTAGCCAGGATGTGCAGTTAGAACTTGTCTGATTGAAGACTGCTGGAACAGGGCTCAGTTTTGAGCTTTTTTTCTGGTTAATTGGGTAACTGGTTTAAATCAGTTTGTTTGTTTTCTATTGTTTTTATATATATATATATATATATATATATATATATATATATATATATATATATATATAAGCACTTTACTCATCTGCTTTTACTGTATTTGTGCTTCTTCCTACTTTATTACTGGGGGCATTGACTACAACTCTGATCTGTGATATATAATTATAATTATCCCTTTTCTGTGCTTTTAAACTGTTTTTTTGAACGTATCTGCTTTATTTTCTAAAATAAAAAAAAAATATATATATATATATATATATACTTGTTTCCCGCCTTTCTAAGCTAGTATAGTTCAGTTTTCAGGTTAGTGCTGAATTCAGGGCTGTGTTACAAATCTCTGTGTTTGCCCATACCTTATTTGGATAGAAGGAAGTTTCTCTGTTCACCTGTGAGAGAGGGGAGCTTTGAGCAGCCTATCTGTCCCTGGAGGAGTCGTTTCAGCCCAGAAATTAATAGTTTATTGGCCATTTTGGGCTTATATCTATCTCTTTCATTTCCCTGCTATAAATACCATATTTGCCCGGTTTTGCCGCCAGGCAGCACTGGTTAGCTAGGGTAAAACTATTCCTGGCTCCACAAAGTCTCCTCTTCGATTTTTCCATTGGAACTAGACAAACTTTCAACTTAAGCACTCAAGCCATTCATTTCTCAGCCTGGCACTTGCTCAAACCCTATAGCAAGCACTTATAAACCCTAGCACTAGACCCTCCTGTACTGTACAGAAGGACAAGGCTCTCTATTCTACCTTACCAGCCATCCAGTAAAACAAATCCCTGTACCTATCCAGGCTTGTCCAAAGGGCAGTTTCAGGTGTACTCTCCAGTCCAACTGGTGAATCTGGGCATTTTGAGGCAATGTTATGACTGCCTCATGTACACAGACAACCCCCTCCTCCTACCACCAAACACTAATACATGCAAGAGATGCAGTTATACAGCCAAACTAGAGGCTAAGCTCTTTCTACCCAAGACTGGATCAGGCAGTCAAGAGGAGAAGGTAAATACTTGCATCACACCACCAGTCTTACATAGACCCATTAAACCAGCACCGGCAAAAAACACACATAAATACATGAAAACATACTCGGAGGCTCTAAATACAAATCTACAAAACCAACAGAGACCCCAAAAGCAAACATCCAAGCAACCTCCACCCCCCAACACAAACCATGAAACACATACTTCACAAAACCAGTGTGCCATGCAATCACAGCCTTTAAGGCAAAATAACATACCCAACATACTAGTAATAGGTGACTCTATAGTCAGGCACACTGACATCCCACTCACTAGGCTGAATAAGGAGAAGGTTACTGTTAGCTGCCTGTCGGGTGCCAGGATCCACCACATAACACAAGCACTCAGGTAACTCCAGAACAAGTACAAATATGACTCTGTCATTGTCCATGTTGGTGTGAATGACCTGAGCTGTACCTCCCTGGACTACATGAAAAGAGACATGGAAGAGCTCTCTGATCATGTAGCTCAGGCCGGTATGACCCTGAACCTGAGCAGCATCCTGCCCTCACCAAGAATGATACCATGGTATGAAGAAAAAATTCTCGATTTCAACAATTGGCTAAGTTTCTGGTGTCATTCAAAGGGGATCCAGTGTCTGTCTGCCTGGAATGACATGCTCGACAAGCCACGCTGCTTCACTAGAGATGGGTTACACCTGTCACCCTTAGGCTTTCGAATACTTGCCAAGGCTCTTGCCACCCCCATAGTGCCTTTTTTAGGCAAGGCTCAAAAGACAAACCCGCCATAAATGGCACAAGTAACAAAAAACTGAGGGTAATGCTACTCAATGCCAGAAGTCTAAACCTCAAAATGCACACACTCGAGGCACTCCACAGTATGGAGAAAATCAATATATGTGCAGTAACAGAAACCTGGTTTAAGGCTCCAGAGACCACCCAAGCACTACCAGGCTACAATTCATACCATACATTTTGGCCACAGAACCCAAATCGAAATACAAAAGGCGGGGGCGTATCCATATTCATCAAGGATACCCACACCTCCAGGTTAGTGGCACAGCACGATGCTTCAGAGATCATCCACGTGCAATTAACAATGTGCAAAACTGCAATTCAAATTGTAGCTTGCTACAGATCACCCACCATGTCCCAGGACCCCCATTCCGCATTTCTGGAAACACTGGGAAACATAAAGGTCCTACCAAACTCCCTAATATTGGGTGATTTCAATTACCCAAACATCAACTGGGAGAACTACTCAAGTACTAACTCCCTTGCCCAACATTTCCTAGAATTTATAAACTCAAACACCCTGACTCAACTGGTCAACATTCCCACCAGAGGTGACAACATATTGGACCTGGTCATCACCAACATGGGTGACCGGTGTTCCACACCAGAGGTCAACCCCTCGCTGGTTAGATCTGACCATAAACAAATCACTTTGGATAGCCATATTCCACCCCCACCCCCGGACAAGAAAGCCACCATGAAAAACTTTTCAAAAGGAAACTTCACGTTACTTAAGACTGAGGTGGAAAGTTTCAAAGCCCCCATGCTGAAGGATAACACTGTCCAAGCTGCAAAATCCTTTACTAATGCATTCTACGGGCAGCTACAAGAATGCATAGATCGTACTATCCCAAGCAAAACCAAGACTCACTCCTCCAAGAAAAGGAAACCGGTCTGGTGGACTCCTGCCATAAACAAGTTATACAATAGAAGGAGGAAACTAGTACAGAAAAGAGTAAAATCCCAAGAAGGGAAGACATCCCTGATCAGTAACAGCAAAAAACTATGATCCCTCATAAAATCATCCAAGATGAGCTTTGAAAGAAAAATTGCCAAGGACTCCAAAGATAACCACAAGGCATTATTTAGCTATGTAAAGAATCTAAGTGGCAATGCTCAGATCTGCTCGAAGTTAGTGCAGAATGGCACAAAATACACTGAACCAACCGATATCGCCAACATCCTGGCAGACAGGCTCAGCTCAAACTTCACCCCCCCTCTCACCCCCAAAAAGGCCCATAACCATACCAGAAGAATGTAGAGTCCCTGAAATCACAGACACTCAGGTTAAAACAGCCCTCTCCAAAGCCAAAAAGTCAACATCAGTAGGACCGAACGGTGCCCCAGGCTGCATCCTACACGAGCTCAAAGATGAACTAACCCCTCACCAAAACACACTGTTCAAACTCAGCCTCTCCACAGGCTACATACCCATAGAGTGGCACACAGCAATCGTTATTCCACTCTACAAAGGTGGAGCCACAACAGACCACAGGAACTATCGCCTATAAGCCTGCCTAGCTTGGTCTGCAAGGCTATGGAGGACATCATCATGGAACTCATTAACAGAGACATTAGGAACCTCCAAACACTGGACCCTACCCAGTTTGGCTTTGTTAAGGGCAGATCATGCCTCCTAAACCTGGTAGACTTCTTTGAGACAGTTACCAAGGCTATAGATGAGGGAAAGGTGGTACACACAGCCTACCTAGACCTCGCTAAGGCCTTCAACACCATTCCCCATTCTGGTATTATAGACAAGCTCACCAGCCAGAACATAAACTCATATGTCACAAGATGAGTTGCAAACTGGCTCACGGACAGAACCCACATGGTGACAGTTGCAGGAGCTAGGTCCGTCTCTAAACTGGTTACAAGTGGTGTTCCCCAGGGCTCAGTCCTAGGACCCCTCCTGTTCAACATATACTTCTCAGAGGTACAGGCAAGCACAGGAGGACTATGGCTAACTATGTTCACAGACAACTGCAAACTTGGGGCTATAACTGACTCTCCAGCTGACACAGACATCCTCCAAAAGGGTCTCACTGAAACAGATACCTGGTGTCAAAATCATGGCCTCAAGCTAAATGCCAAAAAGTGCATAGTCATCCCCTTTGGAAAAAACAAAGTACCCAGAAACTACCACATAGGTGGCAGTCCCCTAAATACTGAAGACGTAATAAGGGATCTGGGGACCCGAGTAGATAGTAATCTCACCTTTGATAATCACATTGCCAAAGTGGTTAGAAAATCCTTCTACATGGCCCACCTAATCACAAAAGGGTTTGCATCCAGATCAAAAGAGGTCATTGTGTCCCTCTACTCATCAGACCCATCTTAGAGTACAATGCCCCATTTGGGATGTACCTTACAAGACACCTGCAACAGCTGGAAAGACCACAGAAGTACCTCACCAAGAGGATCAATGGCCTCAAACAGATGTCCTATGCAGCTCGACTGAAGAAACTCCAGTTGTACTCGGTTGCATACCACCTGTACAAGGCCATGTCCAATGCAGAATTGATAGACATGCTCCACCTAAAGAAAACATTATCCCCTCGAGCCACATGCTCTAGGGATCTAAACCTCACCAAAACAATAAATAGGACGTGCTGGAGGGATAAATTTCTGTCCCAGAGACTTCCCATGCTTTGGAACAAGATCCCAATCTACATTAGGCAGAGCTCCTCGCTAACACTCTTCAAAAGAAACCTTGACGAGTGGATGGGAAACAGAAAGTTTACCTCGGGGATCACTTCAGTGGCTCTGCTGGACATAGGCACAGGGAACTAATCTAAGGGGACGGCAAAAGCCAACACATTCTGGCTAGGCTTATAAATGTCTTCAGGCAGATAGCCTAGTACCCACCTATGAACCTTTATGAATATGGAAATACCACCGCCTTTGGAGTTTTGGTCAAAGTTCTGGGGCCGAAAGATGTGGAATGAGTTATAGCCTGGTAGTGCAGGGGTGCTTTCTACTCTTTGAACCAGGTCTCTGTTACAATTCAAATGTCAATGTTCTCCATTTTAAGGAGCACTTCGAGTGAGTGCATTTTGAGATTTAGACTTCTAGCATTGAGCAGTATGACCCTCAGATTGCATTTGTTTGTAGCTGTTATGGTGGTAATTTAGTCTTTGGAAAACTCCCTAGAAAAGGAACTATGGGGTGGCAAGAGCCTTGGCCAGTATTCAGAAGCCCAGGGGTGACAGATACAGGCCATATCTGGCAAAGCATTGAGGTCTGTCAATCATGTCATCCAAGGCAGTTACTGGATCCCCTTAGAATAACACCAGAAACTTATCCAGTTGCAGGACATCCTAGATTCACGATCTTAGTGATCTTAGTGTTATTGGGAAAAGGATGCTAAAGATGAAGCTGCCAGGTAACAAGGAAAGAGAAAGGCCTAAGATAAGGTTTATGGATGCGGTGAGAGAGGACATGCAGGTGGTTATTTTATTAATATGTCCTTGTACTTTCTAATAATGCCTATTATTAATTGGAAAGTCACTTTGAAAATGAAGCCAGACACAAAAAAGGTGTGGACACTATAAGGAACTATGGATGTGAATTGGAAGCATACAAAAAGATGCTACAGGCTTGAATGAGTTAACAAGTGACAGTCATGTGGCTGAGCTTTCTGTAATCATTTTAGGAAAACAAAGGCTGAGCTGGGCCTCATACCATAAATCCAATAGATAAAACAAGTAATACAGTGAAACATTAGTGTAATTGAAAGCCCAAGTGCTATCAGACAGCTCAGAAACCATATTAATCAGTCTAACTCTCTTGTAGATGATTCACCATTGATTCTTAGATGGCTGCTACCCCTAACCAAGCAGATTCACTCAAGGCAAAACAGTATTAAACAAAACAGAATAGGTCAGAACAGTTAAAGAGCAATCAGCAATATCAGATAAGTCAGTGTTAGCCAAAAATGAAAAATGGTATAAGAAATACAGAAAATGCAAAATCAGCTTCAGACACCTAAAACAGTATAAATAGTAACAGACCAAGCAAAAGCAAGAATAGCAAGGTAACATAAGTGGAAAAAAATCATGGCTTTTTTGTCTCTTTTGAGATGTAATAGCTAGTTGAATAGTGATGTCATATGACTGAGCTTTCTGCAGACATCTTAGGAAGACAAAGGCTGAACTGGATTCCACATTAAAAAATCCAACTGAAGAAATCAAAAGAATCAGTGAAAAATAGGTGTAATTTGAAGCCTAAGTGCTGTACAGCTCATAACCTGTATCAATCTGTCCAACTGTCACACAGATGACTCATAGTTGATTCAAAGATGGCTGACACTCCTATTCAAGCAGAAACATTCAAAGCAGTGCTTTAAATAAGGCAAAACATTATTAGACAAAACAGAACAGCTCAGAATGGCTAAAGTGCAAACAACATCAGGCAAGGCAGTATAGGCTGAAAATGAGTGAAATGGTAATAAAAATAGTACATTTAATGTAAAAACAGCCCCAAATGATTAAAAAGTATACAGTAGTAACAGGCAATATAAAACAGGCAGAATAGCTAGGCAACTTAAGTGCAAACAAGGAAAAATGTGTCCTTGCTTTTTTTTGTTTTTTGGATGAAGCAGCTAATCAAACAATTAGATCATGTGGCTGAGCTCTCTGCAATCTTTTTAGGAAGACAAGGGTTATGCTGTGCCCCACTCAGTAAGTCTGACAAAATAAAGTTAAAGAACTAATGAAAACTAGGTGCAGTCTAAAAACTACATGTTGTAAACATCCCAGAACCCTTATCAAGTTTCTCTTAGATGACTCAGAACTGATTCTAAGATGGCTGACACCCCTAGCCAAGCAGATTCACTCAAAGCATTGGTTCAAAAGGAATAAAACAATATCAAACAAAACAGAACAGCGCAGAATGGCTTAAGTGCAGCCAGCAATATTAGACAAGGCAGTACAACTATGTATTGATGTAGTCTTGATAAGATGGATAGATGCATGGCTTACAAATAGGAGATAACAAGTATCATACAGCAAATGGACAAGTGAAATCCTTTGTTACAGTCAAGGTGTCCCACAGGGCTCTATCCTAGGCCCTTACTTGTTTAGATTGTATCTTTCAGACCTAAGTTTTTCATCTGAAGTGTTCTACAGTCTAAATATAGACAACCTGAAATTGGGTAAACTGATTACATGTGTTACAGCTAAGAGATGTCTGCAAAATAACTTGACTAAATCAACTATTTGTGCACAGGAGAATAATATGCTGATAAATACATCAAAAACTAAGCATATGAGATTTGGGAGACATAAACTGAAAGGTGAATATTTAATACAGCACACAGTGATTGAAACTGTAGACTCATTTAAGGACCTGGTATATGGGTAGGTTCAGCTATGAGTTTTTCTAATCATATCAACCAATTGGTTGATGATAGTTATAGAACTATAGGTTGTATAAAATTTTTTGTAAAGTCTAGGAAATCAAAAATACTGAAGTCATTATTTATTAGTTACATTAGACCCAAATTTGGGTATGGAATAACAATATGGAAACCCTATAAGAAAACAAGCATGAGTAAACTGGAAAGAGTACAGCAGAAATATACCAAGGGCATCCATGGATGTGAAAATTTAAGTTCTTATGAAAGACTAAAATATCTGAACTTGTACAGTGTCTCTTATAGATATCTAAGAGGAGATCTTATTCAGGTATATAGGGCATTTACAGACAACTACCTCTGGGAATGTTTGGGGTTATCAAAAAGTACTAGAGAATCATCAGATAACCTATGTAGAAGATTCTATAGGAATGAGAAGTGCACTAATTGGCTCTCTGACAGAGTAGCTGATGCATTGAACAGACTACCAAATTACATTAAGGCAAGTACTAGTTTAGCTATTTTTAAGAGCAGCCTGGACACTTATTATGGGAACAAGTGTTTTGGTATATTGGCAAGCTAGAAGGGCATTAATGCCTATGCTTGAAATATTTGTATATATGTATGTATTAGCTGAAAATTTAAAAAATGATATAAAATAGTACAGGCAAAGCAAAAACAGTTCCAAATGCTTAGAAGAATACAAAATAGTAGCAGACAATATAAAAACAGCTAGACAACTCAAGTAATTCATGACCTCTAGGCAGCTTGAATCTACAACCTTCAGCACTTGTAACAAATTGCATTTACATGCTGAGCACCATCAGCAGTATGATTTGCTGAGGTATGTATGTGTGTACCCAGAGATCACATGTTAAAGAATGCTATGCACACAAGGTCACAATGCATACAGACATCTGCCGATGCACTTCCTTCCATTGTAACTGTATTCTCATAATACTCATATAGCTACACTTCCCACATATTATCAGGCGAGTATGATGCTAATCAGGCCAAGTATTCAACTTGTGTGGGGTATCAGAAAAGAGTGCATGGTTTTGGTTAGATGTGTGGCTCAAATGTAAATAGATGGCAAACCTGTGGGAGCAGTAGTAAAATAAGAGGCTGCCATTCATAAAACACTTGTGCACAGATATGTACAATGAGTGATGTGAGCGCTACACAGGAGGCAAACACATTCCATATGCATAGTTAGTATAATTTAATAATCCAGGTAAACTTTAAATGTCAATAAGCAGATAATGTAGACAAACTCCAAATCCAGAAAAAGGAAATGACAATGGAACCTCCACATACTCAGGAAAAAAATCTTTATTCACAATGCAAAGATGTTTAGCACTTTTATTCCAAATTTAGGAACTTCATCAGAACATTTTGTTAATTGAAACCACCTCTTTTATATAAAACATTAACCAATCAACTTGAAAATGTCACATGTAAAATAAGGGACCAGCCAAAATATTAACCCTTTAACATCTCAAAAGTTAAAAACCAAGTAAAATCATACCTTGTAACTTTTTAACTTCAAAACAGGTGTAATCGAACACCCATCATTTAGGCCTGGTGGTGACAGTGCATCCAACCTAATCTGCCACCTTAATTCTTTTTCATTCACGTGTGCATCAGTTATTTTACCACAAATGTCCTTTTACACTTGTTAAATAATGGTAAAGCCAAAACTGTGCGTAGGATTCAACTCATAATGTCTATACAAAGAATGTGTGCTCTTTTTGTTCTTTATGTCTGCTATATGTTCATATATAACTTCTTTAAATTTACTAGATGTTTTTCCAACATAGAATGAAGAACATTGCTGACATTGGGCTAAATAAACTACATTTGATGTTATACAATAGTAGTGCCCATTAACCTTGTATTCTTTGCCCCTAACTGTAAAGCTCTCAGATGCCATCACATATTTGCAATGGGTACAATGACCAAATTTAAAAGTACCATGTCTTAGTGTGGTTCTCCAATACTTATTGTTTTCCAACAATTGCTTAAAGGACCTATCCTTTTTATATACTATGTTGGGGCTATTACCAATTTTCTCCATCAATGTAGAATCCATCACTAGTAGAGGACAATTATTATGAATCACTTTGGCTATTGCTGCACTATCTAAAGTATAAGTGGTGATAAAGGATTGCTTGTAAATACTCCTTGTTGCTTCAAAATTGTTGTTGCACCCCATCCCCCAGCCAAAATGTTTTTTTTTTTAAATTAATTAATTTATTTATTTAACATTTGTTAACCGGGAAGGTCCGACTTGGAACAAAGCCAACTTTCAGCGGAGGCCTGGGGAGAAATGCTGCAGATGTATGTCTTTGTGATGTGGAAGGAAACCAGAATACCCACAGAAAACCCACATGAACACAGGGAGGGCATGCAGACTCCACACAGAAGGCACCCCAGCTGAGAATAGAACCAGCGAACCTCTTGCTGTGAGTCAGTAATGCTACCACTGCACCATATACGTCCCCAGCCTCCTATTAGTGTGTACCTCATTTTGTAATTCCAATAAAAAACCTTCAGGGTAACCCCTGTTATGAAACATTGTCTTTAAAAACTCACTTTCTTTTTAAAACTCATCCACATCGGAAATCATGCAGGCTAGTTGCACTAACTGCCCTTTCACTACCGATTTTTTTTTATGTTGGGGATGCCAACTCTGGTAGTGTAAATAACTATTTGAAAAAGTGGGCTTACGGTATATCATGGAATAGTAACACTGTGCTTCTAATTTTTTACTAACCAGTACAGCCAAAAAAAACATTTCACTTCTTTTATACTTATATGTGAAATTTAAAAATTCAACTGTCCCATTAATGTATGTCAAAAAAATCCACCAAGTTATCTTCAGTATCCTCCCAGAAGATAAAAATATCATACAAAAAACAGAGATATAGAGACCAACTGTTTTTATACTGGCTATTCAAGACATAAATGTCTTCCCATTCTGCCATAATGTGGTTTGCAAACATGGGGAGCATGATGCCCCAATGGCCGCCCCTGAGGTTTGCCTGAAAAACTGATGCTCAAAATGCAAGAAATTATTTCTTAAAACAATATCCATGAGGGTACTGATAGCATAAACCCTATTGGGGGTGAATTGACCTGACTTAAATAGTTGATTTTCAAACCATGAACGGCCCTATATGTGGGGGATAACTGTAAATAGATTTATTACGTAAAAAGTAGAAGCACAGTGTTACTATTCCACGATATACCGTAAGCCCACTTTTTCAAATAGTTATTTGCACTACCAGAGTTGGCATCCCCAACATAAAAATAAATCGGTAGTGAAAGGGAAGTTAGTGCAACGAGCCTGCATGATTTCGACGTGGATGAGTTTTATAAAGAAAGTGAGATTTTAATGACTCTGTTTCGTAAAAGGGGTTACCCTGAAGTTTTTTTAGTGGAATTACAAAATGAGGTACACACTAAAAGGAGGCTAGGGACTCATAAACCCATTTTGGCTGGGGGGATCGGGTGTAACAACAATTGTGAAGTAACAAGGAGTAGTCATAAGCAATCCTTTATCACCACTTACACTTTAGATAGTGCAGCAATAGCCAAACTGATTCATAATAATTAGCATCTTCTAGTGATGGATTCTACATTGATGGAGAAATTTGGTAATAGCCCCAACATAGTATATAAAAAGGATAGGTCCTTCAAGCAATTGTTGGAAAACAATAAGTACTGGAGAAGCACACTAAGACATGGTACTTTTAAATGTGGTCATTGTACCCAATGTAAATATGTGATGGTGTCTGAGAGCTTTACAGTTAGGGGCAAAGAATAACAGGTTAATGGGCACTACTATTGTACAACATCAAATGTAGTTTATTTAGCCCAATGTCAGCAATGTTCTTCATTCTATGTTGGAAAAACATCTCGTAAATTTAAAGAAGTTATATATGAACATATAGCAGACATAAAGAACAAAAAGAGCACACATTCTTTCTATAGGCATTATGAGTTGAATCCTACGCACAGTTTTGGCTTTACCATTATTTAGCAAGTGAAAAAAGATATATGTGGTAAAATAACTGATGCACACTTGAATGAGAAAGAATTAAGGTGGCAGATTAGGTTGGATGCACTGTCACCACCAGGCCTAAATGATGGGTGTTCGATTACACCAATTTTGAAGTTAAAACGTTTCAAAGTATGATTTTACTTGGTTTTTAACTTTTGAGATGTTAAAGGGTTAATTTTTTGGCTGGTCCCTTATTTTACATGTGGCATTTTGAAGAAGTCGATTGGTTAATGTTTTATATAAAAGAGGTGGTTTTAATTAACAAAATGTTCTGGTGAAGTTCCTAAATTTGGAATGAGAGTGCTAAACATCTTTGCATTGTGAATAACAAGTTTTTTCCTGTGTATTTGGAGGTTCCATTGTCGTTTCCTTTGTCTGGATTTAAACTTTAAATGTATCCATAACAAAACCTCTGGAATAACCATAGGCAAAGGTATTTTAATCTCCCAATTTGAATATGTCCTCCCGCCATAGCCTCAGCATCAGTACAAACTCCCCATGCATTAAGCAATGACAAATAAAATTTGTAGCTTTATTACCCAATCCATTAATAATGAACTCTAATGTAAAACACTGAAAAAAGCAAAATGATTGCTGTTCAACAAAGGGATGAGCTTCTCCAAGAATCCCAGCTATTCAGACTCATAGTCAACCAGATCGTCTTTCTCCCCTAGCAGCTAAACTAATTAGACAACCTTCCTCTTACAGCTTCAGAAATCACAACCATTCTACCCCCACACTGCAAACCCACAAAATTAAGCTCCATCCTGTAATTCACTACTTGTGTATAATAGGTCCAAAACTATGGAATTGTATTCCCTCACAAACAAAATGCACCTCATCTTAACCAAAATTTAGGACTCAGCTAAAAGCTCATCTCCTGTCATTAGCCAAATATTGTGTCTTATCCAGCCATATTATTTAACCTGAGCTACATCAGTCTTTCTCTTACTAGTAATAATCTTGCTCTCTCTCATATGGCAGATTATATTAATCATCATTTATCACTGACTTCATTTTTTGCTTAATATAATTTCTCCTTCCAGCTACTCACAACCTGTAACATCCTTTATTCCATACAAATATCCTGTCACTTCCACTTAGGTAACACACAGGTGTAATTTTCACACAGAACTTCATGACATTTGTCTTGATTTTTGTAAATAATGCATATTGCAGTTATAGATACTCTTTACATTTTTTTCTAGCTAACACTGGTATTTTACAGATATGCATTTTCATTATATTCTTGCTATCTCTCACTAAGTACAATTCTGATTTTCTTTGCATTTCTGGTCTAAGACTGAAACTGATCATGTGATCAGTCCTCTACCATAGTAAACAAATTTTAAATTAAATAAAGAGTGGCCATTACCTGCATTAACCCCTATCTCAGATGGAAGGTAAGGGGGTCTTAAGCATATGATGTTACCATTAGTGGTTATACTTGGAGTATGCATCCAGTGCTTACATTGGGGCATGTACTGACAGGGGTTCTCTGTCTTAGTGGCCTTAAACCATTGCATGTCAGGTGTGCGTGTGTGTGGGGGGTTGGCTGGGGCATAAAACAAAACGTATTTACTACAAATATGATGTTGCACTGGGATGTCTCAATCTCTTCTTAGACATCAGGAAAAAGTATTGGCTTAAGTTAGGTCACAGAAATCAGGAGTGGCTATGGATATCTGAAGTCAAGAGCAGGCATCAGTTGCAGCTGATGGTCTGCTGCATAAGGACCAAAAAAATTAAAATGTGTACTTGTCTACAGCAAACTTGGCAATATAACTACAGGTCCCCTATGAACAGCTATAGGTTATACATAACATGTCTAACACAGGAAGAACTGAACCAGGCCATACATGCCAGTGTATAATTGCAGCTACACATTACATAAGTAAAAGTTGTGCCAGGCATGTTTGTGACACACTAGTGACTGATTAGTGATTGATTCTTGTCTGCAAGCATTAATGTGCAAAAAATCAGGTTTTGCACTGGAAGAGTGATACTGTGATATCCTGAAGATTTCTATTTCCCTGAGATGCTACTGTCTCAAAACTAATGTATATGTATATGTCATCATCAACATCATAGGTTCATAGGTGTAGAGTAATGACCACTGAGGCCTTTATAAGTATAGCTATGCAACTCAAATGTATCCCACAAGTTATTATGCTTAGAGGTTATTTAAGGGGTATATGTTAGTTAGGGCATGCGTTAACAGCAGCCTATGTCCATCAGAGACATAAGTGTCAGAACAGGGGTCAATTTTAGATTTTCCATCCACTGGTCCAGGTTATTCTTGAATAAGGTTAGAAAGAGGCTCTGCTTCACTTAAATGGGAAGCCTGTTCCAGAGGATGGTTATTCTCTGAGATACATGCCTGTATGTCCAACATGTCCTATTTAAGTCAAAAGTAAAGTTTAAATCCTTAGATCTAGTAATTCTGGTGCTGTTTGTTTTGTAGATATTCGAAAGGTCCATCAGAGTGGGTTCCAAGGAAAATGATTTAGTGGGTTTTGAGCCCACAGACACCCAACTTAACTCTACAGTGCTACATTGCTTAGCCATTTGAGCTAATGGACAACATTAAGCTAATGGACAACATCATCATCATCATCGTCATCATCATCATCATCATCATCATCAACCCTCCTTTTCCCATTTGTACATGGGGCTGTGGTGTTGCCAGCTATTGCTGTATCTCTCAGTTTAGCACTACATCCTGTCTTCATCAACAGTCATGCCTGATTGTAGCATTTCTTTTTTCACATGATCCAGCCATATTTTGGTTCAATATCCTCACATCCTTTGCCTTTTTTTGTTTCTTCCAGATCTCCTTTCTTGACCTTTACACATCCTTTCTCAAAGTCTAGGAATGCCTAGTTTACCACTATCTGCCTTACTGCAAACACCGGGTCAGTTGTCCTGCACCCTGATCTGAATCCAAGCTACTTGTCTCCCATCTTACTTTCTAGCATTTGTTTATTAATTATCCTCATGTATGTGTGTGTGTGTGTGTGTGTGTGTGTGTGTGTGTGTGTGTGTGTGTGTGTGTGTGTGTGTGTGTGTATATATATATATATATATATATATATATATATATACACAGAGAGAGAGAGAGAGAGGGGAATAAATATAGATATGACTAGTGCGGACTATAGGGGGCAGGGTGGATTGTCATCTCCCCAGCCAAAATGCTTTTGTTGCTTACATTAATTTCAACTGCCTTTTGCTGTGGACTGTTAGTAGTATTTTTGTAACTGAACTTATGAGAGTTGATAACAAAACAGTTGCACTTTCAATAAAATGCCATGTAAAAATTGTTGGAATAGAAACAGTATATATCATGTATATAAATTATAAACAGTTAACATTATTCCTAAATATATTTCCACAAAGTTTAGGCTCTTGAGCAATAATGTGTAGGTTTGGCACTGGACTGAAATGGCCCTACATGAAGTGAGAGGAGGCAGATGCTATTCTGTTACTGTGTGGGGCACTGCACATCCTCTACTTAATATAGCAACATCCAAGGCTGTACAACCTTGAGACAAGTTAGGCAAAATCAACAAAATGATACAGCACTGAAGACTGACTTAGTTAAATAACTGGTAACAGTTCACATCAGAAGAAAGGTATACCATACAGAGTCAAATGTGTGACACATACTAGATTCTGGATGAAGAATAAGAAAAGCATAGAGAAAGAGAGAGAGAGAGAGAGTGCAGAAGACCACAGGGAAAGCTGTTACAGAAGAGAAGATAAGAAGAGCACAATGAGTGGTAGGGATAGAAAATGGCAGTATGAAACAAGCACGGTGCATCGACATCGGATGAGTTATGTGAGACAAGTTCGGCAGCAGTAAGGAAATGTGATAGGAAGGAGTACACTTTGGCTGTAGGAAGGGACTATTAACTGTATAGAGACTACAGGTGGGACACATAGCTGCTATAGGGCAAAGGTGCAAAAGTGGTACACAGGTCAAGGATAAATGCAAAGAGTGAATGCAGAAGTGGGAAAACATAATGAAGTAAATAAGCTGTGACTGGCTAGTTAAATCATGAGAAGGTATGACACCTCACAAGGAAGGAAAGGCACAAAAGAATTAAAAAAGTATTGGGAATAGAGAAGGTGTCAAGGTAGGTGTGCAGAATGATACAGTAAGAAGAGTACATTTATGTCATGAACTGGATGAAGTAGATGACCATAGGCTTACATATCAGAGTCTTCTGCACATGCAGAAGTAGCGACTGTGGTGCCGGCCTTCTAGCTAGAGTTGGATATCCTCACTGGTTCCCTCTGCAGCAAAAGCAGCTTCACATTCCCAAAGGCTTGGAGGCCACCAGTGTCAGAGGTCATGTAGCCTAGTACCTACCTATGAACCTATTAGCTTACTGTTCACTACTTAGATGTCTTGTGCATCCCCATTAACACACTGCCTAGCATTTTCTGGCATCCCATCTACCCATCAGCCTAGACTGCATTGGATGTGTCCTGCAGAGCAAGTCTGCCAAGATAGGACAGCAAACCAATCTCTGCACCCTGTCTTGGTTGCAGTTTCTCAGACTCTACCTTTTTTTTTTAATTTCTCCAAATTGTTTGGGTTTCTAATATCATGACGGGAATGGACTTTATTCCTAAGTCAAAGTATGATTAAAGTTCATGAACTTAGTGTTGTTTCATTCTTTGATGTCAGCCAATAGTGCTTTTCTCAGCACCCGCAATGTGCCCAGTAATGACTCCTTCAGTAATTCGTATGGCATTACAAGTATGGGTAACATATCTAAATACAATTGTAGATTCTATTTTATAAGACCCATTGCTCCTACTACTACTATTGGGACTGTCTGGGTATCTTTCTTCCACATTGCTCTCATTTCTGCATGCAAATCCTGATATTTTATGACTTTGTGTCTCTCTGTACGGAAGACACTGTAGTCACTGGGTGTGTTGATTTCAATGATCAATGCAACTTTTGTCTTCTTTTCATGGACCACTATATCTGGTTTTCTATCATCTGTCTTTTGAACTGTTGGTAATGGATGATCTCATGTCATGTAAACTTCATTTTCTGTGATGCTTTGTTGCTCATGTTTCCAGTGTTTTTCAGCCACTTCAGTACCATAATGTTTGCACAATCCCCAGTGCAAACCTCTTGCCACATTATTATGTCTTTCAGTATATAGTCCTTCTGCCATTAGTATGTCACAACCAGCAATGAGGTGTGCAACTGTTTTCAATTCTGTTTTACAAAACCTACATTTATCTATTTCTCCCACATGTTCAATGGACTTTGTACACCAATGTGTACATTGCTCACTGTCTTGGGCCACCAATATTAACCTTTCATCTCTTGGTTTGAATTCACCTTTCCTTAACCATTCCTGCATTCGTTCCTGATCAACATGAGGTTCCTCCAGAAGTTTTCTATACTTGCAACTATATTTATGCATTTTTCCACATTTCTTGCCTTCTCATCTGATCCTTTACCTTATATTCTTTCTTTTGTTTTTTGGTACATTCAGTTGCTGCCTGATTTTTATCTACTTCTGGTTTGATTTCCATTCCTGCTTGACGTCAATGTGCTTCTGCTAGACTAAACAGGGAAGTCATCTTAGATTTATTCTCCTCATGTTTCAGAACTTTCACTACGTTTGGGTCTTGTAAGATCAGCAGATATATGTGCAGTCCCACAATTCCAGATCTATACATGTAATCAAGTTCAAGGAGGCCCATCCCTCCTTTGGAGCGGGGAATATATAATCATGGTATGCATTGATTTTTTATAAATCATTTGGTGAGCATGAAGCATCCTTCTTCTTTTCCTGTCTAATCTATCCAACACATTTTGGGGCCAGTCAATCACTCCAAAACTGTAAGTTAGGACAGGAAGAGCAAACTGGTTTATAGCTTGAATTTTGTTCCAAGATATCAATTTTGTTTTCACAATTAATTTAAGTCTTCTAAAGTATTCCTTAGTAAGTTTTATTCACATTCATTTATGTTTTATTGTTGATCCTTCATCAGTTCCCAAATATTTATATACTCCCTCTTACTGAAGTTCTTTTATATCACACTCTTGTCCCAGACTGATATTTTCTTGATGCTGCAGTTTTCCTGCTTTAAAGGTTGCTTTTGCACATTTATCAAGACCAAATGTCATTCTTATGTCATCTGAAAAAGTTTTGAGAACTTGCAGTTGTGCTTTCATTTCAGGGAAGTAAATAGTGTGGGAAGAAATAGCCAGGGAATTGTTATGGCTAGGCTTGTATAGGCCCTAGGGCCGATAGCCTAGTACCAGCCTATGAACCTATGAACCAGTTCCTCATCTGATGAGCTATACAGTTTTAAATCATCAACAAAGAGAAGATGAGAAGTTTTAAAACTTTGTTGTTTTCTAGGAGCCAAATTATAGCCATTACTCATGAGTGAGTTGTGATGATACTAGATGACAGGTGTGGTCAGGTTGCTGTGGGACAAGACTGAATGCAGAGAAATGTTTTCTGCAGTGTGAACACAACATAGAGAAACCTGACAGTATTGACCACATCAATTGTGCAAATTAACCCAGAAGTAAATCAAAGCTATATGAATAGCAGCAGAGAAGTATTATGGCAACACTGAAATCAACAGTGTTTCATACATTGTTGAGAAATCCACAGCAATATATATTACAGAGCACACATATGTGCAGTAAATGTGCCACAGCACAGTATGCATCTGCACTCACTAATGGGTGGTGGACCAATTCTCTGCAATGCTATACAACATTGAAGAATGCTGCCGTGCACCACGAAAGTTTGAAAACTGGGTATATGTTACATGCACATAATGTCCGCATGTTACAGACCTAGTGTAAGATATCTGTGTACCTGTACTGCTAGACCATTTATTGTAATGAAAATATTAAATTATAGAAAAAGATGTGAACATAGAGGTGTCCTATATGGATCTCTTTCCAAGATATGAACCACACTATTATGGAAGTCCACCAGACAGATAGATACATGACTGCACAGTTTATGTGCACATTTGGGTAACCATTTGAAATGCTGAGACACTTATGTATACAAAGTGGAAGATTCTCACTTAATGGAATACTCCATTTTCTCTAAGGTATTGCAATCTTGGATTCGGAGTATATATATATATATATATATATATATATATATATATATATATATATATATATATATATATATGTATGTGTGTGTGTGTGTGTGTAAAGTTTGAATTGCAGGACAGCTTACCTTTTTGCAGAAAACAGGTTTAAAGGACAAAAGCGATGCTGGTTATTTGCTCTTCTCCTGTTTTTTTTTTTTTTTTTGTCTTTTATTTAGCATTTCGTGACTTAGAATCACAAATCTTGTTATTTCAATAAGAAGCTATACATTTGTTTATACCATGATACTAATATAAACTAACATCAGTAGAATAATATAATAAGATACTGACGCATCCAGAGGGTTGCATCATAAATCCTTGCTATAAGCTGTAATCGTGCAGATGCCTAAACAGTATAGAGCACATTACAAAGTAAACACCACATACTTACTATAACTTAACAGTGTTGTGAATTACCCCTCATTATATCCTACCCCAAGGTAAAGTATGCAACCCAATGTTTTCTGACAAAGTACAGTGACTTAATCACACATACCGGTTATGTTTTTGTGTAGACATCTGCACAGGTGCATACTTGTTTGCTCAAGCAACAGCACAAGGATGGCATGCATTTTGTTTGTTTGTTTGCAGCATTAAATATTGTATCGGTACCACAGTGGTGCAGTGTTTAATGCTGATTTTTATCAAGTCCAAGTTCTGAGTTGTTGTCTAAGCCACTGACTATTAACTTAGAGCTTGCATCTTCTCACCACATCTGTGTGGGTTTTCTCCATAGATACCAGCTTCCTGACAGCGAAAATCTTAAGAAGGCTGTATGGCCCAGGCTTTAGTTTCAGACAAAGAAATAAGGGCTTGTTTGTCTGCACACAATTTATTTTTGTGAAATATAATTCCTGCTCCTCAGTCATGGCAACAACATCCTATTTTGGTTCATTGATTACTTTAAAACAAGCTAACTGGTTCTTATTGTAGAGATTTCTAGCAGAATCAATGAAGGCTCACTATTGAGGGCTGAGCATTCTCCTCACTGAAATGCATTAATGGTTTATGACTGAAATAGGCCTAATGTGAGATGAGCACTGGTCAGGGATGAATCAAGAAAAAATCCAGCATGCAAAGTTTATTTATTTATTTACTTAATTATTTTATTTTGCTTTTGTTTACCAAGTTTGTCTGACCGGGTTTAGTCATAACCCACTTTTCAGCAATGGCCCAGGGAGAAAACCTCCAACATATTACAAACATTTTTAAACAGATATTCAGTAATATACATGAATTCAGTAAAGGCCACACATTTTTTTTGTGTACGAATCGTGACAATATGCCTAAATGAGCGTGAACATATTTAGATTCTGTTAGTGTCACTTAGCAGTGCTCGAGCACTCAGAAACAGGGAAACTTTCATGCAATGCAAATTTCTGCTTAAGCAGGTGAATCTTATGCAAATGAGGCAGGTGGAGTGATCCAACAAGGTGAAAGGCACCCATTTAGACTCGTATCTGTGTTCATAGTATATGTGGAAATTTCCACTTACAGGAGTCTACACAGACAGAAGGGGATGTAAAAGTCCACAAATATAGATATAACGCCCCTGAAATTAGTATATCACATACATGTGCAAAACATACATTGTGGATATTTATAAAAGAAAGGGAATATATAAAATTAATAATAATTTTTTTAATACTTTTTGCATGTTTGCACTGTGTGCTGCATTGCGCAAAACAGCTTAACAGAAAAAAAATTCTAATAATATCTATAATGTAGTTTGCACAAATGTACTGTAGGACCCTGCATTGGGTCCATATAATGGTGCATTCATGCTGTTTCCCAGATTACATGGCCAACAACCATGTAGTTTCTAGACTGTCAGCTTAATCACTGAAAGGAGGAACTGTGTCTGCATATCCACTTTGTGTAGGCTCCTACACAGTTTTGATATCCCTACTGGATGTGTATCAGATCGGGGGGGTGCAGTGTTACTTTTAGGATTTTGTAGTGCTCAGCATGCATGTTTGTGCTTTGCGCTGCATAGCTTAGCATGTTTGCATGAGCAGACTACCCACGTGACAGTGATGACTTAGGCATATATTCAATTAATAATATATACTTTTGTATATGCTGTGCTGCATGACATGGTGGCCTTTGAATCATATCAATTATATCCTAGGCAGATGAACTGCATCATAATTAGCCAGTCCCACATGGTGGACCTACAGCAGAACTTTATAAAGTATACATACACCCTACATTCTAATTTTCCCTTAAAACTCTGAACCATTGGAGTAGAGGCTTGGAAAGTTTAACTGAGGTAATGTTAGGGGCTGCTACAGCTATTCTACATCTCTATGTGCTAGATTCTGAAGTCAGTGCTGCTAGTGCTGCTGACAATATGCCTAGGCTGAGGAGGAGAAGAGTGTTCTGGCTCAGGGTAACCTTCCAGGAGCTACATGAGCTGGAGATTGTAGAGCACTACAGGGTAAACAGGGACATATTACAAGAGGTCAGTGAGCTCTGCCACCCTCAACTCACAGCCAGAATTAACAGAGGGGAACCCATCCCAGTGGAAACTAAGGTATGTGCAGCTCTTAGGATACTAACTACAAGTTCATTTCAAAGACTACTTGGGGACATGATGGGGGTGTCACAGGCATCTGCATTTAGGATACTCCACCCGTTTCTGGATGGTATGCTCCATATGCCAGAGAGCACATATCTTTTCCCCCTTGACCCTGAGGGGAGGGCCAGCAATATGCAACACTTCTACCATGTAGCACACTATCCTGAAGTACTGGGTACCATTGATTGCACTCGTACACATCAAGGCACCACCTGGTGTGCAGGGTAGAATCTACATTAACTGCAAAGGATTCCACTTTATCAACTACCAAGTCATGTGCAATGCCCAGGGGATTACCATGCATGTGTGTGTTGGAAGCTCTGGCAGTTATTACAACTCCTATATTTGGCACACATCACAGCTGTACCAGATGTTTGTTTGGGGGGACATCTCATAGGGCCATTTACTGTGGGATGCTGGCTATGCCCTGGAACCGTCAATGATGACACCTATCAGAAATGCGCACACACACACTCATGGAAGAATGCTATAATGAGGCACTCACACAAACTAGGAACATCATATAACGTGTTTGGGCTTCTGAAGTCATGGTTCCAGTGTCTCAGTCTATCTGTTGGAGCCCTGCAGTATACTCCAACCACATGTGCACAGATATTCACAGTATGTGCTATGCTACATAGTCTGATCCTGTGGAAACAGCTGTAGCAGTTTCAGCAAAGGGAGGGGATAGACAGCTCCCCAAAAGTGCATAGGTCACCACAGCCACAGTCACAGGAGGACTCAGAGGAGGAACCGCTGCTGATATCCCTGTAGGCAGATGTAGACATACTCAGTATGCCCGGGCTTTGGCTAAGAGACAACACATAGCACATTCACTGACAACCTAGGGACCTAGGGACTTACACCTTACTCCTACTCACATACAGATATTAAAATTGATGCCAGTCAAATCACACATCCTGTATGTATTCATATATTGGCTGTGTACTGCTTGCATAAGACAGATTCAGCTCTGAACTACAGTTCTGTCAATGTCTGCACTTGCAAGGTAAATCCATAACCTACACAGTAGTATAGTGGATTGTTATGTTATTGTAGCTGTGGACCAAGTACATTATGCAGGCAACTATACTTGGCTATTTGGACTGAAATTGCATCCATATGGGACTACAGACACCCATTCCGCTAACATTTCACTATTTGTATTTGACATTCTAAATGCATGGAATATTCATGCAGTCTAACTGCAACCAATTACTGGTACTTCATTCAAAGGACATGTTAGAACATGAGATTAAATGTCAGACTAGTGTGTGTCCTAGCAGAACATGGGATTTTGTTCCCTTCCCCTCAAAACAGCAGTGTCCCCTTATAACTGTCATAACAGTAAATCATCCATGCTGTATGAATATTTCACACAGTTAGTATGCAACACAGCATCAGGACAGTAATGTACAATTTGAACTTACATGTTATGTGTTAGTTAACTGAGAATAGCAAAGTACATATTTATACAGCTGATGGTGTGATGAATGATTCCCTGTTTGTCAAGCAGCCTCTGTGGCTTAGAGTAGTACGGCAGATAGCTTATGTGAGGGAGTTCAAGGCTCTAATCCAGAGATATCCAGATATTTGGCATGTTAAGGCATAATGAGCATTGTTTTACAGACTATGAGTCTGTGTGTGCTATAATTGGATTTTTTTCAACAAACATCTAGCATTAACCTATTTCACATATCAATTATACATTTGCGTCTGCACCACATATTCAAGACCTATTTAAAAAGTCTTGGGTAATATTAAATTAGTCTGTATCAGAATTGTAACAGTTGGGTCTTGAAACCATATATCAGCATGCATATGTTGAAAATAGAACTAATTACCACCTGCAATATGATGCACTATACAATATAATAACAGCTATGAATGAGAAATTGTGCTGTGATGTAATTTATAGAGATTTGACAGGACCATGCATAAAACGCTGATCAATAAATTAGAACAACTAGGCATTCATGCACTCTTGATAAGATGGATAGCTGCATGGCTTATATATAGGGCATGGCATGTATCATACAGCAATTGGACAAGTGAAATAATTAGCTACAGTCAGGGTGTCCCACAGGGCTCTGTCCTTGACCCAGACTTATTCAGATTTCTCTGTAGAACTATCCATTTTGTTTGAGTTGTTCTACAGTCTGTATGCAGATGACTTGAAATAGGGTATATTGATTACATGTACTATAGACCGTCATGATACAGGTTAGTTTTATCGTACTGATGATGTGTTGTTGCAATAGCAATCCTGCTCAGTACGAGCGGAACCACAGGTTCAGACATTTGGTGTATGTGCTTGGCTGAGGAGCCAATGGTGTGAAGCTACCATATGTGGGTTTATGACTGAACACTTCTAAGTCAGAATCCCACCTAAATGTAATGATACTGCAGTGATGTGGCTCTCCAGTTGGCCAGGGATAGCTGGCTGAAAGGTTGGTGACTAGTGCCATTCCTCACTGGGTGGGAGTGAGGACGGAAGGGGGCCGCCTCTCTCCAGCAGTGCACTGTATGTTCATGGGGAACTGGGTGCTAAATCATTTATAGATGAATAAATAACTTGACTAAATTGACTATTTGGTCACAGGAGTATAATATGCTGATAAAAAGATCACAAATTAAGCATGTGAGATTTGGAGGACATAAATAGAAAGGTGAATATAACATACAGCATACAGTGACTGAAACTGTAGATTCATTTATGGACCTGAGTATACGGGTAGATATAGCTTTGCGTTTCTCTAATCATACCATAATCCCAGCCTGGAGTACAGGTAGCTGTGGACTGAAGTCAGTTAATGCAACATTAAGTCTTTGATGTAAGCAATGCATCACCCATTTGTGCACGCTTAGCAATGTGCAAACAAGCCAAAAATGCAACTGTGTATGCCCATACACTTATTTAAGCAGAGGGCAAATCCATTGCTCCTCGCACAATTTTGTTAATAAATAAATATATATATATATATATATATATATATATATATATATATATATATATATATATATATACATACACACACACACACATGTATATATATTTGTGTGTATATGTCTGTATTGCCATACATACCCAGATCCTGGAGAGTAAAGCTGCACTATGACACTTATAATGTTAGAGAAAAGACCAAAAGGAAGGACTCACCATTACATAATGCAATTACAAATATGTGGAAGTGTGTTGAATAACGTGTTGAAATTGGAGGACTACTGGGATATCTGAAATTTAGAATTCTGGTAGTCTTCACTCACATCATACGTACATGATACACAGTTGACAGCAAACCACACTTTTGTGTGAAACACACATATGTGTGAGTCAAACTTGTGTACTTGCTGCAAACATATAGACAGTGGTGAGTCATATTATGTCTCCCTATGACAGTATGTGGAAACCTTGAAAATGTATGGCATTGTATATGAATACGTAAATATATTGTCAAGCCATATGTTTGTATCTATGACAGCGACACCACACACATTCACTACAGCCTCCTGCATCTGCTGGATTTCACCACACATACATCAACAAATGAACAAGTTGGGTAATGTATTATGTCATGTGCACACTCATTGGCAGGGCTAATTTAGCATTCCCGTAGGCTTTCCCATCAAAATGCAAACAGACACATATGGCCAGTATGGGTGCTGTTGTCACATACAGTAGCCAAGCTACAAAACAGTTGTCTAACTGTTAGGCTACTAGCTGCAGATGACAGTAGGAAGCAATGTGCCTCTACAGGCCTCCCAAACTATTCAACACAGGGCTTATGTATGTTCTCTAGGATTGCTTCACCTGCTGTTATTTATAGAGCAGACTTGAGACTTGGCATGTGCATTAAGTACTGTGAGATTTAGTGTGTAAGACTAGACAGGTAAGGGTTCTAATCTCACTACAGCCCACTTGGTGTGTGTGTGTGTATATCTCCTCATAGAACAAGTGTGCATCCCCCACTGACTTCAAAACTGGCATTGCTTTGCACTTTTTGGACCTTGCAGTTGATGGAGGCCTCCAAACTCTCATCCTCCACAAGGCCTGCTGATGTCATCTACCGTAAGACTACCTAAATCCATGTTAATGCTTGATTTAAGCCATGACATGTGCAATAAGTACTCTAACCTGTAGTGTATAAGCCTAGATGTAGAGATTCTAATCTCACTCTGGCCCACTTGCTGTGTGTGTGTATATATCTCCCCAAAGAGCAAGTGTGCATACCACACTGACTTCAAAACTGGCATCGCTTTGCACTTTTTGGCTCATGCAGTTGATGCAGGCCTCCAAACTCTCATCCTCCACAAGGCCTGCTGATGTCATCTACCATAAGACTACCTAGCCATACTAATGTCAGACTTAAGCTGTGGTGCATGCAATAAGTACTGTGATCTGTAGTGTGTAGTGTGTAAGCCTAGATAGATAGGGTTTTAGTCTCACTCCAGCCCACGTGTTGTGTTTGGGTCTGTATGTGCAATTTCCTAAAAACAAATATGAATCCCTCACTGAATTACAAAAAAAGGCCAGGTTTTGCACCATTTTGGGCCTAGCAGGTGATGCAGGCCTCCCAAACTCTTGTCCTCCACCAGGCCTGCTGATCTCATCTACCATAAGACTACCTAAAGCTATGCTAATGTTCGACTTAAGTTGTGGTGTATGTGTCAAGTACTGTGATCTGTAATGTGTAAGACTAGATAGGTAGGGATTGTAATCTTACTCCAATCAACTTGGTGTGTGTGTGTTGTGCAGTGTTTTGCAGACATAAATAGGTTGAGGTACTATTCTCACTACAGCCACGTTTGTGTGTGTGGATGTTAGAGCCTTTTACATCAGCCTATGGGATCATAGACTCATTGGAATTTACTAGGCTAATGGCCGTAGTGCCCTTAAAATCCTGGCCAAGTTGTTACCCTTGTTTACACAATCAGCACCTATTGCCCCTGTCCAAGAGGTACACAGGTGGAACCACTGTGGTGAAATTACAATCACTTATCCAGTTGTACAGATTGCATCTAAAGAGGGCCAATGAAGTACTCTGAAATGATGTGAGAGTCTGTTCCAATGTTTTGTTAAACTCTGGTAGACAATTCTCTTTCTTAATTGAACAAATGATTATTGCCAAAGTCATGGCCTTAAAATCAGTGCAAATATATGTATTATCACTGCTCTCGGTAACAGTGATGTTCCTCTAAGTTCCACATCAATAGCAATATCTGACATACATACTCAGGGGTGGGAGACCTGGACACACAGGTTAAGTGCTAACTTACCTTACATCACTATGTCTCCACAGTGGTAAGAAGGGCATTCTATCCTGCTCATGTAATAAGTGAAGGCATTGTCTCCAGAAAAAGTAGATGTTATAAACTCCATGTACTCTTCCCTCAGCAAAGCAAGAGGTGAGTACAACAGCCCTTCGGCTATGTGCCTTTTTAAGCACTTGCAATGATTGGAGACCACATAGGTTCCTGACAAGGGGAATTCATGTCTTCAGATTCTGTCCATGAGGATAATCTGATATCACTGACACTTTAGTGTGTGTCATACAGACTACTCAGAGGTGATCTCTGCCTTGCATATGAGGCAATCTCTGACCCTGCTGAATTGGAAATGCTGCATATCTGTAAGTCAGGTGGTACATGGGTTACTCCCTGTATAGACCTTAACCTGGTTTGTGACTTTAATACAACTTACAGGAGAGAGAGAATCGTACAGATGGCAATCATTTAGGCAATACATCAATCCAGCCAGCATGCCTGGGATGACACTTTACAGAATACATTGAACTAAATCTACATCTGTGACAAAACAATTTTGTGCTTACAAACAGCAAGAGCATGGCCTCCTCATACTCCTGATGATCCTGTAAAAGTTTGAGTGAGAGCTAATGTAAACAGCAGCACGTGTTACAGTACAACAAGGGTAATACATCCAAATATCTCACGTTTACAGTAGTTGCAATGTTAACAGGTATGTGAGTAACAATCTGTGCATGAGCTTAAAACTGCAGTTAACCTCCCCCCTCCCCATAAAATATCTGACACCCACTTAAAACTATGTGCACCCTGACACACTGAATGCTAAAGTATTAGAGTGCTGATCCAACTAAGCATACCTGGACATTCCTCTTGAGTAGAAATGGTTGCACTTACATCCACAACATATTGGGTGATAGATGCCTGGGAGCTGCCCTGTGTTGCAAGGTTCAAAAGGAATTCCTCAGTGGCTTACAGAGGTTGTTCTACTGCAGCCCCACCACCAGTGACCTGACAACCCTGGTCACATTTGCTGCACGTCTGTGTACTGAGTTAATCATGTCTGTGGCATGATCTCGCACCTGCTCATATGTGTGATTCCGGTGACCCACAGCATTAATGTTGCACACCAGTTCATCCCACAAGGCTGCACACTCTTGCTTATTTGCCCTCCATTTGGACAGAAGGACTTAGTGTTGTCTCAAAGCCTCAATAATGAGGTCATTTTCTGTCTCAGTGAAAGGTGCACAGCATCTGGCATGCTTAATATCTCCTGAAATCAAATAAATAAGAACACATGTCAGGATCACATATGTGGGAGTGCAATATGTAGAGATGCAGCAATAAAGGAATCTTATTAGTATTCTCTGCTTGATTACACATCTCATATTCAACAATGTGCCAAACATATAAAGGTTGTAGAAGCAACAAGGATAGTAGCAATAGTGACCCACTCCTGTTTGTGATATGACAAATACTCATGTATGATGACACAACAAACACATGGGTTCATTGTAGTGTGCCCAATAGCAGGGAGCCCCCCACCTATAACATACTTATAAACAAAAGTGCCAACCAAATAGCATGGTACAACTACAACTGCTAACAAAGGAAGCATCCAGGAGACCTTTGTAACTAGTTAACACAGAGCATTATACCCTTGTTGTACTCTACATCACCTGTAGGTGTAACACAGCTGGAGATCACTAGCATGTCATCAGTATAGTTCTAAGAAAGGCTTACTGATGTAATCCCCATTTCCCCTAAATGTATTCAAACATATGCATCATGTTGGAAACAAAATGGTTACATACCTGATAGAGTACAAAACTTCTCTGTTGAAAGATACAGCTATATGAGTACTGTAAGAACGAGTTAACCATACAAACTAACTGTTATACACAATGGTTCTCCTAGCTAGGTGTTTGCCTTTTTAAGATGGTGCTCATTAGCAGGTAATTGCATCTGAACCAATCTGTTGTTCAGGAATGCTACATGCAGCATACACAGCTGATTTGCAGTCTAATCAGCCAATCCCATGCAACTACTCAACAATATATAAGGCCTCAATCTAGATTCCATTCCCTTTCTCACATTTTAGGGTGGAAATTACCAGGGTAGAGATTATGTCAGCACAGAGAATGTTTGTAGCAGCTACTTGTTGCATACAGATGTGTGTGCTTCAGGCTGAAGCTGCTCCTACTGCTGAAGGCAATAGGCATAGCTATAGAGTCTGTGGATTGTGCTGGAAAACAATACTTAAGAGTAACTGTGTGACTTGAGGCAGCGTCGGTGTACATTCAGAGCCAGATTGAGGGAACCCATCCTACTGGAATGTAAGGTATGTGTTTAAGTTAAGTATGTTTACCAAAGGTATCATTAACAGAGTAAAAGGAAACATGCTTGGTGTATCCTACAACAAGGTAGGGGCATATATTAAGCATTATGTCAACCAGTCAGATAACTGCCAAGTCATGTGTTCTGTCATGGTAGTCATCTAGAACATGTGTGCTGGCAACCCTTGTTTCTAGAATTACCTCCAAGTATGCATGTTACTTGTGCAGCTGTGGTTGTCTGTACTATTACTAACAAATCATTGTGGGCTGCAGTCTGATATGACTGGGCCTCATTTGAATTACATACTTCAAAATCCTCTGGGAATTTATACTAATGGATGACCTGACTTTGTATGCATTTGCTAGTGTTGTAATAGGAAAAGTTTAAATATGCTCCGTCTGTAGGCCTTTGACTGCAATTATTTAGAAGCATGCATTCAAACTGTACTCCTTTGGGTGGTTAAATAGGTGATGAGACAGTCATACATATCAGAATTTATACTGGTGATGTACACATACATGTATTTTAAGTGTTAGACACAGCTGTATTTGAACCCAGGACCATGTGGACCAAAATTAATGTTTTCAAAGCATTTAACAGAATGAGCTACTGAGTTAATGTTGCAGCAGGTGCATTTTTACATGTTGTAGATATAATTGCAATTACCTGCTGTTATATACCTCACTTACATCTATAATTATGTGTATACACTCCTGTTTTTCCATTAAACTTTCAGCAGATATGTGCGGTGCAGAGTGATGCACAGCATGGCTTAAACATGCTTAATGATGGGAAAATGACAAGTATTATATTTTGCTTGAAACACCTGTTTTAATCAACTGGCTGTGTAGCCTGGCGGGTTGATGCACTGTTTTTCAGATACAATAGTTTTGGGTTTGAAATATGGTGCAGGTATAATTTTTGAACGTGATTTTTATTTTTTAAAATACATATATCAGTATACTGCTTTTTAGTTTAGCTTAGCGATGCAGCGCATCACTCAGCATTACACAAAAATTCTTTAAACAAAAGAAAATGGGGAGATAGGACAATGGTGAAATTGAGTGCAAGCAGGAGAGAAAACATAGTGAAAGGCAGGTAGATATGTGCAGGGAGGGTGTAGGAAAGAACCATAGTCATGCATTTCTTCTATGGCACTAACTGCATACTTTAACAGTTTTTTTAGCTGAATTTGGATTGTTACCCCTAGAGAGAGAGGTGATGACAACATAAGTGCATTGTCAAGGTATTTGGACCAAATTAAGTGTGTCCAGTAGACACGTGTGAAATGGAGAGCTATGTATGGGACAATATTTTTGGGACAGTGCCCATTTTTTAAGGTGAGAGCAGAATGTTGAGAAGGAACATATGTATGTGTGTGTGGGGGGGTACATTGGAAAGGTGAGGAAGCCTTTATAGACAGACAAGACAGACAAGACAGTAGACAAGGTTGGTGTGTGACACAAGAGGTGGGTGAGCACCATGGTTGGGGAGGGTGTTGTGGAATCCCAGTCCCATGGATGGCAGACATGGTAGCAGTGTGAATAAAGTGGTCACCCATGGGACTGTTAGCACTGAACCTTCACTGTGCTGTGGAAGCAGTGTTTGATGCCAGCACCTGTGACCAGACTGCCCCATCAGGACAGCATACTCTCCATCCAGCCTAGGTGTGCACCAAAAGTTTGGTGCAGCAGCCCACACATCATACCAGGCAGTTCATCACTGGTGACAAAAGCACGCCCTCCACTTCCACTCTGGGAGGGGAGACTACCCCCAGCCTTTGGGGGTGGAACTACCTGATGGACCAGGTAGTGCACGGGCAGCAGAGGTAACACCACCAGGTTGTGGCACAGATGTGCTGTACCCCGATGCCTTGGTCAGGGGAGCCAAGGTAGGTGGATCATCGGGAACCAGCCTACCTTATCACACTGTGGTAAATTAAATATAAACATAAGGAAAAATAAACATAACCAAACAAATGTAATTAATAACATAAGAGAAAACAATAATGAGTAATGGAAACAAATTAAAATAATATAATGAGAAACAACAATTAATAATGTAAATCAAAGTTTTTTAACAGCAAAGCAATATTAAATTATACATAAGGCCATCATAAGAGGTAATTACAAATAATATGATAATATCAAATTATAATAATAAATATAATTAATAAATAAAATCAGAGAAGGGGTGGGGTCAGAGGGAAAAGAAAAACATTAATAACTTCACAGATAATATAACTACACAGACTACTATGACTTGCTTCTAGATATGTTTGATTTCACTTGTGAGAACACTGAATGGTTATAATATATAGATGATGCTGCATGTATATAGTTCTCAACCTGTTAGCATGGGGCATTATAGGCCAAGCCATACAAAATGGTGGTACAAAGGCACATCGACAGGGAACATTTTTACATAGTGTAGTCATACATTAGTAGCAAGGTGTTCTGATAACAGATTTGCCATTAAATCACATTCCAAGTAATGTCATATATATGCAAATCAAAGGACCAGACATATGGAGCAGTAGTCATTACATTCTGCAAAAACCATGACAGTTGTGAGTTTTGTTCATGTATACTAATTACACTAGACAGCTAGACATTTCCCAGTTGGCTAATGTGGGATTAGAACCCACAAGCAGTGACTACAGGAGGACTGGACATTTTATTTTAAAAAATTAATTTTCAGACCACCATCTCCTTTAAAACTTTTAACGATTCATGTTGTGTCAAATCTTGCATTTAGATGCATGCATAGCTGTGTCTGTTGTTGGATTAGAAACCACAAACAGTAACTACAGGAATACTGAGCACTTTATTTGAAAAAAGTAATTATCAAAGCACCATCACCTTTTACACTTTATTGGTTAATGTCATGTCAAATCTGGCATTGACACACATGGATAGCTGTCTAGGACTTCTGTTAACATACCCGTATACCCTGTTCATTTACTGAGTGCAATCTACAGCATATTTCAGACAAAATGAGCAGAACACAAGCTTGACCCTTAATCTGGGTATTTCACTGCATTTATTTCTGACATATGTTGGCACATTATTTAGTATTTTACATTTGTCAGGTGACTAGTGTCAGATTACAACACATAAGCAGTGACTACAGGAATAATGTACATTTTATTTGAAAACCTTAAATTATAAGAGCAACATCTCCTTTTACACTTTGTTGATGTATATTGTTTCAAATCTTGATTTACACACATGCATAACTGTGTAGGAGTTGCATTACCTTAAACATTTGCCTATTCATTTATTAACTGCAACCTACAGTGTATATCAGACAAAATGAGCAAAACACAAGCTTGTCCCTTAATTTGGGTACTGCACTGCAGTAATGTATGACATATGTTGGCACATTATTTAGTACTTCACATTTATCATTTGACTGGTGTTGGATTAGAACCCACAAGCAGTGACTACAGGAATGCTGAACACTTTATTTGAAAAACGTAATCATCAAAGCACCATCTCCTTTTAAACTTTATTGATTAATGTTGCTTCAGATTTGGCATTTACACACACTTCTGTTAGCTTACACATATACTCTGTTCATTTATTAAGTGCAACCCACAGCATATTTCAGACAATGAGCAGGATCAAAACAGTGACTCTTAATCTGGGTAGACCACAATATTAACTGATAGTTAGAAGCTATGCTACACAGTACTGCATACTTACTTGTTTTAACTTGCTTTACCATTTCAGATATGCACTGAGACATTAATAAAGATGTAAGATATCCCAGGTATTTCATACCTGAGTATTAAGACTCGACATCTATATTTACTTTATTGTATTATTACGTTATACATTAAGTAATTACTTTGATGATTTTCTTACTTACCACACACTTGCCTCATCCTGGCCAAATACCCTGCATGGGACTGTACATTCCGAGCCCTCTCTTCTACACCTGTGGTAAGAGAAGCAAACCATTATGCATACCAGTTTTGCTTAGATTTAGCTTGTATATTTATAAATTACTGGAAAATATACTTCCATATCTGTGGGGTGTGCCCATCCCTAGCCTCTTGGCCCTAGATGTCCAACGTTCCCCTTTTCCAATGTTTCAGGTCATCATAGTGCTGATAACACTGTTCACCAGTGTGGGGAATACCAGTTGCACTGGTTAGGTCCCTGGTCAAATTATCCCAGGCCTCAGACTTGCACTCTAACCCTGGTAATCACTCTGCAACAATCAGGGATCATGGTGTCATACAAGGAGTCCAATAAAAAACCTAGACTCCTGCATATCCCACTTTTGTGCCCTAAAGCGCACTCCCTCACCAACTCCAGCAGCCATACCCTCAGTCAAGGTCAGGCTCCAAGGAATCATGTGAAATACCCGCCTATTGGCCTTTAAATAAGCTGCATTCCCACCCTTGCACGTCATACTGTAGCATTCAAAAACACGCCGCGTCACTTAGCATCACACAAACTCACACAATCCATGTTTAAGCAAAGCTCAGCAATGCACAAACTGGAAAAGACTGTTTACCATGTTTAAGCACTGCTTAGCATTGCACAGATTTTCTTTTTCTAAATGTAACAATTATTTAATTTAAAGTAAACTGATGTTTCAATCATCTGACATAGTTTCACAGCACTATATGTGAAAACCATTACTAGCCAGGACACAAACCCAGGACCTACTACACTGTAGATCATGACTCAACCTATCTAGCCACTTGGATAATGAAGGAAACTTGAATATCTTCAGATATACTGGGAAGGTGCCTGTAAGCATAACACAGCTTCGCTGCATGGGTTTGCACAATGCTAAGGACAGCAGACCTACAACAATTGAATACATCCGGTTTCAATTTTTAGCTGTCTAGCAGATATCTACTGCTTATGTATGCCTAGCTAATTAACAAGGCACATCACACAAACAAGCACATAAAAAAAAGAAAAGAAATAAAAAAAATTAAGAATTATTTACATTGAAGATTTCCAGTTCCTATTTTTAGATTTCTAACAGATGTCTGATGTATATGTATACAAAGCTAAGCATAGCTAAGCAATGAGCTGCACCATGCAAACAAGCACATAAATGTAAAAAACATTAAAATGCAGTGTAATGAAATAAAATGTCTTGTACATCTTTTGGCCAAGATGGACAAGCCAAAAGGTGTGTAGCTGTGCCGTCACTCTTTCACAGATTCAGTATCCGTATTGCTGTGACCTCCCTTAGGCATGCACCATAATTAATATGTATGACACCCTGCTGAGGGGGAACCATAGCTGTGTACATGGATACATTCCATGTAGCCTCTACTTGGAGCCTACACAGACTTTATTGAATCCTGGGGACTACGTAATATGCATTAAACATTACACATTCCATTGTTAATTAGATTACATTTTTATGAAATAAAGGAAACTATTACAGCATAAAGTATAGTTATGCATTAGTAGATATCGAAAATTGAGCATTTGAACAGATGTATTAGTGGGTTTGATAGATAATAGATCATGTGATTAGTGCTTATACATTTAAAGAAACTGAGGTAAGGGAAGGAACAAGGCACGGCAAAATATGTTAACATTATCGTTAAGAGGTGGGGTATAAAGCAGATTCATGTAAATATATATATATATATATATATATATATATATATATATATATATATATATATATATATATATATATATATATATATACACACACACACACATAATTATCATAAGGTTTGTATAAGAATTATACAGTTGGGGTGGGCAGTGTCACAAATCTATGTATATGGCTGGGCTGGGAGATGAGTAAAGCTATAAGTTTCACAAATTATGCATGAACCAAATATTGCAGCTGTTCTCCATTGTCCCATAAATGATCCATTTGTTCTCTGTGGGAATCCAATTTCCTTTTTAAAAGAAAACATTTTTAGCAGATAGAAGTTAGTCAGTTAATTTCAGGACAACATCATAACTAGACATATTTATGAAAGTGTATTCAAGAAACTGGATATTGTCTTGTTGAATCCATTGTAGCTTGTTGTTTTTATGTATATGTTTACAAAATCCAATCTAACTGTTTGATGACCCCAGTTCATGCACTGTAGACTTCTATTACGTCAACTGCCTGTTGTGCTTTTACTTATAAATTTAGTGACTTGAGAGATCTATGCCGCATCCAGATTCATAGACATGCCAGTGAGGTATAATAAATAGGCTTGGTTTACCTAAGATTCTTCACAGCATAGTCTTTTAGTTAACTATTTATTGAAAGATTCATAAATAAATTAGTACTAGGCTAACTGTCCTTGCGAGCCATTTTAAGCCTAGGCAAATATCCCTTGTGAAACTCAAACCCCGCACCTTGTGTTTGTAAGGCAAACACCTTAACCATTAGGTCACCCTCCCAACCCTAAATAAACAGCCTTTGCAGGTCTTGAACCCAGGAATCTGTACACTATAGTCACAGTAGTTAACCACTAAGCCATCACAGATGAATGTCAAAAAATGGTGATCTGAAAAACCATAAAAAAATTAAACAATGTTTTTTTTTTTTTTGGCAAGTGCTAAGCCTCCCTGCAACTCCATGGAGAGGCCCTGGCCCCAATACCCTCCAAATTATGTATATCAACTCCACTATCTCATCACAGGTGGAGACAAGGAGTTGGCTAGCACAATCCAACATATTGTGGTGAAACTCACCACAGTATTATATTTTCAGAATAAATTTCCTTGGTAGCATATCAGTCATCAACTCATAGGATGGCCAATAGGCTTTTCTAAATGGTGCAAACTACTCATTCTGCTGGGTGTATATTCATGTGATAACATTAACATTCCCTGAGAATCCATACTGAAATATTTTAAGAGAGAAAAACAATATTTTTAATGATGCCAGGCAATATACTCTACCAGGAAGTTAAGCAAAAGTATTATAATCATATAATGAAAAGTGATAGCCTGTGAGTTAAGTGAAAAATACTTTGATTGAGGGGGTGGATGATGAAGGGTAAGGGAGGGAAGTAAACTAAGTTCAATGGGATGGGTGAATGAGACATTACTGGAGACCACTAAACGTGGCATATATGGTATAGAGAAGTGATGGTTAATCACTCAGCATTACACAAAAATTCTTTAAACAAAAGAAAATGGGGAGATAGGACAATGGTGAAATTGAGTGCAAGCAGGAGAGAAAACATAGTGAAAGGCAGGTAGATATGTGCAGGGAGGGTGTAGGAAAGAACCATAGTCATGCATTTCTTCTATGGCACTAACTGCATACTTTAACAGTTTTTTTAGCTGAATTTGGATTGTTACCCCTAGAGAGAGAGGTGATGACAACATAAGTGCATTGTCAAGGTATTTGGACCAAATTAAGTGTGTCCAGTAGACACGTGTGAAATGGAGAGCTATGTATGGGACAATATTTTTTGGGACAGTGCCCATTTTTTAAGGTGAGAGCAGAATGTTGAGAAGGAACATATGTATGTGTGTGTGGGGGGGTACATTGGAAAGGTGAGGAAGCCTTTATAGACAGACAAGACAGACAAGACAGTAGACAAGGTTGGTGTGTGACACAAGAGGTGGGTGAGCACCATGGTTGGGGAGGGTGTTGTGGAATCCCAGTCCCATGGATGGCAGACATGGTAGCAGTGTGAATAAAGTGGTCACCCATGGGACTGTTAGCACTGAACCTTCACTGTGCTGTGAAAGCAGTGTTTGATGCCAGCACCTGTGACCAGACTGCCCCACCAGGACAGCATACTCTTCATCCAGCCTAGGTGTGCACCAAAAGTTTGGTGCAGCAGCCCACACATCATACCAGGCAGTTCATCACTGGTGACAAAAGCACGCCCTCCACTTCCACTCTGGGAGGGGAGACTACCCCCAGCCTTTGGGGGTGGAACTACCTGATGGACCAGGTAGTGCACGGGCAGCAGAGGTAACACCACCAGGTTGTGGCACAGATGTGCTGTACCCCGATGCCTTGGTCAGGGGAGCCAAGGTAGGTGGATCATCGGGAACCAGCCTACCTTATCACACTGTGGTAAATTAAATATAAACATAAGGAAAAATAAACATAACCAAACAAATGTAATTAATAACATAAGAGAAAACAATAATGAGTAATGGAAACAAATTAAAATAATATAATGAGAAACAACAATTAATAATGTAAATCAAAGTTTTTTAACAGCAAAGCAATATTAAATTATACATAAGACCATCATAAGAGGTAATTACAAATAATATGATAATATCAAATTATAATAATAAATATAATTAATAAATAAAATCAGAGAAGGGGTGGGGTCAGAGGGAAAAGAAAAACATTAATAACTTCACAGATAATATAACTACACAGACTACTATGACTTGCTTCTAGATATGTTTGATTTCACTTGTGAGAACACTGAATGGTTATAATGTATAGATGATGCTGCATGTATATAGTTCTCAACCTGTTAGCATGGGACATTATAGGCCAAGCCATACAAAATGGTGGTACAAAGGCACATCGACAGGGAACATTTTTACATAGTGTAGTCATACATTAGTAGCAAGGTGTTCTGATAACAGATTTGCCATTAAATCACATTCCAAGTAATGTCATATATATGCAAATCAAAGGACCAGACATATGGAGCAGTAGTCATTACATTCTGCAAAAACCATGACAGTTGTGAGTTTTGTTCATGTATACTAATTACACTAGACAGCTAGACATTTCCCAGTTGGCTAATGTGGGATTAGAACCCACAAGCAGTGACTACAGGAGGACTGGACATTTTATTTTAAAAAATTAATTTTCAGACCACCATCTCCTTTAAAACTTTTAACGATTCATGTTGTGTCAAATCTTGCATTTAGATGCATGCATAGCTGTGTCTGTTGTTGGATTAGAAACCACAAACAGTAACTACAGGAATACTGAGCACTTTATTTGAAAAAAGTAATTATCAAAGCACCATCACCTTTTACACTTTATTGGTTAATGTCATGTCAAATCTGGCATTGACACACATGGATAGCTGTCTAGGACTTCTGTTAACATACCCGTATACCCTGTTCATTTACTGAGTGCAATCTACAGCATATTTCAGACAAAATGAGCAGAACACAAGCTTGACCCTTAATCTGGGTATTTCACTGCATTTATTTCTGACATATGTTGGCACATTATTTAGTATTTTACATTTGTCAGGTGACTAGTGTCAGATTACAACACATAAGCAGTGACTACAGGAATAATGTACATTTTATTTGAAAACCTTAAATTATAAGAGCAACATCTCCTTTTACACTTTGTTGATGTATATTGTTTCAAATCTTGATTTACACACATGCATAACTGTGTAGGAGTTGCATTACCTTAAACATTTGCCTATTCATTTATTAACTGCAACCTACAGTGTATATCAGACAAAATGAGCAAAACACAAGCTTGTCCCTTAATTTGGGTACTGCACTGCAGTAATGTATGACATATGTTGGCACATTATTTAGTACTTCACATTTATCATTTGACTGGTGTTGGATTAGAACCCACAAGCAGTGACTACAGGAATGCTGAACACTTTATTTGAAAAACGTAATCATCAAAGCACCATCTCCTTTTAAACTTTATTGATTAATGTTGCTTCAGATTTGGCATTTACACACACTTCTGTTAGCTTACACATATACTCTGTTTATTTATTAAGTGCAACCCACAGCATATTTCAGACAATGAGCAGGATCAAAACAGTGACTCTTAATCTGGGTAGACCACAATATTAACTGATAGTTAGAAGCTATGCTACACAGTACTGCATACTTACTTGTTTTAACTTGCTTTACCATTTCAGATATGCACTGAGACATTAATAAAGATGTAAGATATCCCAGGTATTTCATACCTGAGTATTAAGACTCGACATCTATATTTACTTTATTGTATTATTACGTTATACATTAAGTAATTACTTTGATGATTTTCTTACTTACCACACACTTGCCTCATCCTGGCCAAATACCCTGCATGGGACTGTACATTCCGAGCCCTCTTCTACACCTGTGGTAAGAGAAGCAAACCATTATGCATACCAGTTTTGCTTAGATTTAGCTTGTATATTTATAAATTACTGGAAAATATACTTCCATATCTGTGGGGTGTGCCCATCCCTAGCCTCTTGGCCCTAGATGTCCAACGTTCCCCTTTTCCAATGTTTCAGGTCATCATAGTGCTGATAACACTGTTCACCAGTGTGGGGAATACCAGTTGCACTGGTTAGGTCCCTGGTCAAATTATCCCAGGCCTCAGACTTGCACTCTAACCCTGGTAATCACTCTGCAACAATCAGGGATCATGGTGTCATACAAGGAGTCCAATAAAAAACCTAGACTCCTGCATATCCCACTTTTGTGCCCTAAAGCACTCCCTCACCAACTCCAGCAGCCATACCCTCAGTCAAGGTCAGGCTCCAAGGAATCATGTGAAATACCCGCCTATTGGCCTTTAAATAAGCTGCATTCCCACCCTTGCACGTCATACTGTAGCATTCAAAAACACGCCGCGTCACTTAGCATCACACAAACTCACACAATCCATGTTTAAGCAAAGCTCAGCAATGCACAAACTGGAAAAGACTGTTTACCATGTTTAAGCACTGCTTAGCATTGCACAGATTTTCTTTTTCTAAATGTAACAATTATTTAATTTAAAGTAAACTGATGTTTCAATCATCTGACATAGTTTCACAGCACTATATGTGAAAACCATTACTAGCCAGGACACAAACCCAGGACCTACTACACTGTAGATCATGACTCAACCTATCTAGCCACTTGGATAATGAAGGAAACTTGAATATCTTCAGATATACTGGGAAGGTGCCTGTAAGCATAACACAGCTTCGCTGCATGGGTTTGCACAATGCTAAGGACAGCAGACCTACAACAATTGAATACATCCGGTTTCAATTTTTAGCTGTCTAGCAGATATCTACTGCTTATGTATGCCTAGCTAATTAACAAGGCACATCACACAAACAAGCACATAAAAAAAAGAAAAGAAATAAAAAAAATTAAGAATTATTTACATTGAAGATTTCCAGTTCCTATTTTTAGATTTCTAACAGATGTCTGATGTATATGTATACAAAGCTAAGCATAGCTAAGCAATGAGCTGCACCATGCAAACAAGCACATAAATGTAAAAAACATTAAAATGCAGTGTAATGAAATAAAATGTCTTGTACATCTTTTGGCCAAGATGGACAAGCCAAAAGGTGTGTAGCTGTGCCGTCACTCTTTCACAGATTCAGTATCCGTATTGCTGTGACCTCCTTAGGCATGCACCATAATTAATATGTATGACACCCTGCTGAGGGGAACCATAGCTGTGTACATGGATACATTCCATGTAGCCTCTACTTGGAGCCTACACAGACTTTATTGAATCCTGGGGACTACGTAATATGCATTAAACATTACACATTCCATTGTTAATTAGATTACATTTTTATGAAATAAAGGAAACTATTACAGCATAAAGTATTGTTATGCATTAGTAGATATCGAAAATTGAGCATTTGAACAGATGTATTAGTGGGTTTGATAGATAATAGATCATGTGATTAGTGCTTATACATTTAAAGAAACTGAGGTAAGGGAAGGAACAAGGCACGGCAAAATATGTTAACATTATCGTTAAGAGGTGGGGTATAAAGCAGATTCATGTAAATATATATATATATATATATATATATATATATATATATATATATATACACACACACACATAATTATCATAAGGTTTGTATAAGAATTATACAGTTGGGGTGGGCAGTGTCACAAATCTATGTATATGGCTGGGCTGGGAGATGAGTAAAGCTATAAGTTTCACAAATTATGCATGAACCAAATATTGCAGCTGTTCTCCATTGTCCCATAAATGATCCATTTGTTCTCTGTGGGAATCCAATTTCCTTTTTAAAAGAAAACATTTTTAGCAGATAGAAGTTAGTCAGTTAATTTCAGGACAACATCATAACTAGACATATTTATGAAAGTGTATTCAAGAAACTGGATATTGTCTTGTTGAATCCATTGTAGCTTGTTGTTTTTTATGTATATGTTTACAAAATCCAATCTAACTGTTTGATGACCCCAGTTCATGCACTGTAGACTTCTATTACGTCAACTGCCTGTTGTGCTTTTACTTATAAATTTAGTGACTTGAGAGATCTATGCCGCATCCAGATTCATAGACATGCCAGTGAGGTATAATAAATAGGCTTGGTTTACCTAAGATTCTTCACAGCATAGTCTTTTAGTTAACTATTTATTGAAAGATTCATAAATAAATTAGTACTAGGCTAACTGTCCTTGCGAGCCATTTTAAGCCTAGGCAAATATCCCTTGTGAAACTCAAACCCCGCACCTTGTGTTTGTAAGGCAAACACCTTAACCATTAGGTCACCCTCCCAACCCTAAATAAACAGCCTTTGCAGGTCTTGAACCCAGGAACCTGTACACTATAGTCACAGTAGTTAACCACTAAGCCATCACAGATGAATGTCAAAAAATGGTGATCTGAAAAACCATAAAAAAATTAAACAATGTTTTTTTTTTTTTGGCAAGTGCTAAGCCTCCCTGCAACTCCATGGAGAGGCCCTGGCCCCAATACCCTCCAAATTATGTATATCAACTCCACTATCTCATCACAGGTGGAGACAAGGAGTTGGCTAGCACAATCCAACATATTGTGGTGAAACTCACCACAGTATTATATTTTCAGAATAAATTTCCTTGGTAGCATATCAGTCATCAACTCATAGGATGGCCAATAGGCTTTTCTAAATGGTGCAAACTACTCATTCTGCTGGGTGTATATTCATGTGATAACATTAACATTCCCTGAGAATCCATACTGAAATATTTTAAGAGAGAAAAACAATATTTTTAATGATGCCAGGCAATATACTCTACCAGGAAGTTAAGCAAAAGTATTATAATCATATAATGAAAAGTGATAGCCTGTGAGTTAAGTGAAAAATACTTTGATTGAGGGGGTGGATGATGAAGGGTAAGGGAGGGAAGTAAACTAAGTTCAATGGGATGGGTGAATGAGACATTACTGGAGACCACTAAACGTGGCATATATGGTATAGAGAACTGATGGTTAATGAAGGTGAGTGAGAAACATATGGTGGTTGTCATCTCCATGTGTTGTGTTCAAAGTCTTCCTTCACTGCTTTCCTAATTAACTGCAGCCTTTACAAAAACATATTGAAAAAATCTGTGAAGATACCTCAGGCAAGGAAACATTAGGTAAACATGCTTAATTAATTGTTTTCATTGTTGTACAAAATAAAGGAATTGTCACTACCTTTCATTGTACTTTGTGTTTGTGCTTACTCTGTATTTCACAAAGCCTTACCTCTTAATTGTTTGCTCACTAATCAGGTGCAAAAACAAAAATAATAAAGGGGCAAAGGTCCCAAACCAAAGACGATGTTTAAATATTACTATAATTAACTTAGAAAGTTAATAGAACAACAGGTTTTGAGTCAGCGTGCATTTTGTGATGAATAAGAAGTATAAAATGATGATGTCTGGCATTACTGACAAACTTTAAACCTCAGTGAAATCCTAGAAAATAAGGGACAAGGCAAAAAAATCAAGGACATTCTGCAAAATCAGGGACAGATGAGAGTGAGAGCTACAAGCAGAGCTTTATTCCTTGCATGTGGCTGAATGAGTATGAATTTTATACTCATCTTGTTCATTCATTTTGTGTATCTTAGGGCTTCAGCCAGGTCATGTAGTGAGCTCAGTCAGTTTTGGAATCAGGTTTGATCAAGATGCAAGAAGGATGTGTTTAGATGGAAATACAACTAGTCATAGGTCTGGAATTATTTAAAAATGTTCAACAAGGAGAAATCAGAAAAAAATTAATGATAATCAGGAGTGACAGGTAACAAGAGTATTTGTCCATGATCTATACGTATTGAACCAGAGAGAAAAGTTTGGTGTGGGAGGGGTATGAGCTTTGGCCAGGGCTTAGAGAAATAATAGACTTAATATAAGGATAGCATGGAATGGAATAAAAAAATGGCAAGAAATGAAAGAGAGAGAGAAGGAAGGGGAGTAGTGATAGAGAAGTGTGTGTAGGGAATAATATAGGTAGGTGAGGGTAACCATCATCTGAACTTGGCGTGAAACAAGCAATCTGATAGCTGAGTTAGTGCCTAGGGTGAATTAACAGGTGCACTGCTGCAGTAGCCTCAGCTATATGGGTTATATCTTGCCAGGGATATAACAGCTGGACAGGTTCCAAAGCTTCAGGGCAACTTCCATGTGCCAAAACTGTCAGCTAGTTCAAGCTGAGCTGACTAAAAGACAATTTTGGGCACGAAGCCTTCAGGGCTTTACTGCCACTGAAGAGTATGCTTCTCTGAGGCTTCTGAGGATTGATGATCTTGTGCTTTCATTTGCTGGGCAGATAAGTTCCCTTTGTAGAAAAAAAAAAAACGTTACATTTCCTTCATTTTGATGGTGTTTTATTGCTTTCTTCATCAAAAAAAGTTATTGTAAATTTAACTGACTGTCACAGTCTGCAATGTAGTTTTAAATGGGACACTCATTTTTTTCCTGTCAGTAAAAAAGTATTGTAAAGTAACTGAAAACATTTTATCTGTGGAGAAATGGTGTTTATTTTTCTTTTATGGGGCTCGCATAGTGTTTTAACATATTTTTTTACTGGTTTTTTTTCTGTCAAAAAAGTAACTTTTGTATTCTGGTACTGTTTACTGGCAAATGCTGCTTGTCTTTCCCAGGAAAGAGGCACCATTTTTAGCTTAACCATAGAACAAACTGCCAGTACCATAGTCAGGCATTCTTTCAGCGACAAAAAGAAAAAAAAGTTAAGCAAGCAGCCTTTGCCACCACACTAGGCTATACATTTGCATCAGCTGCATGTGGGTGCCTCTACTGTGGCCATTTGTTGACCTCAGGTCACTCGTCTTTTACCCTGGATCCCTGTGGTGTAGCACCTACAGCCACTATAGACCAGAGGTTAGCCTCATCCTCTGTGGCTGTTGGGATTTCCTCAGTGGGAAAAGCAGAGCCACTCTGTCAGAATGCTGTGCTTATCCCTAAGGAAGCAGTTGCTGTCATTTGTAACATTGTTGACCCAATTTTACCTGTCAAAAAGAAACAGAAAATCAAGCATGTATCTAATCCTCCTCAAATTTCTTTGGATTGGACTAATTTACTGTATCTGACTCAATGTTTAATTCAGGCTATTTATTGATCCTTCTTGTAAAGTATTTTATGTTAAAATAAAGTGGGATTCCTCTTTTCCAGAAGATATTCAAAATTCTGAATCTGAACAGGAGGATGCAGGGACAGCTACAGTTTTTTTTTTCCTTAGATTTCTGTTTCAGACTTAGGGGAAAGCTCAGTTTTTGATTCTCCCTGTGGGTGTTTCTCTTTCTCTGAGATTATTTCTAGAGTGTGCCAGTGTTTTCAATGGGAGAACACTA
>NC_056737.1:1854476335-1854671541 GCF_019279795.1 Protopterus annectens
ACAAAACGTATTCAAAAATAGATAGGGTCTTTATTTCTAACCAGATGGTAACAGATTTAATTAATTCCAAAATCATTTCATGTCCTATATCTGATCATAATTCAATTGTTTTGAATTCATGATAAAAATACTCATAATGTTCAGATCAAAAGGATACCAGCATACTTAACTCAACTAAAAGACTATAAAGAATATATACTTTCAGAAGTAAAACATTTTTAGACATAAATAACACTCCTGAAGTCTCCATTGTTTATGTTTGGGATGCCTTAAAATCATATCTATATGGACAAAGTATCAGATGGTATAATAATAAAAGGAAATCTTGGGATAAGGAATTGTTAGATATTCAAAGTAAATTAGACTCTTATAAACATAATAATAAAGAAAATATTATGGACAAGAAAGTTATTGAAGAAATAAACAAACTAAATGAGAAATACAAAGAAATTTTAACTCATAAAGTTAAAATAACTTTAGAGAAATACAAGTTTTTGTCTTATTCAATAAGCCCCAAATACTTACATAGACTTAAAAATAAAACAAAAGGTTGAATAAACAAAACCATATCAAAGAAATCTTTTCTCTAAGGAAAAGAAGAATGTTTCTAGTATACCAGAAATACTAGATGAATTTAGAAATCACTTTCACAAAATTAACCATAATAATATTAACATGGAACCTAAAGATAAAATAAAGGAGTTTATAACCACAAATATGAATAAAAGCTTAATAAACAACAGATTAAACTATTGGACAAGAGTATTTCATATACAGAAGTTATTACACAAATAAATAAGCTTAAATCAAACAAAGCACCGGGTAATGATGGTATTATACTAGAGATATATAAAATCCTTTCTAAAAATACATATTCATTAATACATAAGGTTTTTATTTTGGCCCAAACTGAGTTAATAACCCCCCCCCATCTTGGCAATATACATTTATTTCGCCAATTTTAAAACCTAATAAAGATCCAACTAGATGTTCTTCATATCGGCCCATCTCATTACTTAATGTTGATTATAAAATGTTTATGAATATCTTTGCTGATAGATTGAAGACAATCATTCCTGGCATTATAGATATAGATCAGACAGGCTTCATTGTAAATAGAAATACTTTTGATAATATAAGAAGAACTTTAACATTAATAGATTTTGCAAATAGGAAAAGAAAGATTTAACACTTATTAGTCTTGATATAAGTTCAGCGTTTGATTCAGTAAGTTGGGACTATCTGTTTACCTTAATGAAGTGCACAAACTTCTTGGATGCATTTGTAAATCTAATTGAACATTTATACAAAGGAACGTTGGCTTATATTAAGGTAGGAACATATGTTTCACAAAAATACCCATTCTTAAAGGTACAAAACAAGGATGTCCACTTTCTCCACTATTATTCACTTTAGTAATGGAGCCTTGGGCTAATTTGATCAGAAACAGTACTGACATAGAGGGTTTTGAAATAGATGAAAATACAACATCCAAAATTCAACTTTTTGCAGATGATGTTCTAATTACATCAGCAGGATCTAATTCTTCTATACAGTCTCTATTTGATAACATGATGAATTTTAAAAGTATTTCTGGTTTAATATTCAATGAAGAAAAAACTAAAATACTACCTATATATACACAAAAAATATTCTCATTAGTAATTTTACTAAATATGTACCCAATTCAGGTCAGATAACTTATTTAGGTATAATACTATCTAAAGATATTAAATCTATTATATATAATAATTATAATACCTGTTTTCTTAATATACAAAATCTTTTTAATACCTGGAATAATATGTTTTTTACTATGGAGGAGAGACTTACAATTATTAAAATGATAATATTCCCCAAGATTTTATACTTAATACAATCAATAATACTTCCACCTACAAAAATAATTATCAAGAAACTGAACACACTAATGTTAAATTTCTTATGGGCACCTAATAGACCTAGGATTGCATTAAAGAAACATACTAATAGCTGGTCTCAAGGGGGTATTTCTTTTCCAAACTTTAATTTATATACTATCTCTTCTATTGTAAAAGTTATTACTTTATTAATAGATCAGTCATATGTCACAAAATGGAAAGATTATTGGGAGCTAATTAGTATACACTCCATGAAAATCTCCTTAACACATAAAAATATGATTGTAAATAACTCTATGTTATGGTTACTAAAGGAATTTTGTACTTCACCTATTACACCTAAACATATGGTTTTTTACCCATTAAATATTATTATTAATTATCGTAACTTTATATTCATGCACCCTAAGTATAGGGAATGGAATTTTATTGTATTTCCTATAATGTATACTCAGGGTATGCTTTTGTCATCTACTTCTGAAGGAACTCATTTAGCTATAGATAATGATCTAAAGTACTGGTATCAGTTGATATCTGATAATAAAGTTAAAAATCTAGATTTCTTAAAACAAGAATTTGATCTAAGAGAAACTTGCTGGTTAGAGGTTCAGACCTTTAGACAACATCTCATTAATAAAATAGATTTAATGTCTATAACTGTTAAAGAATCTATTCCAACACTGATTGATTATTTGATATTAAATTTACAACATAAAGTTTCTGATAAAGGTAAACTTTCATACATACATAAAGTTATCAGAGAAGAAACTTTTTACAGTGTAGATTCATACTGGAATTATTTCACTTCTATTAATGGGGACCCACCAAATCAACAAGATAAACAATATATATTGGAATCTGCTTATAGAACTACGTCTTCCATTGTCTGGAGACTTTATACATGGAAATTTTTACATAGATCTTTTTATACACCTTTGATGATGAATAAAACAAATAATAAAGATAATCTATGTAAGAGATGTAATGTAGAAATTAATGCTGACTGGGCTCATATGTTTTATGACTGTATAAAATTGAAAGAATACTGGAAGTCAATTAATGAATTTTTGCAGGCTCTTTTTACAGATAATTTCAATATTTCTAAATCTCTTATATTATTCAACACACCTGTACCTCAAAGTGTTAAAAGGTTAAGCTTCCCTTGTTATGGTCTATTCTAGCAGTGGCTAGGAAAATAATAACTAGAAATTGGATTTCAGATACACCTCCTTCGTTCAATGAATTTAAAATGTTATGAATATAGTGTGCCATATGGAAATAAACACAATTAGGACTAGAACAAATAGAAAAACATCTTATTTTATTGTATGGGATAATTTACAAAATTTGTTAAAAAAATTTTAATTTCAATAGCATGGTATTTTAGTTTAATTGATCTGATTGTAGTGGATGTCTTTGTAAATACTTTAGTTGTTTTGTTGAATATTATAATAATACCTATTTTTAATTACTTGTATAAAATTGTTATGATATTTCTCTTATATGTTAAAACAATAAACCTGTTTTGAAAAAAAAAAAAAGAAAATAAACTTCCATAACTTTGATTTTCAGAATTTTGAATTATCAGGCTCATATGTTAAAGTTTGTTCTGACAAATTGTGAAAGTATGAGGAATGTTTTATTTGTAGTTTCTTCTTGTTAGGAAAGTTTCTTCACTTGCACTAGTTTACAGCATGTGTATGATTTTGTTGAGACTTCTTCCATGACTATGGCTACTGGTTCTATTTTGAGGAGGTTTGCATGGCTGCATTCTCAAAACCTCTCAGATTATATTAAAAATTAGATGTGTCAAGAATCTCTCACTTGGGTGAGAAATCTTTTACACAAGCTGGGATTCCCAGAAAAGTTTCAAAAGTCTTTCTTGACTCCTTCACACAATATTGTGTTCATGGGATGTTAACTAGACACCTTAATTCAAAGAAAGTTTATTCCACAGGAAAAAAATAGATCTTTATTTAGATCCGTTTCTAAAGATGTGAAGGAATGCTTCAGAATATTGGGTCTCATGGTAGCTATGATTCTCACACTACTCCTGACAAGACTCCATGTGAGAAAGATACAGTAGTATTAGAAATCTCTTTGGTCCCAGCATCAACTCCGTTTATCTTTTTAAATCCTAGTGTTGAGGCTTGTCAGAAGAGAAATCTTTTGCTGGAGATGACAGATATCATTAAATCCTGATCTCCCCTTCTCTATCTCTGGTCTGAAGCAGTCAGTCACCACAAATGTTTCGGACTTTGCTTGGGGAGCAGTTTTAGAAGGGATAAAAAGTGCTCTCTACAGGTGTCCTACATTCTGTCAGAGCAAAACTGTGTGGCACATAAACTGAGCAGGACCTGGGCAGACCTCAGAAATGGAAACTAGATTGAAGGTCTTCCAAGACATGATCCAGCTATGGAGATTTCCTCAAATATAACTCTTTGGCTCCTCTCTAAGCAAGAAACTGGCAAAATTATTTTACAGAACCCCATGCAAGAAGACCTAAGAGACAGGTCTTTTCTTTTCCTTGGATAGGATTGTTCGTATATGCTTTTCCACACTTTACACTAATATCCAAGGTACGTCTGAAAATTCAGAAGGAATTCCCCAAGATCATTGTGGAGACTCCTCTACCCAAGCAATTGTGATTCTCCCTTCTTTGGAAATGGCCAGGGGCAATTACCAAAAGTATCTTCACAGACTGGATCTACTCACACAAAATCAGGGGTCTTTGATAGGGTCTATATTAGATGAACGGACAATCAAAATGTCGAGCACAACATGCTCAACACACTTTGATTGAACGTCAATCTAATTGGAAGCTGAAAATGCCAAAAACAAGAGTTCTGAAAAATTTTACTTGGCCATGTTAGTGAATGTAGCTTGTGACATAAACACACTAAACTGTCTGGAATGGATAGGTAAGCGAATTCTTTCCTTGTGAAAGAATTTGCTTTGGGATTACCGTGAAATTGCCCTTTCCCCAATGTAGAGTGATCTTGGAGTTGTTATATTTAGTTAGGGGGTGTGTAGGGAGCACAGCTCCCCACCCTGATGGGTATGGTTGGTGAAGCCCCCCCCCCAACTTTTTTTAAAAGCAGAAGAGTGCGTTGAGGTTTAAAAGCTGTGAAATGATGTGAGCGAGTAGGGTTTATATATATTGGTTGTATGTGTGTGTGTGTTGTACGTTAGCTTAGGGAAGGTGTTGGCCAAGCAAAATATTTTGTTTAAGTGATATTCAGGCTTTTAAGTTTCCGATTAGGGGAATGTTCGATTGCAGTGTGTCGAGCATGTTGTGCATGACATTTTGATCATTTGTTTATTTAATATACACTCTCAACATCAATCCTCTTCAGTTGATTGCCCAGATGATAAAATCTTATTTCCTTTTAGGCCCTGTTTACTAATGATATGCAGCAGGTAGTAATGGAGGCAAGAAAGTTTGCTACTAGAAAATCATATTTAGGCAAATGGAAAAGGTTTTCTATTTGATGCCAACAACGTTACCAGAACCCATTTAGGGCTAGTTGTTCTCTGGTTTTATAATGTTTGCATGTGGTACTATCCTATGGCCTTTCTTATTCCTCTATCAGTGTTCATTTATCAACCATTTCAGAATGTCTGCCCATTGATCATTTTATTTCAATGTAGTCTCTTGTCAAAATATTCTTGAAAGAGGTTTTACATAAGAGGCCTCCAAGAAAGCCAGCGGCCCCTTCTTGGGATCTTAATTTTGTGTTATAGAAGCTAATACTCCTCTATTTAAACTAAATAATCTGGCTGACTTGAGTTTCTTAACATGGAAAACAGTTTTATTGATTGCTCTGACCTCTGAAAGAAGGGTATCTGAGTTGCAAGCTCTTATGCCGAGGTACCCCCATGTCACTTTCCACAGGGACAAGGTTTCTTTGAAAACTAATTATTTTATTCCTAAAGTGGTATCCAAGTTTACTTTAAGCCAAACTCTCCATCTCCCCATGTTCTTTCCTGAACATAAAAATGAAGCAGAACGGATACTATATACCTTTGAAGTCCACGGACAACTCAGGTACTATCTTGACAGAACTAAATCTTTCAAATCTTTGGATCAATTGTCCATTTCTTGTGAAAGTAAGAAGAGACAACATCTATCAAAACAGACTATTTCCAAATGGTTGTCTAAGGCTATTACGTTTTGTTATACTTACCGTAACAAAACTATTCCAGGTAGGGTCAAGGCTCACTCTACCAGGGCCTTGGCTTCATCCAAGTTTTTTGGAAAGGGTTGGATTTTGGAAGCATTCTAAAAGCTGCTATTTGGTCTTCTGTCCATACTTTTACAAAGCAGTATAAGCTTGATTCCTTCTCTAGGTCCAGATCAAGCTTTGCTAGAACCAATCTCTAGGGGCTGCTGGACTCTTCTCATTCCACCTCCCAAATGTTGTTAGCTAAGGTAATCTATGTGTATAGCAAAGGCTATTGCAGCAGTGATCAATATGATGAACATAGCACAACTGTGTAAGTTGAACTTAGACATTTGAATAAGTGCTGCTGCAGTAGCCCCTCCCTCTGTCCATCCCCTTTGTTTTTCTTTTTTTTATACCAGGCTGTACACATTCATTTTTTTTTTCCTAGCATTGTCCTTTCAAGGCCCAGACTCCTACTTTCTGCTGGCAGAAAAGTTTTGAAGGGCTTCACACCCAAACATGTCTTTTAGTCAGCTCAGCTTTGGAAGCTCTCTGGCTGTTGTATCCTTGGCGGGATATAACTTATGCAGCTAAGGCTACTGCAGCAGTGATCATTTGAACATTTGCTGTTATGGTACATTCAACTTACACAGCTGTACTTTAATGCCACAGCAAGCAGAAAATGCTTACAGTATAACAGTCCAGACACCAGTCTCTAGTTATAGAAATTCATTTACCTCAACCAAAAGGGTTATGAAATGCTGAATGAAATGGAATGACAAGTACAGTGATATTTATGACTCAGAAAACTTTCATTTGTTTATTATTAGAAATGTACTGCTCTACGAGGTAAGAAGGAACACAAAGTACAGACTGATGATAAAATCTTGCACATACTGAATGTGCATTTAATGACTTTTGCCCATTCCCCTGTTTATGAGATGTTTCATAAACTGAATTAAAAAAATAGCAATGCATAAACAGTGACTGAAAAACAAATATGAAGTGACATTCATTACGATTTGATCTTCATATTTATAAGAAATGCAGTCCCTACTGTCACAGTGGCATGTTATTAAAGGTGAACCATAGCTATCATAATTCTGGTTATTTTACTCTGTTTATTGGTATATGTTTCCTAAGAACTGTAAATATTTGTTTTCTGAAAATAAGCTGTGTGCCTTTTTTAACCACTAAGGACACATAGGAGTATTATGCACGTTATCATGCTATTGAACATTATGGATACATTTTTTTTGAACTTTGAATAACAATTGTCTTTGCTTTAGAGTTTACTTGCCAGTAATAATCCAGACAGAAAAACCTCATTTTGAGAAAACCCTGCCTTTGTGTATTTCTAGACCACCTGTTTAATCATATGATAGAGAGGGCTGCCACTGCATCCCTTAAAATTACTCCTAGACACGTTATTGAACCCATCAATATAAAAAACAGCTAGATAACATTGTTTATGTCTTCTTCTACTCTTATGTATTGCTATTACATTATAATGCCATAACTTACACTGATGTGTACAATGCTTGGAAATCAAATAATTCACTGAATAGTTTTTATTTTTCTCAATTTTGTCTTGACAGGAAAGCAGCACATTACTGGTTATTACAGGGAAACAAAACACACAGATATGTATGCATGTATTTGTCTTGACAGGAAAGCAGCACATTACTGGTTATTACAGGGAAACAAAACACACAGATATGTATGTATATATATATATATATATATATATATATATATATATATATATATATATATATATATATATGGATCTAGGACGTTTGCTCGACTAAGCAAACGTCTGAATCAATAAAACTGAACACACTTTAATGGATGTGCTCTTATCGAAAAAGCGTTTTTGTTAAAGCGTGTGGAAAAAAAACAAAAAACACTTCATTTACATTTTAGCAGGGGTTCGCTGCACCTGACCCATATCCATATATATATATCCATATATATATATATATATATATATATATATATATATATATATATATATATATATATATCCATATATATATATATATATATATATATATATATATATATATATATATATATATATCTATATAGATGGGTCTACTTCTTTTGACCTAACTCCCATTTGCCCGACACCCATTTGCCCGAGACCAAATGACTGAAATTTCATTTGCCCGACACCTCATTTGCCCGACACTTCATTTGCTCGACACTTCATTTGCCCGACAAGTATTATTAGCAAGAAAATGGAATATGCCCCCTTCCCCACTGTAGTGTGACCCTGGAGTTAGAATATATAGGTAGGGGGGGTGTGTGGGGGGCACAGCCCCCCACAACGGGGGTGTGGGGAGCAAAGCCCCCCACTTACTTTTCTTTTACTAAGCAATATTACATCAAAAGTTAACAATATCATATGAAAAGTGGGGGGCTTTGCCCCCCACACCCCCCTACCTATATATTCTAAATCCAGGGTCGCACTACAGTGGGGAAGGGGGCATATTCCATTTTCTTGCTAATAATACTTGTCGGTCAAATGAAGTGTCGGGCAAATGAACTTTCAGTCAAATGGGGTCGGGAAAATGAGTGTCGGGCAAATGAAAGTTCGGTCAAAAGAAGTAGACCCATATATATATATATATATATATATATATATATATATGTGTGTGTGTGTGTGTGTGTGTGTGTGTATATATATATATATATATAAATATATATATATATATATATATATAAAATTTTTTTTTTTTTTTTTTTTAACTTTATAACTTGGGCAATTCTCTTGAATCACAGGGATTAAATGAATCCCACCCCTTAACTGGTAGATCCACATTATCATTAATATAAAAATAGTACGACACATTTCCTTCATCATATTTTCTTATTAGACTAATAACTGATTACAGTGCCAGGAATTCATAATATTCTAGCTGAAGATAATGACTGCAGTAAACTCCATACCATTCTACATGCCTATTTTGTGAACATCAGACATTTTCAGCCTTATTTTCTTCCTGCTTTATATTCTTTAAAAATTGTTATTCCAGACTGGTACATTGGCTAGCATTGCTGATTCCTAGCTGTTTGGTTCTCTGGTTCATTTCCTGGCTGGGGTTCTACTGTGTGAACTCTTCCTAGGTTCATAGGAATTTGCTAGGCTAGCAACCCCAGAGCCCTTACAAGCCTAGCCATGTTAATCCTGAGTTGTCTCAATTGTCTTTGGTTAGATGAATGTAATTTGCAGAGCTCATCTATGATAAACACCGACTACCCCTGTACATGAAGAACATGGGTGTCACCCCTTGGGTGAATTTGTGGTCTCCCATCTATTTCTCCAGGTTGCACTTGAAATGGGTCAGTTAGGATCTCTGCTTCATGTAAATTGGAAGTTTATTTCAGAGTAGCAGCAATCTGTGGGAGATATATTTGTGTCTTCAGCATATTCTGTTGATGTCAGAGGATTGGTTAATATCCCTAGAGTGAGTGACTCTTGTGTCATTTGACTTGTGGATGTGATGCATATCTATCAGGGCAGGGTCAGAGACTGCCCTGTAGGCCAGGCACAAGTTGCCTGTCAGCTGCCTATATGATACAGAGTACAGTGACAGGGCTTTCGGTCTGTCCTCGTAAGTCATGGTTTGGAGGTCCTGTATTTTCTTAGTGAGAATAACCTCTATGGTCTCTCCAGCTGCTGCAGATATCTGGTGAGGTATATACAGAAGCAAGCATTGTACTCTATTAATGGTCTGATGATGGTTGAGTATAGTGAAGTTATAACATCCTTAGACCTGGGTGCAATGCCCTTACTTATAAGATGCGCAATGTAGAATGCTTTCATTACCACTGAGGAGACTTGGTGGTTGAAGTTCAGATTGCCATCTACCTGTGTTCCCAGATATCCCACCATTGGGTTTAAACTTAGGGGAGTGCTGTCAATATTGTACTGAGGAGGGAATTCCCATTTGCCAAAGGGGATAATAATGCAATTTTTTTGCATTTAGTTTTAGACCGTGGCTTTGGCACTAGTCATTTGTCTGTGTTAGCCCCTCCTGTAATATGTTAATATCATTGTAAGACTCAATGATTGCACTCAGTTTGCAATCATCAGTGAACTTGGTAAGCCAAAGGCCATCTACTTTAGCCTGGACTTCTGAGAAATAGATTACAAGCAGTACAGGGCCCAGCACAGATCCCTGTGGTATGCCACTGGTGACCGGTCCACTGGTAGAGGTGGATTCACAGACTTTGACAGCATGTGTTTTGTCAGTAAGCCAGTTAGCTACCCATCTAGTGACTTAAGGATTAATCGCCAGTTGGGACTGTTTCTCAATGATACCTGAGTGGGGGATTTTGTCAATAGCTTTGGCTAGGTCAAGATAGGCAGTATGCCCTGTCTTACCTTCATTGAGAGTTTTGGTGACTTTCTTGAAGAAGTCTATTAGGTTTAATAAGCATGATGTAACTTTAACAAAGCCAAACTGGGTTGGGTCTAAAGTTGGAAGGTCATCTATGTCTTTGTTGTTAAGGTCCACGATGATTCTTTCCATGGCCTTGCAGATGAGGCTGGTTAGGCTGATGGGTCCATAGTTCCCAGGGCCAGTTGATGGCCCCCCTTTGTGCAAGGTGACTACTGTTGCTGTTCTACACTCTGCTGTAACAAAGCCAGTTCTCAGGCTATGGTTAAAAAGAGCACCAAATGGGTCCACTAGGTCCTGTTATAGATTGCTTAATAAGCAACCTAGGATGATTTCTGGTACCACTGAGGCCATGTTTTTGGCCTTGAAGAGCACAGATATGACCTGATCTCTAGACATAATAGGCAGAGGACTGATGTCAGGTATGCTTTGAGGTATGGCTGGGACAGTGAGGTGAAGTTTGCTCCAAATCTGTCAGCTAGCAAGTTAGCAATTTTCTCCAGTATAATATGAGTGCTACCAATTACTATCAGTTTGGCACATAGCTGGGTATTCCCTTTTAAATTTTGGATGTAGTTAAAGAATGCCTTATGATTATCCTTAGCTGGTGATGCTATTTTACCTTTGTAATTAGCTTTAGAGGACTTTACAAGATTTCTGATTTGCTTGTTCAAGCTGTGGAGGGAATTCTTCCTCTGCTGAGTCAGTTCCCTCTTGTTCTTAGACATCAGTTTCTTCCTTTTGTTATATAATATGTTTATACTTTAAGTCCACCAGGGTGGCTTGTTTTTCGGGAGGACCTGGTTTTAATCCAGTCAGGCAGAGCTGAGACTATACAGTTGCTTAAGTGTTTATACAGGGCATTTGTGTACACTTCTGCATAGCAGTCATTGCTGTCTGTGATTGTGGGGGTATAAAAGTTTTTATACCATCACTTAGTAGGCTGTAGTTTGCTTTGGAAAAGTGTTTTAGTTTTTTTGCTCCTGTGGCGGTGACAGGTTCAATAGTTACTTCAAACAAGACTGATTTATGGTCCAACCTTCCAGGGAGAGCATCACACAGGGAGGAGTGCAGTGATCTGCCCCCATGTTGATGAGTACTTTTTCTAGGACATTTGAGCCCCTTGTGGGGGTGTGGACTATCTGTTCCAGAGCATTTGAATTGACAAATTACAGGAACCTCTTGGCGAGCATGTTTGTGCTCATGTATGTCACCCAGTCAATGAAAGGATAGTTGAAATCTCCCATGACTAAGGTGTTGGGCTGTATGGCAAGTGACTCCAGTAAGTCCAAGTAGATGTTGTGCTTTTTTGGTTCATGGTGGGGGACCTATATTTAGCAGTGATGTGGAAGGGTATTTTGCCTATAGTGAACTGGATATGGAGTAGTTCAAGAGAGTCATACTGTTTGACCAGCCTCAAATACATGGCTTTAATAAAGGTGGATACACCTCCATCTTTGGTTCTTTCACACTCATTTTGAGGTCTGAATGTGTGGAAGTCATTGTAGCTTTTAATGCTGGGGTGCTTTCTGTGACCTTGAACTATGTCTCAGTGACTGCAGAGATGTCAGCATCTTTCAAGGTGAAGAGTGCTTCCATAGTTTCATGTTTAGACTCCTAGCATTAAGCACAAGAACCTTGAGTTTGTCTCGAGTGGATTTTGTTACATTGGAAATGTTGTTGTTTTTGACATTGCCTAAAAAAGGCACTATTGGAGTTGGCAAGTGCCTTTTCCAGTAATTGACTAGAGGAGACAGGTGCAGACCATCTCTGGCAAAGCGGCATGGCCTGTCAACCATGTCTTCCCAAGCTGACAGATACTGGATCCCCATGGACTGACACCACATGCTAAGCCAATTGTTGAAGTCAATCATTTTTTGTTTATATTGTGGCACCATCCTGGGTGAAGTTGGAATGCTGCTTAGGGCTAGAGACATACCTGCCTGGGACACATAATCTGAGAGTTCAGTCCTGTCTGTCTTCATATAGTCCCCAGAGTTACATCTGAAGTCATTCACTCCAACACGGACTATGACAGAGTCATAATAGTATTTGTTGTTGTGTGACTCGAGTGCATGTGTGATTTGATGGATCCTGGCACCTTACAGGTAGCTGACCATGCCCTTCTCCTTGCCCAGCCTAGTGAGGGGGACATCTATGTGTCTCACTATGGAGTCACCTATGACCAAGACATTATGTTTTAATGTGTTTTGCCTAAGGGGCTTACTTGCTGAGACACTGGTGTATGTGTTATTATGTGTAGTGGTTTCTATTTGCATAGCAGTGTGTGTAAGTGGTTTACATTTGGAAGGTCTCTAATCTTTAAGTAGGCTTCTAGTGAGCACCTTCACGTATGTGGGTTTAAGTGTCTTGACTTCATTTTTTTCTGAGAGGTGAAGTGTACGTGCTGACAACCTGTTTGATGTCCAGTTTGTTGTTACATGAGAGAATGGATTCCAATTTCATACTGTAGTTACATCTCTCACATAGGGTATTTGTTTTAGGAATAAATGGTTGTCAGTATATATGAAGCAATTACTGCATTGCCTCAAGATGCCCAGGTCAATCAGGTTGGCTGGTGAAATGATGGGAAAATGCCCATCCATTATAGTAGTTTTTGTACCACATGTACTGTTAGGGAAGAGACTGGACTAGTTTGACCAGTTTTTGTGCTAGGACCAACAAAGCTGCTTGTTCTGTTGAAGGCTATGGATGATAACTGTGTCAGCACTGCTCAATGCACCTGTAATGTAGTAGGGAAGCTTGGCAGAGTTTCTAGGAGTTTGCATCTACACAGGGCACCACTAACTCCTGTTGTATGGTGCGCATACCTCTCAACTGTACAGATTTTTGCAGAATGTCCAGATTTTTGTCCCATACTTTTGGTCTGTTTTCATAAAATTGTGGTTTTTTGGCAAATAAGTGGCAAATCATTAAAGAGTGAAGTTAGAAATAATGACAGACATTTGAGTTTTAGACTTCGGACCCTGTAGATAATTCATACTAATGCACGACCTGTCATTCTATCAACTTTCTAAGTTTGTAAGAGCAATATTTAAAAATTGTCCCTATTTTTTGGGCCTTTGTCCCACTTTTATTTATGGCTTTGTCCAGATTTGTTGCTCTAAGAGGTTGAGAGGTGTGATGGTGCGCTGTAATGTGCAAATACGAGGCTTAAATAAAGGTGACATTAAAACACTTTTAAGCTAATCTACCAATAGGAAAGCACACAATGAACCTTCCTCCAGCAGTCCCCAGATCAGACAAGGCTGAAGCCACACTCTTCTGCCTCAAGGGTGCAGGGCAGCCCTTCTTAATTTAAGATGGCTGGTTTAGTGCTTAAGTGCATCAATAACTGACTAGATTCAGCAGGTCTAAATCTAGTCCATGCTATGTAGGTATTAGAACAGTGCAAATCAAGTACAGAGAAGTGAAAAAATACTTAGAGCTCTTTTGTGTGTTTCACAGCTCAGATAGACCAGGTAAATGCCTACTGCCACAAGATGAACAATCCAAGTCCTCCCAATTCAAAAGCACAGTAAAGGAGTGTCTGGGGGTGAAATGCTACCAGAAACAAACTTAAACGGTAAAAAAATGATACCACAAACAAACTTAAAGATACATATACAATGGTGTACAGCTTATAAAAATGTGATTATTCAATAAAAGTACTATGATCCAAGAGTCACTCAATTGTAATGAATTTATAAAGGCACTAAAAAGCAAGATAAGCCCTTCAGCCAATAAAACTATGTTCAGAAATATCAAGTGTTTCCTCAGTCTCAACAGACCAGGCTACCTCCCAGTGCACTACATGGAAAATTGACTGACCACATTTGTGTAAAAACAATTGTTTGCTAGAGTGTAAAAAATGCACTACTTTATCCAACAGATAGCTAGATCAAGTAGAACAGACAATGGGAGGCAAAATGCACTTTTTCAATATAAGCACAAGGAAAGCCAAATAAATAATTTATGATATCAATAGCAGTGTAGGAAGGAAGGAGCTTATTAAGCTCAATATACAGTAGGGGTGGGCAGCTTAAAGTCACTAGCTTTAAAGTGCAAATCAACAAACAGGAAGGAGGCTGGGAAATATACCAGGTAATCACCAGCAGTGCTTCAGTTTGTGGAGGCTTCAAATCTTTTCAGACAAAGACAGAAGCCCATAATTTCATTGAGTATTTAAGTATCACTCAAGAGACAATTTAACCAATGAAAATACATGTGAAATGAGCAGCCTACATAATTTGTGTCCACCTGTCACATAGAACAAAAACACCAGGCCAAGCAGATTTCTTAAACAGAGAAGAAAATGGAACAGGTATCAGAAAGCAGTATTCCCTGTGTTTTTGTTGGTGTTTTTGGCTGATGCTCCGAAATCTTCTCATATTATAATGAAATGCCTTTTGTTAAACTGGTGATCGTGATAAGTACACACAGCTATATATGGAATGAGTGAGCAACTGCATGTATCCACTATGTAATTGACTGTCATCCCTTCTAGTATTTGTTTTCCGCTTTCTTTTTATTGTAAGTACCATCTTCCTCATGAATCTGAACAGGATAAAGCAGATAATAGTAAATGTATGAATGAATGAATGAATGAATGAATGAAGTGGTATTCTACTACATTTATGGCAGGCTAGTCAGGAATCTCCTGTTTTGCCTTCAACAGCTTTTTTCTATTTTATAACCATGTTTCCCCACAGTGACCATCAGTTACCCCCCTCGCTGATTTGTTTGTTATTTCTGACTGCTGGTATGCTAGGATACAGAGAGAGGGAGGCAAGAGGTAGGGATGTGGACCATCATGTAGTGGAACTTAAAGAATTTTTTGCATACTCCTAACTACTCCTTATTGCCTGAAAAGTGTACTGCAGTACCCTCTATTCTGGACTCATTACAAGTGCATATTTCTGTATACTCTGATTTCCAGCTGGTGTGCTTGGACACTCCTTGGTCAGCTCATATTCCTTACCATCAATTTGCAATTACTGAAATCCCTGACTTCTCCTTGGTCGATTTCTTTCAGTCAGAATCCCCCAGTATGATTCCCTGGAATGGTTGAGCTGATGTCAGCCACCAGTACCCATCCCCGATTGGCTGAATGCATTCATTGCCTAATCCAGTGATTGAAACTAGCCCACCTTTGTAATCAGAACCAACACATTTATTTTGTCACAGAACTAGCTTTCATTAACTTTTACTTGCAATGGAGGAGTCATCCAAGGAGGAATGAAAGTTTGTGGCTGACAGCAGCTCACCCATCCCAGGGAAGGGTGTTGGAGAATTCCAACTGTGAGCTTATAAAAGAAATACTTAAAATAAGTCCACTTAAATTACTATAGTCACCTCACTGCATCTGTAAATGGTATTTAAGATATAAATTAAATTCTTTGATTGGCTATTTGGTTTTTTACATTTTGAAATTCATATATACAGTGACTAGGATTCAGGCGGGCTTAAGCTCATAGCTCCATAGATAAGTTCTAGGCAATTAGTCTGTAGACCATTTCAAGCTTAGCCAAAAACCCTATTCAAAATTTCCCTCTAGCCTCAAGGAGGGCAAGACAAGATCGACCAGGAGAGAATTTGAAGCTGCCCTTCCAATTGCCTCGGTTTACTCTGAAAGTAAGTGACATGTACTGGACGTTTGCTCAGCAATCCACGGTAAGGGGTACTGTGGGATATGACTCTGTTATGCCCACATGTCTTATTTATCTGCTGATGATGTCTTATTTATCTGCTGATAAAGGTTCAGTTCCTTTAACAGAGTATTTGATGAACCATTACTTCTGCAAAAGAATAGGAGATAAAATAGGATTGGATTTTCATGGCTTGAAATGCTAGATATAGGTTTCCAAGGAGGAGTCTGTAAAAGAGTCAGCACAGAGAAAAGGTTGCCAGACTCTCTTGATAACTAAGATTTTTGAGGCCATTGATCTTTTTAGTTATGAATCTCTGAGGTCTCAAGTTGTGTGATATGTTTAGATAACTATGTGCCAACAAGTGCATTAAATTCAATAATGTGCCTGATAAGATATGAGTAAAGGGGAATTAAGACTTCTTTGTATCTGGTGGAAATGCCTTTGGAAATTAGATAGGCCAGATAAAAGACTTTCTGAACTACTGTGTAGACATGATGGTCCCTTACAAGTGTGTCTGATTGGAGGGGTGTACCTCCTATACAAGTAAATTAAACTATTTTGTTTACTAAAATTAATTTAAATTTGAGACCATTGTCCTTGCACCAATTGTTAACATGGTCTAAGCCATGTTGGAGCAACTGTGAGTCAACTGAAGACTGAATAACACCCAATTTTCAGTCATCTTCAAGCTTAGTTAACCATAGGCCAGAAATGCTGACCTGATGGTCTGAAAAAATATATGCCAAATAGGAGAGAAACCAAAACTGAGCCCTGTGGTTCACCATTGTTAACTGTTTTGCTTTCAGAAGTGGCACCTGCTGCTCTAACTGCATGGGTTCCGTTGGACAACCAGTCAACAATTCATTGCGCAATATAAGGATTTATTTTCAGATTTACAAGTCTATCAATAATGTTTGCATGGGCAATAGTGTCAAAGGCCTTGGCCATGTCTAGATATGCTGTATGTATTTCATAACCACTATCCACTGTTTCAGTTACTTATTCAAAGAAATTAATGAGGTTAAAGAGGCAGAACCTTTCTTTGATAAAGCCACACTGATAGGGGTCCAGGGTTAAGAGATTTTCAATGCCCAGATTAATGAAGTCTGTGATAATGTCCTATATAACTTTACATATGAGGCTAGTGAGACTATTAGGTCTATAATTACCATGGTCCATGGTTGGGCCACCCCAGTGTAATGGCATTACAATGGCTGTTTTTCAGGCTTCAGGAATATAACTTGTGGAGAGGCTTAGATTAAAGAGCCATATTTGGCACTGTTGATCAGGCAACCTGGTATGTTGTCAGGGTCCATGGATGAAGTATTTGTAGCTTTTGAAAGGGCTGAGAGAACTTGTTCCATATTAATTAAAGAGGGGTCTGGTATTGTGGAACCTGTGAGATAGCTATAACTGTGGGTAGAGAAAAATGTGCAGTAAATTTCTTAGCTACAATATTAACTATTTATTTTGGCTCAGAGAGTGTAGTATTATTGTGGAATGGCTCTGAACATTGTTGGGTGTTAGTTTTAACTTGCTGATGCAGATAAATAAAGATTTAAAGTTATTTTTGGTTTTAGTGTCTATATTTTAAGTTCATACTCAGCTTTGTGCTTCCTTGTGGTTTAAGCTCTTTGCTAGTTTCCTTAAACTTGCTTTTATGCTAGGTAGAATGAGACCTCTTACAAGCATTAAGCAGTTTCTTTTGTTATATTTATTTATACCAGGATCTGGTTTTCAACTTCTTTATATTGTTGTTGATAGGGACTGCCTTATCAATACAACTATTTAAGTGGGAGATGACATCAGAGGCATTGGTAGCAGCTTTAGCAATTGGATCCTTCAGAGAAGGATTACAGCAAAATTTATTTAAGTCATCAAATAACTGAAGGTTTGCTTTTGATAAGTCCCTAAATGCAGATATATTTACTGAGAAAATAGCAGTTTTAAAGGAAAAGTCACTAATTTATGGTCTGATATATATATATATATATATATATATATATATATATATATATATATATATATATATATATATATATATATATATATATGAAGTTATGTAGGCTAGCTGCCTTTTGTGCCAGTTTAAGCCTAGTCAATTTCTCCTTAAAAGTGAGAATAAAAGCCTATGCCTTGTGTTTATAATGTAAACACCTTAACCATTTTGCCAACCTCAAACCATCAACGCCCATAATATGGAAGCATTAGCTCAGGAGGTTTCTGCATTATGCTAAGCCTTTCTGAATCAGAGACCACTCTTCTTCTGAGATTTTCTCCTATTAAAGGATTTAGAGTAGAAAGCAGTTTTGTGGTCAAATGTTAATTAGCTTTGTGCTGTCCCTAGAAAATGTCTATGGCCCATGATTTGCTAGGCCAAGCAATTCAAAGAATGCTGAGCTGAGTAAAATTTTACTCTAGGAGGAAAAACTGTTTGCCTAAAAAATGCTGTGGTCAACCATTTACTCCAATGCAAGTATTCAGAATGCAGTTAAGTTCATTGAAGACATGGGAGTGAGGCTGTTAGTGTGTGTGTGTGTGTGTGTGTGTGTGTGTGTGTGTGTGTGTGTGTGTGTGTGTGTGTGTGAGTGTGTGTGTGTGTGTGTGTGTGTGTGTGTGCGTGCCTACAGAGAAATGTATGAGGCTGCATGAGTTCACGTGTGTGTGTGTGTGTGTGTGTGTGTGTGTGTGTGTGTGTGTGTGTGTGTGTGTGTGCACGCGTGTGTGTGTGCATGAGTGTCTGCAGAGAAATGTATGTGGCTGCATGAGTACACGTGTGTGTGTGTGTGTGTGTGTGTGTGTGTGTGTGTGTGTGTGTGCTTTTGCGTATGCTATGATGTGTGTGTGTGTGTGTGTGTGTGTGTGTGTGTGTGTGTGTGTGTGCGTGTGTGTGTGTGTGTGTGTGTGCGTGTGTGCGTGTGTGTGTGCACGCGCATCTGCCTGTGTACTTATGCAATGCTTGGGCCACTAGGGAGAACACTAGCGCAGCCAAGTCTGACAGCACAGTATGTGATTAAAAGACATGGTAATGAGACAGTAATGAAGTCTTTCTCATTGAGATCATACCTGTCTTTGAATCATGTTTTCTCACTGCCGCTCTAATTGACCAATCATGTGGAACAATGAGCATGTGTAGTGAGGATTTTAGTGAATCCAAGGACATATTCCTTGTTAATCTTTCCCTTCTAGGACACTGGAATGGCTATTCCTATCTACAGTGCTTTTCACTTTTCTGTAGTAGGTCTGTATGGAGCCACTTATCAGTGCCACATTCTTTATCTTGTTTCTGGAATATGCCTCCATTTGTGCATATGTGCTTCAGACTGGGATCTGGCCATATCCTTATAACATCATACCTGCCATTACAGACCATCATCTGAGATACAGGAATCCAAGTATCTCTTGTTTTTTGTCTGGTACCATGTGATATCTTCTCTTGTTCTCTGCTTTGATTTCCCTTCCCGGGATATAAATATATCCGCTCACTTTCATACTTTACCTTCCTTTCCCTTCTCATTCTTTTCTTTTCTTTTCTTTTCTAATTCTGGAATTTTTTTTTCACCAAATAGTCCCACTGGAAATTCACTCATTATTTCTACCTGGACATGACTGAATTTGGATGAACAGTTATCAGAGTCTGACAGTGGCGGCTGGTGACTTCAAATCAAAGGGGGGCAGCAGGAGACAGCTGAATGGGTGGGGTCAATGGGAAGGGGTGCGGACAACTAGAAAGGGGAGGAGCTATGCTCAAAACCACAAAAACTCAACTTTAATTAAATATGCTGCCCTGGGTGCCAAACCCTCATTATGAGAGTCCAATCAAGACAAATGAAGTGTAAAAGAATAAAAATATTTCAATACATTGGCTGCTTGACAGCTTACTTAATATCTAGATGGAAATAAAAAGGTTGTGAGGCATAAAAAATAAATTACTTTTTAAATACATTACTGGAATGCCAGTCAAAATCAAGTATAAGAAAAACAAGCAGCACTCAACTCAAACCGCTTCTCCTTGCACTGCAGTTCTAATTATAATTTATATTCAGCTTTATTAAAGTACCAAGTAACATGCTGAAAGTAGCAATCGCTGTGATGCCCCACTTATAAAATGTTTCTTATCCAAAAAAGACCTGCTGCCTGACAACTATCTACTTGTTTCATGGGTAAAACATGATCAAAGTAAAAAATGAAAAGCAAACAAGCTCAAGATACATTGCTTAAAGGATTACTGTACAGGTTACGGAACACACATGAATGGCATTCTGTTTAATTTACGGGTAAAGCCCTCAGAGATCACAGGAAGTCTCCAACAAGTGTAATGAGCTTCTTAAAATAATGTAATCCTGTCCTTTATTACAAATACTGTCGTATGCTTTACAATACCCAATGCTTATACATTAAGTATACGTTAAGTATTCTCTGCACGGCAACAGAAAGGCTTCAGTGTTGGCAATTCTTTAACAGTATGCTTATTAAAGCTTACTTGCATGTTATGATCTCAGACAAGCTTACCTGATGGTCATTAAAGCATTGCTACTTAAAACAGAGCAACAGGCACTTTGAGTAATAAGCATAAATCAACAGTACAAAAATATGACAGAAATCAGACCATTCTGCAAAATCAAGAACAGATGAAAAGCCACTGTAGTACTTGTGTCTACCTTGGATGGGGGGATACCCTGCACATTTACACTGCATAACTGCTCCTTGCCTTGCTTGGACACATCCAGAGTCACTACATGGGGGAGTGGGGTGCAACAAATATGTCACAATTTGAAATGTCTCTTGCTGACTGTGATGGCCCTGACACATCTGTCATACCTCTTACCCTCAGAGCAAAGCCATACATAGAAGTGGGCCAAAGGCCCAAAAATAAGGACAATTTTTAAATATTGCTCTTATAAACTTAGAAAGATAATAGAATAGTAGGTCTTGCATTGGTATGAATTTTCTGAAGAATATGAATTCTGAAACTGAAATGTCTGTCATTATTTTCTAACTTCAGTCTTTAATGATTTACCACTAATTTGCCAAAAAAAAAAAAAACAATTTTATGAAAAATGGACCAAAAATGTGATGCAAAAATATAAAATAGCCACACAATACAGCTGAGAACCTGTCAAAGGGACACTTTTTTAATAATAGTACTGCTAACTTGAGCAGCTGACAAAATAAAAGAATCTACATGCATTTCTGAAATAAAAGTAATCTATAACTCTGATTATTACAGTTATTTCTTAATTGTAAACCCTCCATGTTTTCTTCCAAAATTGCTATTTTGCGGAGGGATTATTAGGGGAAGAGCAACATTTTAGCCAAATTTGGGGACAGTTGAGAGGTTTGGCTATGCCTAATTCTATAAAGCAAATTATTTGCATGTACCTCTCAACCTGTTAATGCAATAAATCTGGACAAGGCCAAATATATTGGGGGAACATATAAACAGTACTAAAAATTGCTCTTGTATAAACTGAAACAGTTGATAGAATAACTGGTCTTACTTTAGTATGCATTTTGCTGAAGGTTATGAAGTCTGAAACTCAGTGTGTCATTATTTAGTGACTTAATTCCTAAATGATTTTCCAGAAAACCACAAATTTTATGAGGAACAATAACAGGTCTTACTTTAGCATGCATTTTTCTGAAGGTTATGAAGTCTGAAACTCAGTGTGTCATTATTTAGTGACTTAATTCCTAAATGATTTTCCAGAAAACCACAAATTTTATGAGGAACAAACCAAAAATAAGTAGCAAAATTCTATTAATTCTGTGAAAATCTGGGCAGTTGGGAGGTATAGTTCAGCTGGGGCTGTCTGAGTTTGCCGCCCTTCCCCCTCACAAAATCATGGTCGAATGGAGACCTCCCTCCTGCAGCCATTCCAATGATCTATTACTTGGCTATTTCACTCCATAATTATACTTAAACTCTTCTTGCACAGATCATAAGGAGTTTGCAGGGAAGAAAGTTACAATCCCCCCACCCATTCAGAAACTTAATATATACTAAAGCCTGTGGTTGCACAACAGTAGATTAAGGTGAAACTACTCAGAAATGGACCACAAGGGTCGAACACAACCAGTCCGCAATGCCTACCACTCTGTCGAGACCTGTCATGAAATGTGATTGACTGCACGACAAATTAAACCTGATCAACTGGTTAGTGATCTTGCAGGAAAACATTACTGCTTAGCACTATGGTAGTTAACATCATTTTCATCTGAAACGCGACTTTTCACAAAAATAATATTGTGACTTTGCTTTATTCTTCACTGAGTGATTTGAAATATTAGGTCAAAAGTCAACAAACTGTGTAAGGTTTCTGCTGACCAAAATTGATGTGACTTTTTTTAACTCTCTTGGGTTTCTGACTGATTCATTTGGGATTCCCTGTATTACTCCCCACAAAGCAGCCAGCTTTATAGGCCATTATGCTGGTCTGAGTTTGCTTGTTTTAGATAGAATATATATATATTGCAATCACAAAATCTATTCAAGGTATAGATAAAGTAAATGGATCTTGTAATTGACAATCCAACTAGCACTAGTCTTAATCATACTGGATGTGAGCCTACAAAAACGTTCATCATAAAATGTTAGCCATCCCCTTTAGTCAGTATGCCAAAATATTTTGTGTTGTCTTCTCCATCTAAAGCCTAGCAAAGGGAAGTGCAACGTCAATGTGTAGTCAGGTAGGCCACTTTAATTCAAACTGACTTCCAACTTTATGTCTCAGATCAGTAAGACATTTAAAGAACATATTTAGCACCTACCTGCAATGATCAAGTGTTAATGTAAATGATTACAAAAAAGAATGAAATTGGCAGGGAATTAACTGTTTTCAGAAATTGCTGAAATCAGGGTCAGCAATCGGTCATTGGGCATTAGATTTAACTGAGTATAACAGACAAAAAATGGATTTTGGTCCAGATGTTTTGTTAATGATACCTATGATGCTTTCTTTTTGGTGGAATTAGGTAGCTTTTTGCTTGATCTGATGTTTGCATGGCTCTTCCAAGTCTTCTGCTTGCTATGGCACCCAGGTATTTAAAATGTTTCCCCTGCCAACCCTTACTCATATGTGATAACCTTAGCCCTACAAATGCCCCAACCTTAACCCCAGACATCAGCGTAATACCCTTTCACTAACTCAATAAAACACACACAAACACACACACACACCTATAGACAAACTTCAAACAGATGTAACCCCTTCCCTAGATCTTGCTCTAACCTTATCCCACAAACTCATGATTGCATACACACACACACACACACACACACACACCCCTTAGTCCAGAGGTATAATTAAAGCCTTCACTTACCTGCTGTAAATACATGTCCCACCCGTTCAACAGCCAGTGACCAAACACCTACCCATTTCATGAACGAAGCAATCCGGCCAGCGATCAAAACACCTACCTCCTGAACAGTAATCCATGAACGAAGCCAGCGACCAAAACACCTACCTCCTGAAGCAGTAATCCATGAATGAAGCCAAGCCCGCGCAATGAATGCGAGAGCAGCTCACGTCTCAGTCCTCATTGGTTCTGTCTGCAGCCGAAGCAGTCCGAACCTCCTCTTCTGTGCGGTCGTCACCGCACTGATTCCTGGGTGCATTTGCAGCAATGATTGCTGGGTACCTTTCTGTCTCTATCCGGACTGCCGATAAAGGCAGTCTGAGGTCTTCAAATGTGTCTGCGTATGCGCAGAGGAGTCGGGACTCGTGCTTTTTTTTTTTTTTTTTTAGTTTTAAAGATTTTTCTTTTGTTTTTTGTAGGTGGGAGGGCTGCAGTCCAGCAGTCTGATAGCACGAGCCGCCCCTGGAGTCTGATCAGAAAAGTATGATAGTTGACTTTGACCCAGTATGACCTGGCCTCTAATCATTTCCCTTCTTCCTTGTAATCTCCTTGTCCTAGTTTCTGTGTTTACAGCAATTCCACCAACATGTATGGGGACATACTAGTGACTGATGACTCTCTTATCTATAAAATTGACAGATACCTCACCAGCATTTGTAAGGAACAGGTGATTATTACCTGCCAATTGGGACAGAAACAAAGTACATAGCTAGTAGAGTAACATAGTCTAGAACAGATATGGCATGATTGTGAGTATGAGTCATACGTATAAGGAGTCTAGGACTCATGGATTAACAACAAGATACGATAGGCTATATAATATTCTGGTCAGTAAAAACATATTTTGTAAAATCTTGCCTTCTCTTTGAGTGACACCTCAGTTCAGAACAAACATCATGGCCTTCTGTTTGTGTTTAAGGATGCAATTCCATAACAAGGGATTCAGTACCTGTAAGGGTGGCATGACATGAGTGACCAGCCTGCCTTCTTGGCAGTGTATGGACTCTATCTGTTACCCCAGGGAATACAAGTAATGAATAGCAAGCTTTCCATTCCCATGGGGTCCTTTTTGGACCAACTAAGATTTCAATTAGGAAAATAAGAAAATATACTCCCACGAAAGAAGAAAGAAAGAAAGAAAGAAAGAAAGAAAGAAAGAAAGAAAGAAAGAAAGAAAGAAAGAAAGAAAGAAAGTAAGATTAAGATAAACTTGCTAAGTGCAAAAAAGTGCACTCTCAATGGGAGACCCTCTTGTATAAACAACAAAGACCTTGAGACACAGAGGAACTATATCTTTTATTGGACCAATGTAGGCTTTACAATTGCTTGAGCTTTCCTACAAACAAGAGCCCTATTTGGGGAGTTAAAGGCAGGGATTGCATAGATGTGCTTGTCTTCATGATAACAGGATCAATTGATTGCATCAGACATGGAAGACTAGACTGGCATTTAAAGGTCCATTGCAAGCTAGTCCCTCAGATGCAAATGGATGGTAACAATGCAGTAGTGTTTAACACACACCATCCAACACATGGATGAATGGTCCACTCTCTGTCTATTTGATTCTCACCCTGGGGAATTAAAGGGCCGTAAGAGACTGTCCCAGGGAATTGAACAGGTCCATTTGGTAGACAGGAGGGGTGGGCACATTGGTCTACAAAGACACTGGGGAGGGCCAACATTTCCCATGACTTTACCTTTTTTTCTTCACATGATGTTACACTTTTCTTCAGCACTGCATTGTTAAGTGCCCTACAGTCTGCTGTCAGTGTTGTTATGAATTACATTATGCTGTCTCACTATTTTCCTGTTTAATTTTCCCCTATATTTGTTATTTAGCTGCTATAATTTCCACAGGCCCTCATTACTACTGAGCTGTAAATAAGGCAGTATCATAGGTTCATAGGTTCATAGGTTTATACTAGGCTATCTGCCCTAAGGCATTTATAAGCCTAGCCCAAAGTTTTGTGGCTTACGCCACCCCTTATATGAAAAAATACTGTGCCCATTAGTTTGTTGTGCCTCTGTCCAGCAGTGACACAGAGATGATTCAGGTAAACCTACAATCTCCCATCCACAGGTCAAGATTTCTCTTGAACAGAGCCAACGAGGTGCTCTGCCTCACATGGACCGGGACTCTATTCCACAGCATAGGGAGTCTCTGAGTGATAAATCTATCCCTCCAGTACGTCCTATTTATATCCGTGCTAAGGTTTAAGTCACTTGCTCTAGTGGTTTTGGTGGATTTGGATTTTTTGAGGTGGAGCATGTCCATTAATTCGGGTTGGACATGGCCTTGTATGTCAGGCACATGTCACCTCTGAGCAGACGGTATGCGACTGAATAGAGCTGGAGTTTCTTCAATCTGGCAGCATATGACAGATTTTGGAGTCCCTTTATCCTTTTGGTGAGGAACTTTTGGAGTCTCTCCAATTGCTGCAGATGTCGGGTGAGATACATCCCGAATGGGGCATTGTACTCGATCATTGGTCTGATAAGTGAAGAGTACAGGGAACAATGACCTCACTAGATCTGGATGTGAATCCCTTCATGATCAGGTGGGCAATGTAGAAGGTCTTTCTAACCACTTTAGCAACGTGAGTGTCAAAAGAAAGGCCACTGTCAACCTGGGTCCCCAGGTCCCTGATAACCTCTTCTGTGCTTAGTGGATTGCCGCCTATATGGTAGCTTGGGGTTACCTTGTTTTTCCCGAAGGGTATGACTATACATTTTTTGGCGTTTAACTTCAGGCCATGGCTCTGGCACCAGCTATCTGTTTCCGTGAGTCCCTTCTGAAGGATATCCGTGTCCGATGCACTTTCCACTATGGTGCCCAGTTTGCAGTCGTCTGCAAACTTTGTCAGCCAAAGTCCTCCCATGTTGGCCTGTACTTCTGAGAAGTAGATGCCGAACAATAGGGGGCCAAGGACCGAGCTCTGTGGGGCACCACTTGTGACCGGCTTGGAGTCTGACATAGCGCCAGTAACTCTAACCCTGTGGGTTCTGTCCTTAAGCCAGTTTGCAACCCATCTTGTGACATATGGGTTTACATTTAAGCTGGTAATTTTTTTCTACAATACCCGAGTGGGGTATTGTGTCGAAAGCCTTTGCAAGGTCAAGGTAGGCTGTATGGACTGCCTTTCCCTCATCAATGGCCTTGGTGACTGTTTCGAAGAAGTCGACCAGGTTCAAAAGGCATGATCTGCCCTTGACGAAGCCAAACTGGGTCGGGTCCAATGTCTGCAAGTCCCCTATATCTTTGTTTATGAGCTCCATTATGATCCTCTCCATAGCTTTGCAGACTAGACTTGTTAAGCTTATGGGGCGGTAATTACCAGGGTCCGTAGAGGCACCACCTTTGTGGAGTGGGACCACAGTTGCCGTACGCCACTCCTTGGGCATGTATCCTGTGGTAAGGCTGAGATTAAACAGCTGCCTTATGTGCTGGTTTAATTCCTCATTTAGCTCGTGTAGCACACAGCCGGGGACACCATCCAGTCCTATTGATGCTGTGTTTTTATCTTTAGAGAGTGCAGCTTTCACCTGCTCATTTGAGATGTCTGGGAGGCTACACTCCGCTGGGATAGTTATCTCTCCTTTAGGGGAGAGGGTGAAGTTTGCACTGAACCTGTCTGCCAGTATGTTGGCAATGTCTGTGGGTTCAGTGATTTTTGTATCATTTTGAACTAATTCTGAGCATATCTGGGAGTTTCCACCCAGGTTCTTAACATAGCTGAAAAAGGCCTTATGATTGTCCTTTGAATCCATGGCAATTTTTCTCTCAAAATTGGCCTTAGTTGATTTTATGAGTGCTCGTATTTTTTTACTAATAATGATCAGGGGCGACTTCCCTTTTATGGATTTTGTTCTATCATGTAATAGCTTTCTCCTCTTATTGTAAAGTTTGTTAATGGCAGGGGTCCACCAGACTGGACGTTTGCCCTTTGTGGAAAGAGTCTTGGTTTTATTTGGGATTGCCTGATCCATGCAATCCTGGAGGTGTTCATAGAAGGCATTTGTAAGGGCTTCCACAGCTTGGGTTGTGGTTTCCACTGGCTCAGGGGCCTTGAAGGATACCACACCAGTCTTGAGTAGTGTGAAGTTTGCTTTAGAGAAGTTCTTCACTGTGGTCTTTTTTGTTTGGGGTGGGGGCGGGATGTGGATTTCCAGTGAGATTAGTTTATGATCAGATCTCACCAATGAGGGATATACTTCCAGTGTGGAGCATTTTGTCCCCATGTTTGTGATAATGAGATCTAGTATATTTTCTCCTCTCGTGGGAACAGTGACTAGCTGTTCCATGGCATTTGAATTTATGAACTCCAGGAACTGTTGGGCTAGAAAGTTAGGGCTTGAGTAATGTTCCCAGTCTATATTCGGGTAGTTGAAGTCACCCAATATGATGGTGTTTGGAGATACATTTATACCCTCCAGTGTCTTCAGGAAGGCTGTGTGGGGTTCCTGAGATTGTCATTGTCATTGAATTCCTTTTCTTTGTTTAAATCCATCATGTAAGTAATTTTGCCTATTACCAGCACTGAATGAAAATATTTGGCTCCACTCAGATCCATCTAACCATGACTTTGTCTCATTCTCTGCAGTGCTGTGTTGTCTTTCAGAAAGGAATGGGCATTATAGAGATAGATTGACAGAATGTCTTAGAAAACAGCATTTCAGAGGTCAAACTACCAGGACACTAAATAAACTTTCTGGAAATTATAGCAGCAACAGACGTGTTAATGCCATTGCTAAATGCAGGTTTGATTACTCTTTGATGCCTCTTATTTTGTTGCATGCTGTTTTTATGCACCCATTAAAAAGTTAAGAATTTTAGCAAGAGAATGCTAAATTGTTATAGTGTCAGATATGGCACAAGCAGCTGTTTGACATAATTTCACAGTTTCGTTTTCGTGAATGGCAGGAATAAATGAGCACTGAATGACACAAATTATAAGTAGCTAGTATATCATAAATTCATGGGCATATCCAGTGACATGTGAGTGCACAATATGCAACAGAGCCTTCTTTATCAGTTCTGTACACACACACACATTTGCAGGTATGAGTTTTGACATACAATGGCAATATTCAAAAAGGAAAGTTACAACTTCTTAAATAACACAGTTGCATAATAGTGATAATTGCTACTAGGCTCATTAGTCATAGCGGTTTGCCTACTCCTGCCACTTTATATCCACTTTTGCTTTGCCCTCATCGGTCAACCACTCCATTTGTGGATAAACTGGCATGGCCAAGAGGCTTGCTGGTGTAAACTAATTTAACAGTTGTGCCTTCCTTGCTATTCAGTCTTTAAGACACTTACCCCCTAATGCCATATTAGCATTTTATTTGACTTAAGGGAAATGTTTGTTAGACATATGAAAAAACTGGCATGTGTTACAATTATTTTTCTTAAAGGACAGAAGTGTCCTCTAACAATTTGTTTTAGCCTTTCAGCCAAAGGACACTCACACAGTCAACAGGAAGCAGACTGATTTTTTTTTTTTAATTTTGGAGCCTCGTTGCTGGTTTTTCTCTTTTAGTTTTTGGAATTTTTTTGGCTCTATAATACAATTAGACTGTCCTGGTTATACTCTAGTAACTACATAATCTGATGTGTTAATATATTTTTCTCACAGTAATAAAGAAATATAAACTGAACATTAATCTTAATTTTAATGATTGTGCTACCCTGAGATAATAGCAATCCCCGGTAGGTACCTTTTACTACTTTAAAAAGGTGTGTCTCTAATCTTGATACAAAATGGGCATTTACACTCCTTGAAGAGCAAAATGCATTTTGTACGCACTAAAAATAACTATGATCACACACAAATAATTCAGTTAAACAGACCTCTTGCTGCTAAATTCCTTTGCTGTTATATTTTTCCATGCATGATACACATGCATTTAACAGTTTAACTACTTTTTTAACTGTAACAGTAGTAGAGTTTTTGAGTGAGTGAGAAATGAGCGTTGTAAGAATCAGTCCTCAGAGTATTTGATGCTCGTTATAATTTGTTAGTAAATGCAAATACAGTAGGCCTTTCATATCCGCAGATTTGGTAACCACGGTTTCAGTTATCTGCCGTTTGACAAAAAGGGCGAATCAGAAGCAGGCTGGTTGAAACTTGCATACACACGGGCTTGAAAACTTGTCAAAAAACACTTAAATCAAGAAACTTGTGAACTTATGCATGTATAATTTATTTACTTTTGCTCGAATTGTTGAAGAAAGTAGTAATTTTGTTTATCCGTATGAATTGTATGGGTAATAATATTGCTGACTAAAAAAAGTTAAAGTGATACATTGCAAAAGCCAGGTATTGCCTAGTCTATAGGATTTAAAACAACTGCTCCATACACTGAAGCATGAAGAAGTGTGGATTATCAGAGGATAGTAAGAATATCTGCAGGAAATGTTATCTTTGGCCCTGTATGCATTAGGTAAGAAATACCTAGATCACTAAGGTTACTCTAACAGGTCTTCTTATAGCTAGCTACTGGGATGTTCATGAGACTTGCTTTGATTTTCTGTTAATAGTTCATGAAGTGATAAAATCAAATTTAGAAAAAAAGTGATAGTTTGTTGGGATTCAAATATCTTTTGCTGACAGTGGAAGTAGTATCCAAAGCAGTGATGTTGAGCTGTAATGTTTAAACGTTTTATTAAATGCGATATATATATATATATATATATATATATATATATATATATATATATATATATATATATATAGAATTGTGTTTGTGGTAGTGGAATTTCTGTACTTTTGATACATCAAGAGTGATGATAAACTTTTGATGACATGCTAAGAATGTCAGTAAACAAAAAATCTACAAAGTGTACCAGATACAGGAAATATGTACACTCTTCCTAAGATTCAAAAAGGCTTATAGCTTAGAAGGTTTCTACATCACAGTAAGCCTTCCTAATTCTTTGACTGGTCTCCTGCTATTGTTTTTTCACATGGGGACTTGGTGCAGAGACCAGTTTCGCAGGCAAAGACACGTGCTAATATGACAGTTTGGGGGAGTGGCTAGTTGATTCATTGCAACAAAAATCAAAATATGTAAATGCTAACATTTTTTAACTTTTTCATAATATTTTTTCATTATATATACATATGTAGATTAAATTTCACTTATCTAAACATATGAAAGTTTTTTCATGACAATTTTAATTAAAATTTGTAACGATACATATGTCTTTTATTTTTCCTCCATCTATCTCATTATATACATGCAATAATATGGGTCTCATAGATGGTTCAGTACTATCAGTGGTTTCAGGTATCTGCAGCAGGCTCTGGAAGCAATTACCCATGGATACAGTGAGCCTACTGTATAAAGTTTGTTTTTGTCTGTCATGAGAATCTCCAGAGGTTTTTTGCTATGAAAAGACTCATCTAGGTCTTTAATCTCACTAGACAGTGCAGACGAAAGAACCGTAGTAACTGCATTAGTCATATCAGCTATCTTGTCCCTGTTTTCTGGGAAGCATGCCTGCAAGTTTGAAGCTCTTTACTTAGACTTATTACATTATGTTATGTTGACTACATCTTGTGTAATTTTACTATCGATACAATGTTTTCCATTATTTATGTTTTAACAATTTTCTCATTGTTGGCACAACAGATAAATTCCAGTATGAACTGACAACTAGTGTTACATCAATGTTTCTGTATGCCAGTAGACATAATTTCAGCACTGTTTACAAGATCCATTAATTGATTAACACATTAAGGTGTAGTGACTTTCTGACAGTAAACTGGAAAAGAAAAGTCCTTGATCTCATTAGCAGCTAGGCTGTCTAAAATGCATTTGTGAACCTGCCAGAACAGTAGCTTTTCTATGTTTCTCTTAAAGCCATATCTTAACATTGTGGTCAGATCTAGAATAGATGGAAATGCATCCATGCAAGGATGAGTGAGTATGGGGTGGATTGTGATGAATTGTCAAACACACACACACACACACACACACACACACACACACACACACACACACACACACACACACACACACACACACACACACACACATATTGTCAGGCTCTGGATTGCATTGCATAAGTGGAAATTCCTTAAGATTCCAAGAGCAGGCTAAGTTATTTCTTACACTTATTTCATTGAATTGCACTTCTGAAACATTTATAATAGTGCTATACAGTTGCTCTACTATATTTTCCACTGTTCTAAAGTTTTTTATTGTTTCACTGCATTTATATACTGTTTTAAACTGTTTTAACATTACTTAACTGTAAACTGCTTTTTCATAATGAGAGTTGTATTTTCTGTTTGTGAGTGCTCTATCTGAACTTTTCTGTGCATTTTTGTCTGTTAAAAGCAATCTCGAGTCTGCTCCTTGATCTGTTTAAAACTTTCATTTAGTGGCTACAGCTAGGAACTGTAATTTGTTGTGTGTTGTTATACTTGGTGGCTTTGCAGTTGCCCGCCCATACTGTATATTTGATCTGTGACACTCCTCCCAGTCTAGTGTCATTAGTTCACTCAATCTAATAGAGAACATTTGTCAAGGCCAACCCACTCAGATTCTTAACATTGAATTAACTTCTGTTCCAGCTTTCTCCATATCCACTTTACTAAAAAAATTCTAAGCTTGCTTCCCCTCTTTCCTGTGGCAGGTCAGATACGGATTTGCTGTGACCAGGACTGTTTGTGAGCTCCTAAGCCCCACCCCCCACACACACTTAACTGAGGTTAAACTATTCCTGGTGCCATAAAGTCTGTTTTTCAAAATTTCCCTTGCAACTAGCCAGCTTTTTAGTTTTAGCACTCCTCTGTTTCTTTGATCTCAGCACTTGTTCAGAACTCATTGTAAGTACTAAATAAGTTACAAATTACTACAGCACTCAGCTTTCCTCACTTGTCTAGAGGAAAACAGTTTTTAGTACTTAATAAATAATCACTTATTCAGGCATGTCTAAAGGTCAGCTCCCAGTGTTTTCTCCTGTCTACCTGATGAATCTGGGCATCTTGGGACAATGCAGCAATTGCCTCATGTACACAGACAACCCTCTCGTCCTACCACCCAGCACTACGACCTGTGAGAGATGCACTTATATAGCCAAACTGGAAGCAAAGCTCTCTTTACCAAAGACTGGCCTAGACAGTCAAGAGGAGAAGGTAAACCCTTGCACTGCACCACACTCATCACATAGTCCCTCAAAACCTACACCACCAAAACACACACACAGAACCACAAAACGCACACCTACATTCACGGAGGCTCTCAGTACTAATCTACCCAAACAACAGACACCTCCAAAGCAGAAATGCAAACAACCTCCACCCCCCCAACACAACCCAAATGACACATAGCCCACATACTCAATGTGCCACTCAACTACAGCCCATAAGGCATAACGTACCGAACACTCTAGTCATAGGTGACTCTATAGTCAGGCACACTGATGTTCCACTCACCAGGCTAAACAAGGAAAAAGTTACTGTCAGCTGCCTGTCAGGTGCCAGGATCCACCACATAATGCACGCACTCAGATCACTCCACAACAAGTACAAATATGACTCTGTCATTGTCCATGTTGGTGTGAATGACCTGAGACGTACCTCCCTGGACTACATGAAAAGAAACATGGAGGAGCTCTCTGATCTTGTAGACCAGGCCGGTATGACCCTAGCCCTGAGTAGCATCCTGCCATCACCCAGAATGACACCACAGTACAAGGACAAAATGATTGACTTTAACAATTGGCCAAGCTTCTGGTGTCATTCTAAGGGAATCCAGTATCTGTCTGCCTGGGATGACATGATCGACAGACCACGCTGCTTTTCCAGAGATGGCCTGCACCTGTCGCCCTTGGGATTCCGGATACTGGCAAAGGCTCTTGCCACCCCTATAGTGCCTTTTTTAGGCAAGGTTCAAATGACAAATTCACCACCGTAACAGGTACAAGCAAGCAAAATCTGAGGGTAATGCTACTCAATGCTAGAAGTCTAAACCTCAAAATGCACTCACTTGAGACACTCCTTAAAATGGAGAACATTGACATCTGTGCAGTGACAGAGACCTGGTTCAAAGCTCCAGAGAGCACCCCTGCATTACCAGGCTATAATTCATACCACACCTTACGGCCACCAAACCCGGACCGAAACACTAAAGGTGGAGGCGTGTCCATATTCATTAAGGATATCCACACCTCCAAGCTAGTTGTTCAGCATAATGCATCCGAGATTATCCAAGTTCAACTAACTCTGGGAAAAACCACAATCCAGATTGCCACTTGCTACAGACCCCCCACCATGCCCCAGGATTCTCACTCCTCTTTTCTTGATACACTGGAAAATATTAAGGTACAACCCAACACTCTAATAATGGGTGATTTCAACTACCCTACCATTAACTGGGAAAACTACTCATGTACCAACTTTTTGCTCAATGTTTTCTGGAAAATATCAATTCAAACGCTTTGGATCAACTTATCCACACCCCCACCAGAGGCAGCAATATCCTAGACCTGGTCATCACCAACATGGGTGACCGGTGTTCCACACAAGAGGTCAGCTCCACGTTGGTCAGATCCAACCACAAGCTAATCACCCTAGACATCCACATCCCGCTCCCACCCCCCCCATTAGGAAAACAACCGTAAAAAATTTCTCCAAAGCCAACTTCACGCTTCTTAAGACAGAAGGGGCAAACTTCATGACACCCATGCAGATGGACAATAGAGGTACGACTGCTGAATCCTACACAAATGCACTTTATAAGCACTTACATGAGTGCATGGATCGTGCTATCCCTAACAGAACCAAGATGCTATCCCCCTAAAAAAGGAAGCCAAACTGGTGGTCTTCTGCCATAAACAAACTACAACAGAAGAAAGAAATTGTTGCAAAAAAGAGTAAAATCCCACGATTGGAGGAACTCCCTGGTCAGCCTCAGTAAGAAGCTGAGATCCCTCATAAAATCCTTCAAAGCTAGTTATGAAAACAAAATTGCCACTGATTCTAAAGACAACCACAAAGCATTCTATTGCTATGTCAAAAATCTCAATGGCAAAACTCAGATCTGCTCTGAGTTACAGCACAATGACACTAAATATACAGAACCAACTGATATTGCCAACATCCTGGCAGATAGGTTCAGTGCTAACTTTACCCCCCTCTCGCCCCCTAAAGGGCCCATCTTTATACCGGAAGAATGCAAAGTTCCTGTAATCACGGCTGCACAGGTAAAAACTTCACTCTCCAAAGCCAAGAACACAGCATCCATGGGACCTGACAACATCCCAGGCTGCCTTCTACATGAACTACAGAATGAACTGGCACCCCACCTAAGTACCATGTTCAATCATAGCCTGACCTCAGGCTTTGTGCCCATTGAATGGTGCACCGCGGCAGTTTTCCCACTCCACAAAGGGGGGGCCACAACAGACCCCGGGAACTACTGCCGCATTAGCCTGACGAGCCTCGTCTGCAAGGCCATGGAAGGTATCATCATGGATCTCATAAACAAAGACATTGGAGATCTCCAAACCCTGGACCCCACACAGTTTGGGTTTGTAAAAGGCAGATCATGTCTCCTAAACCTGATAGACTTCTTTGAAGTAGTCACCAAAGCCATAGATGAGGGTAAGGTGGTTCACACAGCCTATCTAGATCTTGCCAAGGCATTCAACACCATCCCTCACTCTGGAATTATAGATAAACTCACTAAACTAGGTATAAATCCCATTGTCACAAGATGGGTTGCCAACTGGCTTACTGAAAGAACCCACACTGTGAAAGTAGCAGACTCCAAATCAGACTTCAGACCAGTGACAAGTGGAGTACCACAGGGTTCAGTCCTGGGTCCTCTCCTGTTTGGTATCTACTTCTCTGAAGCACAGGCTAACACAGAAGGTCTTTGGCTAACTAAATTCGCAGATGACTGCAAACTAGGAGCCATAATTAAAGCTCCTAATGATGTGGACATCCTACAAAAGGGCCTCACTGAGACAGATGCCTGGTGTCAAAGACATGGTCTCAAGCTCAATGCCAAAAAGTGCATTGTCATCCCCTTTGGTAAAAATTCTGTACCCATGAACTACCACATAGGCAGTAGTCTACTTAACACCAAAAGTGTAATAAGAGACCTTGGGACTCAGGTGGACAGTAGTCTCTCCTTTGATAATCACATCGCCAAAGTGGTCAGGAAATCCTTCTACATGGCACACCTCATCACAAAAGGTTTCTCATCCAGAAAAAAAGAGGTCATTGTTCTCCTCTACTCATCACTCATTAGACCCATTATAGAGTACAACACCCCTTTTTGGTATGTACCTCACAAGACATCTACAACAACTGGAAAGGCTGCAAAAATACCTCACAAAGAGGATTACTGGCCTCAAACAGATGCCTTACGCAGACCGTCTTAAAAAACTCCAGCTTTACTCCATTGCATATCGCCTACTCAGAGGCGATCTCTGCCTAACATACAAAGCTATGTCAAACCCAGAGCTGTTGGACATGCTCCACTTAAAGAAATCCCAATCCCTCTGAGCTACACGCTCTAGGGACCTAAACCTTGTCACCACAATAAACAGAACATGCTGGAGGTATAGATTCCTGTCCCAGAGACTTCCCATACTCTGGAACAGACTACCTATCTATGTCAAACAGAGCTCCTCATTAGCACTCTTCAAGAAAAATCTTGATGATTGGATGGGTAATAGGAAATTCACCCCGGGGATCACTTCTGTGGTTCTGCTTGACAGAGGCACAGGAAAATAAATTTCTTGGGTGGCAAAAGCGAGGGTACATTTTTGGCTAGGCTTGTATAGGCCCTAGGGACAATAGCCTAGTACCTACCTATGAACCTATGAACCTATATATATATATATATATATATATATATATATATATATATATATATATATATATATATCATCTGTGTGTGTGTGTGTGTGTGTGTGTGTGTATCTATCTATCTATCTATCTATCTATCTATCTATCTATCTATCTATCTATCTATCTATATGTTAGATTAGAGTGATATATCCAGGCATACATTTGAATGCACATATGTACTTGTACAAATGCAGAGTAACATACATATAAACATACCACAACAATACCCTTGCAGACAGCAATGACCTGCTTATTTGTGGTTAGTTATACACTATTATACAATGACTCCCCATTAATATTCCAAAACATGCATGTGGATTGGTCAGCGTGAACGTTGTAAATCAGACTTATACTAATGGAAAAAGGTCCGGTCTCCCGGACTTTTTCCATTAGTATGTCTTTTTTTACAGCAACGGTGAACGCAAGATCTCCATTGCTTTTTAGACACTGTCTCGCTATGTTAAAGGAGTTTAACATAGCGAGACAGCTTTAAAAAAAGTAACGGAGATCTTTCTTTCTCCGTTGCTTTTTTTAAAGCTGTCTCGCTATGTTAAACTCCTTTAACATAGCGAGGCACTTTGTAAAAGACAACAGAGATTTTGCTTTCTCCATTGCTTCCACCCACAGCTCTGATGTACTGCGTAAGCATACACATGCGCAGTATATCAGAACTGCCGCAGAATACCAGACAGCTGTGGAAGGGCAGCAAAGAGGCATTATACAATGTCATTATTTAAGAAAAGTAAGCATTTTTTTTTCTTAAATAATGTCATTGTATAATAGCAATAACCCACTTCTGGGTGTGGGTATTGCTGGATTTACCCATGGTTGTCTTTGTTTGGCCACTCGGGCTTCACCCTCGTGACCAAACCACACCAACCATGGGTAAATCCATCATTACCCACACCCAGGCATGGGTTATTGCTTAACAGACAGGTGGAATGAAATGAGCAGCAGTAGCAGAAAATGGGGGTCAGGTGTCTGACCTTTGGCTGTGCCATTGACTTATCTTTCAGGGAGTCTCAGATAATCAAGCATGTTGCACTGATACCCAGATAAGTGTATGAATTATACTCTTCTTGTGTGTGCTGTGTAGCCTCACTCACCTTGTACTGAGATACCCTTTCTTTTATTCAAGTTGTTTAGAAATAGTAATGTTAAAACAATGAAAAATGTAATTATTAGACACAGCTCTACTAATATTCCACATATACAAAATACATTGTACATTCTAGTACTTAATACAGTGCAGACCTTCATAAACAAATTAATGGGCATAGTACATAAAAGAACATTAGCTGTATGTAGTCTAGAAAAGCTGTTAGATAACCAGGAATACAGATTCCAAAGCATGGATTGTAGAATCTCTGCACAGCAAGTTAAAGCAGGATAAAAGCAAGACTATAAATTTCACGCAGCACAGTATGGAAAGCACTGTGTACATAAACTGACAGATGCCATACATAACAATTTACCCTATACATAAAGCAACAACTGCACACCACATTATACAGCATTAAAGAGATGGGCTGTCCATCTCAGACATTATGCTAAAAGAAAGTAGGCAGCCTATCAATAGCTAAATGTACCATAAACTTTAAGATGTGCTGCAGAAGGGTTATGTACAACTTACAGTAGTGTAGGTGACCATCAACAGTGGTGTGTGTTAGCATACATGTCTAGCATGCTAATTATCCAGCCAGTAGTTCATAGGCAGGACACATATGTTATGTGTACTGCCAATATGCTTGCATATGACAACAGTTTATTGCTCATAGAAGAGTGTTATCAGTGCCAGATCTGACATCTGCTATGGACAACCATAATCTCTCCACATGTCACTTCCATTCTTAACACCAAGCTATACACTACTGACTGAGCACCTTTCTTTTTTTATTTCCATATACTGATTCGTCCTGCATCATTTATTTTATTTTATTTATTTGTGGTATTTATAGAGCTGCCCTAAGCCACTGACCCAGTTAATCAAGATTTTCCAACTATTCATTAGCACGCATTTCCTGAGCCCATTGCAGATTATTTTTCAAACTTATTTGACACAAATATATATTAGTCTATACTGCTGGAGTGCTGGAAGTGCTAATAAATGTGCCTCCAAAGTGATAGAGAAAACCAGAAAATGCACTGTTTTTTGGGTAATCAAAAAAAAAATGGTCATACTCCCTTTGCATTCTGGGTCCTGGTGGATCTCAGTATATCCCCTTTTATAATACACCAACGGGTGTATGTGCTCAACTGTATATAAATTTGCTTAGCCACAAAATATGCAGCACCATCTGTGAACAGCTCATTCTGTGATGGTATATATGCTGAGCTATAGCTCTTGGGAAGTGCCTTATTAGATTTGCTTTACACTGATGCTGGACCATATTGTGCAACTTCCTGTGCCAAAGCTTTGGAAGTAATGCCCACTGGTTCACTGTTGAGGTGCTTTATATCTTCATATTATGTATTGGTCCTTGTGCTTCAATTGATTTTTTTTTTGAATTTCATTAGCACTGATATTTATTCACAGATTATAATTTTCATAGTTTCTACATACTCTTACTAGATCACATATACATAGTACATGTCATATCCAGCACTGTCTGCTACATGTTTTGAATTTCATTTGTGCGTTTTTTCTGTGAAGTCCCCAGAGTTATTAGCCCTGTGCATTGCATACTATGTGCATGAATCTTGCATATAAATTTTGATTTGGTGCATATCATCTTGTTATAATAAATAACAAGTGTAGGCTAATGTAGTTTTTAATATTGAAAATAAGCCACAGTTTGTCTGAATGTAATTTTTATGATAAAATTTTATAGAAAACATTAGCAACTTAAAAAAACAGTGAGACAACATTACTTACCTTATAAATTTAGGTTTTAAGACTCTAATTATCATACACAGACAGTCACTGGGATATAATTATTTTTTTAGTAGTATTTCAAATTGTCTACTTCTTGTAAAGCACATTTTAAAAGAGCATGACATATTTCATTTCTTTTTTTAGCAGCTTCATTGCAGACATAATATATCTATCACATTTCAATGAAGCCAGAGTTTCAACAGTCATGTGACTCAAACAGTATAAATAAATTAAATGCACACAGTGGACACAAATCTTCAAGGTAATGTAATTACTCAAGCCCCATGGGGCATGGTGTAAGGTGTATGCTGCATTTCCTCATATCACTTGGCGGTACTTAACACTATACTATCAATCAGAAGTTACAGCAGATTTGACTGGTATCACTTTTTTGTACAGTTTGTATCAGATTTAAACAAGATACATTGCACAAGATGGTATGAAGAGGATGGAGTAAATATAAAATAAAGTAAGAGATGCAGAATGGCTGACATTTACAAAATAAATCAAATATGCACCAAAAGGATAGGATAACTTTAAATTTAATATAGACGCTCTACCAAGTCTGATAAGTTTCTTAGAAAATGTACACACTGGCTCTCATTATAGGCCAGTAAACAGGGTTTATATTTATTTTTGTCTACATGAACTTCTGGGTTAGTACATGAAAGAGAAGTAGAGATTCGTTTTACTACTGTATTACTCTCATAAATTTCTTCAGCAGTACACATCAGGGTTCTACGGTAAGGAGAATTACAGTTACATGTATCATACTTTTATAAATCAAAACATTGTTTTCCAAGATGCTTATGGTCAAAACTGTAAATATGCAGCACCTGCTAGGAATATGAATGTTCAACTCTACACCAGCCTGCTATGCTTAATAGATAAAACAGAAAACAGGAAGTTTAAGAAGACTTTGATTTATTTGTAAATTTATTATGGCTCCATCATCTAGATACATGTAATTAAGTTTTGACTAAAACCAGGATGGTTAACTTTTAAAAAGTAAAGAAATCCTTCCAGTAAGCACTTAAAACAGAATTTACATCTACAGGTAAATCTGGTGAGTGTCATCATAGCACTGCATGTGCACATCCATTAAAATAAAGAGTGTGAAAGCACAACTTTCAGAATGGATTTTTCTTATTTCAGGCATTGCTTCTGAGCAGGCAAGGGACTAGGCTGACCAGGTTTGTTGATGATTGCAAACTGGGGATGGTTATCAAAGTTCATTCTTGTATGCAAATTCTCCAGCAAGGGCTGGAACAGACAAATGCTTAGTGTGTTAATCATATGCCTACCCTTAATACCAAAAATAGTTGGTAAATCTAGCACCACTGCTACATACTACATAAATAACATACCAATTAAATATGACCCAGTTAGGGACTTGGGTACCTAAGCTGATGACAAACTTTCCTTTGATTGCCATATCCCTGTCTTGGTTAGAAATATCCTTCTACTTTGCACAACTTATCCTTCATTGTTTTTCTTCAAGGTACAAGGAAGTTATAGTCTGACTCTCTTTCTTTTTTATTAGGCCCACCATGAAATATAATGCCCATTCATCAGGTTGTTGTTGTTGTTGTGTCTTTTGGCTTTTCCCGGTTAGGGGTCACCACAGCAGAACTCCGGTCTGCTAATGATTGGTAGTTGATTTTTACATGCCGAGTTACCAGCCCTGACACACAACCTTCAACGAAAATATGCCCATTCACGCATGTCTCCACGCAGAAGATGCTCTAGCTGAGAATCAAACCGGACAGCATCTTACTGTGAGGTGACAACACTACTGCAGCACCACCCATTCATCAGGTACTTCACTGAATATCTAAATCACAGATCTTGTTTCCTCAGCAAAAAGATTTTTGGTGTTGGTGCACCAAGATTCTCAGATAGACTAAAAACTTTGTACCTCTACTTAGCATCATATAAACTTTTGAGGGTTCTTCTGTGCTTAGCCTTCCATCCTATGGATGCCCTATCATTATTTGAACTGCTTTATTTAAACATAACCAGTGATAAAGCAAACATATGCTCTAGAGACCTAAACTTATACTGACAAATCTGCAATACTAGATGACGTGATAGGTACCTAACATAACTTCTCTTTCATTTCTAGAATACTCTGTCTTTACATATCAAGCAGAATACCTTCTAGCAACCTTTAAACCTTGTGTGGATGACTGGATGGGTGACTGCAACTGTTCCCCTGGGACATGCTTTAAAAATCTACTTAAGGGGGGCACTGTTAGACTCCTACCTGTACTAGGCAAAGGGACTGAGCTTTTAGTGGTACCCTTGGGTGTAAACTTATTAAGAACATGTGAACCTATGACTTTGACACTCAGTCCATTAGATAGAAACTGGGAATGTTGGTAATAGCAGAGGGTTCAGGGGATCATGATTTGCTCTCTCTATCTTTTTTCTTTTTTACTTTAGTTGTGAAAGGATTTTCAATTGAGCTTGAGTGATATGACAAACCTTTTGTCCAGATCTACTTCTTTTTTTGTTCGAAGAAACTTTATTTTTTCCAAACAAGTAATAACTAATCAAATGTATTAGTAATATAATGCAAAGGATAAAATGATGAAATTACAAAACAGAAATAGGCCCGAGAACAGGAGATGATAATGTTATAGCTCCATTTTTTCATTAGAAAGTCTTTCATTTTTATCATCATTTGCTTCTTTAAACATCTGAGGCAGACTTCAGTTGATAAAAGTAAACAAGAGATATCACTTTTGCCCAAGGATTATTAGTAAATGGATTGGGATGAATTCTTTGTTCTTTAACTTGAGTGTCCCTGAATGCTGTTTCCTTTAAGAAGGAAAGAAAGCCCTCCAAAGGTGGTAATCTAGATATTCTCCACTTCTTAGTAATACATTTCCTTGCCACCACAAGAATGTCTATTAGAAAAAAAATTCAGATAATTTCCCTCATTTTCATTAAATAAAATCAAAAACTTGTTTAGCAGAAAAGTATCAGAAAATAAAGCTTTTAAGAAATCATCTATCTTAGAGCAAAACAAGCTCAAAGAAGAACAGTCAAATAATGCATGTAATCAATCAACTTTACATTCTTGAAAAACATATCCAACGCAATATATTATTACTTCCATTGAATTTGGCTATTTTATTTGGAGTTAAAAAGGCACTGTGTAAAAATTTCAATATGAATATATGCCAAACACGAGACCAAGAAGTATGCTTGACAAAGGATAATATTTGAGATTTATTTTGAAAGGTAAAATAGGAGGCATGGCCTAAAGTAATATGAGTCCAGAATGTAACATTTAAATTTATTTTATATTCAGTAACTGTTTTGTAAAGCTTTTAAATTAAATTATTAATTTTTGAGTTGTTATACATGATTTCACAGAGAAAATTAATTAATTTGGGATTTTCTTTAAAGTGGAAAGGAGAGATAGACATAATTCCTGCATATGAGTTTTCACATTTTGTAATAATACCAATCCTGAGATTTTAATTCAAATTCTGAAATAAGGTGCTGAACATCTTTGACTTTCAAGTCTTTATAACAATGATAACAACAAACAAAATTCTTGGTTTCCCAGATAGCAAGTGTATGACTGTGAGTTTTATTGAAAAAATGTTGGTGATGCTAAAAGGAATTATAGATTCAAACACAATTTTGACATCTATATTAGAGAGAATTATGTTTCTAAAGGATTTTAGATTAGAATTTAAATAGATGGAGTCTGTAGGGGAATAGATATTATATTGCATAAATTTAAAAAGATAATGCCAAAAGAAACTGAGTTAGTTGAATTATGATTACATAATATATTATTCTTATTGAGAAGAATTAAATATAAAGTTTTCCAGTTACAGTTTTAATTTGGATTGATACAGTTTGATATAATTTTAAAAACTGAAGCTTTAATATAGGTATCACTATCAGGAAAATTGATTCCCTCAAGGATCCAAGGTATTCTGTGATGAATAAATGCTATTCTGGGTTTATTAGGAAACCAAAGAAATTTTAATAGGTGTTTATATATTTTACTAATGCATTGTTTATTTGGAAGAAGAGACAAGGCTAGTATTAGGTATATTATTTTAGGCAAAATAATTATCTTTGTTAATTGAAGCCTATCTTCAAATTAAATAATAAGTGTGCTCCATTTAGAGATGAGATAATTTATTATATTTATGATATCACAATTAACAGCTATTATTTAATCTATAGACAATAATAATATAATACCTAAATATTCAAGCTAGGAGACTTGGTTACCAATGATATGATATTTATGTATTTGAGTTTTTGTTTTTCTTTTTATTTATTACTACAAAATTAGATTTAGATTGGCTAAAGTAGAAACCAGAAATAGATTGAAATAGTTTTATTGCAGAGTCTAGTTACAGAAAGGTTGATTTTTAATTTGGAAGTGTTAAAATATCATCTGCAACTAACACAATTTTAGAGCAGTAATTACTACAACTATCTATACCATTTATATTGAGATTTATTCAGATTAAAAGAGCAAACCTTCAATGGCTAATGCAAATAAAATTGTAGAAAGTGGGCAACCTTGTCTACTACCTCTAGTCAGAGGAATATATTCTGAAGTAAAAGGATCAATTTTAACATATGCAACATTATTTTTATAAATATTCTTTAAAAGTGAAATGATTTTTAGCAAAATCAAATAGATCAAAGATTTTAAAGAAATAATTCCAATTTAGAGAATCAAAGGCTTTTTCAACATCTAGTCTAATTAATAAAGCTTCTTTATTTTTTTCTGTTAAAATCTATAAGAGTTAAATGCATCTAATATTATCATGCATTTGTCTTTGATATATAAAACCCATTTGATCAGAATTAATTATGTGAGCTATAGGTTATTTTATTCTATCAGTAATGATACACATGAAAATCTTATAATCATTATTTAAATGTGAAATAGGTATATAAGAAAAGTAGAGTTATGAATTTTTATTTTCTTTTATTATAGGCATGATTAGAGAATATTTCCAAGAAGGTGCAATTTTTTTCTTGAGACTGAATTTCAATAAGTGTTTTATGAAAAAGAGATATAGTATGGGGGGGGGTATATATTTCTATTATTATCCAATCCATGCCTGGAGATTTGTTGAATTTTGATTTTTTAATTGTTATCTACAATTTCTTTATAGGAAATGCATTTATGTAAATTATATTTTAAATTTGGTTACAGTTTCTTAATATTAATGATTCTTAATATTAAAATTATCAAGGTTTAATATTGGAGTTATAATTTCAGAATTAGAATTTATATTTAGATTTAGATTTAGAATTTAGATTTTGAGATGTGTAATGAAATCTGAAATCTAAATGCATCAAGAATTTCTCCAATATCTGTAGTGATTTTTTTTTATTTCTTTCATGTCTAAGTTTCAAAATATTATTAGTTTTTGATTGCATCTTGACTCTTTTTGAAAGACTATGCATGTGTTTATGAGATAAAGAATAGGAGGTAATTTTTAATCTTTCAATGGCCAGATTTGATTTATAATTTTTTTGTGTGTGTTTCTATTTCTTTTATATCAGATTTATTGTTTTTAATATTTTAGATATGGCCACAAGGAGTTGATTTTGAATGTTTTGCAGTTCTGAGTCCCATTCCTTAATTTTATTTTTGTACCAGGTTTTAATTTTGCCAAACAATGTCGGCTTTTAACGAATCCCAGATCATAACTATAATAATGTCAGGTGTATTATTAGATTCCAAGAAAATATTTTGCTCAGAGACAAACCAAGGTTTAAGATCCTTGAGTTTAGTTATATGTGTGGGGATTCTAGTCAAAAGGATAATCTTATGAAGTTAGTTTTAAATTTTAGAATATGAGCATCATGGTCAGAGATAGGGCAATGAATGATATTACAACTTGATATTCTAGAAATTATATAGTATTCAATCTATTCCAGTCTGTGTACCATACTTATAATCCTGATGAGAAAAAAAGCAATGAACAGGGGTCCTTCATATTGAATATATCCTTTAAATTAAGAGATTCTATCCATTTTATGTGTTTTCGCAATAGATGTTACTTTTACTTTCCTTTTATTAGTAGTATCTAAATTTTCCAATATGCTATTGAAATCACCACCTATAATTACATTACCTTTATATTTATCAAGCATGATGTCTAGATGTTTTTTGGAAATGTTTTTTCCCATACCTGGAACCCAATAAAAATTTACTAAAGTTCATAGCCTATTGTTAAATTTAAAAACTATAAAGGTAAAAAGACCTTCTTGATGTTCATATTTATAGATACTTTGTGGAAAATCAATATTTTACTTCCATAAAATCATGAATCCCTTTTTTTAGTTTTGAAAGTAGAATGAGCTAGATTTATATAATTACTAGGGTTCCAAATATCCTTTTCTGTATGTCTGATATGAGTTTTTTGAAGTAAAACCAATTGATCCTTGTTTGTATTTAGATAATATAACAAATTTGATCTTTTCCTTGGCTTATTTAAGCCATTATAATTTAAAGATAATAAAGATAAACCCATATATATAATAATTTAGTTATTTTTGTACCTTTACTAGAGCTAAAAAAAGAAAACAATATGACATAATACGTGACAAAATGTCTTTTATAATTATAGAAAATACAAATTAATAGCTCAGACCATAAAAACAAATTAACTACAAACATGGAATTATCAAAATTCCTAGTCCAATAGACGAATAAATAAAATCTATCAGACTATCCAACACTACCCTACCAATTTATAAGCTGATGTATTAGTAAACAGAAAAAAAAACTATCAGTTTGGGCTCTGCAGTAAATTATTTAATTAATGGAGACATTTCAATTTGATGAAAATATGTATAAAACATCATTATGTCCTAAAATAAATAAATATTAAATATATAGAACGTTATTATACAATGAAAAGTACATAATCACTATATAATGAAAAAGTACATATTCACTATACATTGTTCTCTTCCTTCCCTTCTAACCACCTGCAAATGCCTCCCTTTCCCCCCTTATTTATCATTGAAAAGGATATACATATAAAATACTAATTTATGAAAAGAAAAAAAGTTAATATATACAATTGAATAAAGAACCATTATCATGAATAAGTAGTGTGTTAAATGGTCATTACTCTAATACAGTAGAGCAGATTAATTATTGAATATGCTGTATAACTGAATATGCAAATTGTTTATTTTGGTGAATGGAAGGAACAGCCTGACTCTAAACTACATAGAATCAAGGGCTTCTATTGCAAGTATTATTAATGGATTTTAATATTACTTTCAACTCAACATATGCTTGTATATACATTTTTAGCACTTTTATAAATCTTTTCTCTTCAACTGTCTATTATTCTCTTTACTCCTTCCTTGTTTTTGGAGATTGAATGTCCGTAAGTCAGTTATATAATTCTATGGAATAAGTTCCTGACTGCTACCAATTCAAGTCCTTCATTGGCATTTAAGTAAAGTACATGAGTCTGAATATGTTAAAACTAATTTTTCATAAAACTGTTGAAACAATCAAACCACAAGAAAATAAATCAGCTGATAAAATGCGGTTTCATAAAGCAGGTGAGATTGAAACCCACAAAATAATACATATAACATTGCAGACCATTGTTTCTATTATTTCCACCAAATAGATGATGACATGTCATGAATATCTTTTAAATGAATGGTGAATTACTAGTTTGACTGTAGAATGTAAGGTTATACAGATTTTAACTTTAAGAGCCTCATTTCATGAAGTATTTATATCAATAAGCATCATAATAATCTTAACTTCTTTAAGTCAACTATAAACTATAGTAACTAAATAACTAAAACTAACTATAACTAAAAAAATAAAAAGGACTCTAAGATGCAACAAAATGTATGTGTACTTATCAATATAACATTAGCAGAAATCACTTTTGACTGATGTGGCATATATTCTGGTCAGCAAATCTCATGGTGTAACTTTGATTACTGTCACTGCCATTTTTAAACATATATAGTTCAAATAAATAGTGTGTAAATGATTAAAACTTACAAAATGTTGACAAGAATGTAAATAAGAATCAAATAAATGTAAAATACATATAAGACATCAGTGCATTCTGTAAGGAGGAAGTAGGTTATTGGGAGTATGAATAGCTTCCTGTGATGAGCGTTAATGTGTAAATAACCATCATGAAAGCTAAAAGTACTGGACTACAATGAATCACCAAAGAAGCGTAACATGGCACAGGGTAAGCAGAGAATGAAATAAAAAGTAAGCTATAAACTAAAGAAACTTTCAGATTCTTAATTGGTCCCAAAAAGAAAAGAAGAAAAAAAAAACTAAGGGAAAGTTTCTCAGAGAGTTTAAAGTAAAGAGACCATCAGAGAGGCACTTCCCATACCATGAATGGGTCTATATTAGATCAGTGAACACTTAAAAAAGCAAACGCTGATTGATCGACATTATTTAAATGAACATTCAAAATATTGAAGCAACATAAATCCAAATTTTTTCCTAGGGAAAGAATTTGGTTGTCCGTTTCTGTTGTTTCAGTATTTTCAGTGCTGTGGTGGAATGTTATGGGTCAGATTCAAGTAAGTGTGCGACTGTGTGGATGTGAGTGTTAGGGTGGGTTAGGTGAGTTATGGTTAGGGCACGGGTTAGGTATGTGTGCGACTGTGTGGATGTGAGGGTTAAGGCGAGTTTAGGTGAGTTAGGGTTAGGGAGCAGGTGAGGTGAGTGTGCAATAGTGACGGACCTTAGGGTTAGGGTTTGGGTTAAGGTAAGTGGATAGTTAGTGGTGTGTGCATAGTTTAGTGTAGGGTTAGGTGTCAGATTGTAGGTGTATGTGTGTGGATTTCTGTTTGTTTGGTGTGCTTGTGTTGTGTGTATGTGTTTTGGATCAGTGATTTTTTTCCCTAGGAAAAAAATCGCTGATCTGACAGTTCGAGATTGTAAGCTTTCGCTTACATAAGGTCGATCAATCAGCATTCACTTTTTTTAAGCGTTCACTGATCTAATATAGACCCCCATGAATGCAATCACATAGTTTTAAACATGAGAGCAGCATAAAAAGATTCCAGTCATCACCCAAATAAAAATGAGCTATAAACAAAAGGAAATACACCATTCTAATATTAATAGAAAATGAACGTAAATAATATAGAAATGAACAGTCTATTACGCATTCAGGATTAAATAATGCTATCATCAGTTCAAGAAGTAATATAAATGTTAAAACATCTATGTATTTAAAAGGGTATATCAAAGTTATAGTTTAGATGGGTCTATATTAGATATTCGAATGCTTAAAAGTTTGAATCACTAAAGAACACATTTTAGTGAGCAAGCCCCCCTGCACCCCCTCCACCCCCACTACTTAAATATACCAACTCCAAGATTGTGCTGCAGTGTAGGAAATGGGAAATTTTCCATTTCCACACTGTACCACACTGAAGTGTGATCTCAGAGTTGGTATATTTAAGTAGCAGGGGGTGTAGGGATGCTTACCCCCCTGCCTAAATCCTTTACTTTTTCTTTTTTTAAATATTCCTTTTCTAGATATTCAAACTTTTAAGTGTTTGATCACTAAAGTTTGTTCTTTAGTGATTCAAACTTTTAAGCATTCGAATAGCTAATATAGACCCATTTAAATAACTTAATAAATTACTTATGAATGAAAAAGTTACCTTTGTAAAGGCAGTGATGTTTGACTGACTTAGGGAAACTGAGATACACACTTTGAGATCAAATAATTAATAGATAAATGTATTTTCATTAATGAGTGTTTCTGCATTAAATATCCTATATTATCTGAAACAAAAAGAATTATTAAATTGAATAAAAGTATATATTCAGAAGAAACAGTTATTTCATGGCTGAGGATTTTGAAACTTTATTGGTACAAGTTGAAATAGGATCTGTTTTTTGTTGCATTTTCTTCATATCAGTCCATGTATTTTTATCTGAGGTTCTTTTCGGAGTGGAAAATGACCAGTCCATGTCTTCTGTTGTAGGTGTAAGGTTATTATTTTTTTACAAATGTAGAGGCTTCTATGTTATTAAAGATTCTTATTCCATTTGGTAAATGTATTTTTATTTTGGCTGGAAAGATTATCTGAGATTTGAAACAATTTTATCTAAGAGTTTTCACAAAGGACCAGCAATTTTTTTCTCAGATCCATTGTTTTGGAAGAATAGTCATTATGAAATCTAATTGCATTTTGTTTATATTTCAAACGAGCTTTCCTTCACACAGTTTTAAGCATTAGTTCTTTGTATATAGAAGAAAGAAATTTTATAACAATAGGTCTCAGAGGTGACGTTGAAGAAGAGGGAATAAATTTGCCTATAGCTCTATGAGCTCTTTCACTACCATAACAAAAACCTTCCTGAAGATTTAATATTTCAGGAATCCAATTAGTCAAGAAAGAAATTAAGTCCTCAGCTTCAATTTTTACAGGAAGACCAAAAATCCTTATTTTATATCCCCTTTCTCTATTTTCCAAATCATCTATTTTGTTAGAAGCCAGGTATTTTGTTTTAGTAAAAAGTCAGTTTGTGAATCTTTCTTCTTTCAGTCTGCTATCCATGTCATTCAAAGCATTCTCCATATCTAAAATCTTTGTTTGTTGTTGTTGGAACATTTCTTTAAAGACATCAGTTTGTTTGAGACTGTTTTCTTTTAGATTTTGTAAGTTCTCCTGGAACCCATACATTTTCAAAGATAATTCTTGAAGGGTAGATGCTACTAGCTGTAAGTCATTTCTCATTGAAGTGTCAGCATGAGAGTGTTTAGAGTTGCTCATTTTCATTCAACAGTTCTGTCTCCAAGTAAAAGTGACAGGATCATTTTTATAGAACTTCACAAAACTTGGAAAATAAATAGTCAGAGCTGTTTTCAGTTAGACTGTATTAAGATTTTTTTCCCCAAAATAATTATTTTCTTCTAATTAAGACTAATTCTACAGAGCTTTAAAAAGGTGCTATCTTCACTTAGCCATCGTAGTTCACCCCCAAGACCTACTATTTGAAACAAAACCAGTGGAAAGTGATGTTATTGCTTATGAACTGTAGGGATACGAAACTCCCTTAATGTCATCAGGCTGATACAAAATATGGTCAAGCAGCTCTAATGTGAAAATGCACCAAGACAATTCCCTAGCTAACATGTCATAGAAGAGCACTTGCAAAAACTTGTGATATTTTATTTAAGGTAGGCAATGTAGTCAAAGTTATCCTTTTCAGCTATGACCTTGTCACATTAACTATCAAAGGAAAAGGAGAAAGAAATACATTATTTTCTGATAAGAGAACTAGACCCAGAATTCATAATGTGGTAATGCATAGCTCAATGGAACAGTCATGCATGGTACACTGCTGGAAAAGACATCTGACCACAGTGAAACACAAAGGAACAGTCGTGTATGGTACACTGCTGGAAAAGACATATGATCACAGTGGAACAGAAAAAAAAAAACATATCAATGAAGAGATAAGTACAATGTATTCATAGTACATGACTAACCATCTAGATACCCACAAAGTTTAGCATACCTCTCAATCTTTTAGTGCAAGAAATCCGGCCAAAGCCAAAAATAATAGGAGGACAAAGGCCCCAAATCAGACAGATTTAAAATATTTGTCTTAGCAAGCTTAGAAAGTTGATAGAACAACAGGTTTTGCATTAATATTAATTTTAATGAATATGAACTCTGAAACTCAAACATCTGTCTTTATTTGTTGACCAACAGGTGCTGTTGCTACCTCACAAGTTGACTGGTAGCACCAAGCAGGAAGGGGAATAGAGCATGACTTATTACCTCCCCACTGTTTCTTCTATGAGAGTAATCCAGTGCAGGTCAGGAAATCTTTGGGCTCTAATGCTGGTGAAACCTAAGGTAGGTGGTGACTCCCTTTACTGAGTTAGCAGCTAGATGGACAGCAGGCTGTAAAATCAGACATTTGAGGTTTTATGGGCATGCACTCCCAACAAAAATGTTAAATTAATTAATACATTATGAAACCAAGTCTCTAGATAGAGTTGTTTTTGCAAACATTATTGTAACTTTTTCATTGAAAGGAAAGCTTCAGTTAGAATGTGGAATTTATTGTTGTAATTTCTGAATGATTTTAAGCATCAACATTTAACTACCAACCAAGCTTTTCTTGTAAGTTAATACAGAATAGCTGACTGTAGGGATGGCTATAATGTTATGCTTTTTGCTAAATTAAAGCAAGAGACGTTGATAAGGTAAATATGTTAGAAGGTAAGCAATTAATTATAGTTATTCATCTTACAATAGCCTGACACTGATGATACAGATTCTGCTGCATCACAGAACTGCAATTGGCATACCAGGATAAATATCCCTTCCTGCGAATGAGATTTTGCAAATAAATGTGAGAGCAGAATTTCCCATCAATGGTAGGGGAACTATTTTTTTACTTTTACTTCTATATATTTAGTGGCTGCATAATAAGAAAGTTGTTTTTATCTCTTATATGAATTGTCTTTAAATGATCAAGATAAAAAGTACCATAAAAAGATGCAGTAAAAGGGCTGAAAGCATCATACCTGCCTTGAAACACTCTTACTTTAAAGGGGTTATGTTAGAATGCAAACTTACCAAAATGTCAACATTCATAACATTGACCCCAAATAATCAGGCATACAAAACCTTGAAATAGAAGATACAGGAATGTAATAACACTGAAAACAAACATTTTTTCAGGAAGGCAGAAAGGTGCGAGCACCCCTACACCTCCCGCTAATATATGTATATGTGTATGTATATATATATATATATATATATATATATATATATATATATATATATATATATATATATATATATATATATATATATATATATATATATATATATATATACACACACACACACACACAGCTGGAGTGCCTTCTGTGTGGAGTCTGCATGTCCTCCCCGCAGTCGAGTGACATTTGAAAGACATGCGTGAATAGGCGTGCCTTTGTTGAAGACTGGGCGTCGGGCTGGCACCTTGGCACCATAAAAAATCGGCTGCCAATCATTAGCAGACCGGAGTTCTGCTGTGGCAACTCCTAACCGGGAAAAGCTGAAAGAAAACAACATCTTCTCTTCTTCTTCTTTCGGCTGCTCCTGTTAAGGGGTCGCCACAGCAGATCAACTATTTCCACGTCTTCCTGTCCTCTGCATCTTGCTCTGTCACACCAACCACCTGCATGTCTTCTCCCACCACATCCATAAACCTTATCTTAGGCCTCCTTCTTTTCCTGTTACCTGGCAGCTTCATCCTTAGCATCTTTTTCCCAATATACTCTGCATCCCTCCTCAGCACATGTCCAAACCAACGTAATCTTGCCTCTCTGGCTTTGTCTCCAAACCTTCCAACCTGGGCTGAGCCTCTAATATACTTATTCCTAATCCTGTCCAAAAAGAGAACAACAACATATATATATATATATATATATATATATATATATATATATATATATATGTATACATATACCAACTCTGAGATGACACAACAACTGAGGGTTGGCAAAACTCCAATTCCGACTATACCATGATCTTGCAGAAATATTCACTTTCACTTTGTGATGTAGTCACATTCCAGGTTTGAGCTTTTGTGTGCTGAATTATTTGGGCTCTATGTTATGAACATTGACATGTTGGCATGTAGACATTCTAACACAGATTCACTTTACAGTTATTGGGTCTGAAGTAACTACTTGAGAACACAGAGCCTCACAGTAACAGATGAAACAAAAACAGAAAACCCAAAAGCAAACAAAACAGTAACTAAGCATTTTTGCAGGTAGGCAAGCCCTCCCTACCTCCTCATGTGGGAACCCCTGCCGTCAACACCTTCAGCTATTTATTTATATATATGAATTAAGAAATCATGCTATGTTGGAAAAAAGGCAAAACATTTAATTTTAAGTAAAATTAACATACTTGTCTTTTGACTGACAGAGTGAATCCATTCATTTACCCATCAAAAAGGAAATTAATCCATTCATGCATAGCAGCTTGCATAACACACATTTGTGAAGCTATGACAGTGATGCTAACAAAATGATTGTTCTTGTCCTTCCATTTTTAAGAAACAGAAGCAACAGAATAAAATTGGCCTAAGAAAATGTTTACTCATTTATTACACATAATAATAGTAATAATAATAATAATAATAATAATAATAATAATAATAATTATAGTAATAATAATAGCAATAGTAATAATAATAATAATAATAGTAATAATAATAGTAATAATAATAATAATAGTAATAATAATATTAATAGTAATAATAATAGTAATAATAATAATAATAATAATAATAATAATAATAATAATAATAGTAATCAACATTATTTTTAATGTCTCTAGAGTCCAAGTACTTTACTGCACACATAATGATTGCAGTCAAGTAGAAACAGAATATGAGATTGTTTTAGTACCAAAGTATTCAAATTGTTTTGATAACATTTTTAACTATTGGTTAGTCAACATATGATGGTTACCTGTTTGAAGCTGCAGTTCTGTAAACTTATATGGAACAGATTTTAAGTATATAAACAATAAAGGTAAATTGCAAAATGCTCTGTATAAGAAATATAATATAAATGTTTTTTCTTTAAACACATTGTTGCAATTCACAACTTTTCTTATACTACAGAAGGATCAAACAATACCTATTTTAATGCAGGAAGTGATTTCTTCAGTTTCCTTCATTCATACCTCATACAGATTAAAGGACCAAACTAGATATAAACAAGATTATCCTATGCAACAAATAATTTAAGACACACAAATTACATTAATTAATGTCTGCATATTTTGTCTGTGTTAAGAAATTAAGTGGTATAGACATTTTTTTTTACAGGGAGTCAAGCTAAAGACTTCAGAAACAAAATCACTGAAGAAAAATTGAATGGGGTGAAAGACTCAAAGTTCTGCTTTTTATGTAATACTAGATTTCTGTTTTACCCTGGGATTCAGAAGCATACTCACTTCAATGGTGGTAAGCCTCCCGCAGGGTATGATCAGCGCACAATGCAGTTCAGAGCTCATTATAAATTAACAGTGTGAAAACCTGATGCTCAAGTCTTAACTAATTGCTAATCCCACTTGCACCCAGAGCATGACCTGCAATAAGGGAGATAAAGCAGGGTCTATATTAGTTCATCGACAGCTTAGATTGTTGAATCTGTAATGATCGACACCTAAGCGTCGAACTTGCAAATCTCAAATGGTCATTTTAGTGAATTCTTTCCTCGGGAAAGAAGTCACTTGGCCATTATCATTGATTTGCCCTTTCAGCAAAATGGTGCGATCTCGGAGTAGGTATATTTAGTTAGGGGTGTGTGGGGGGCAAAGCCCCCTACTTTATTTAGGTTACAACAGAAATAGCAAAAATGACCGTTTGGTTCAACCCACGAAAAACATACACAGTATCCAAACGGACAATCCTCAGCAGCCCAACAAGCAAAATAAATCCACCGGAAACCACGTAAAAATCCAAAAATTTAATAAATATCCACAGAGCTTGGTAGGTTAAGCGCTTTCACTCGTCAAGCGAGTTTCATCAGAACAGTGATTGGATGCGCCTGTGGTCCATTTATACAAAAAATGGCGCCAAAATAACATAAACTTTAAAAACAATTACTTTAAAATATGCATAATAATTATATTTCTTCATATTATAAGTGCTTTAAATATTATAAAACTGCTATATATGACATGATACTTTAACATATTGTATGCTTGCTTATACTTATTAGGATCTGTCCAAAAAATTAATTTAATAACAACAAAGATTTTATTGACAAAAAGTCATTAATTCCTGGGGCTGTGTTGGCATTTGTTAATACCTGCCAGTAAAGCTCTCTATATGCTAAATAGTTTTTAATGTTTCCTCCCCTGGGATTTCTCTTAATAGCGTCTATAATGGCAAACTTAAATTTATGTTCTTCACCTTTTTCCTCTGTATGCCTTGCTAATGCGTTCTTTACATCCTTCCTTTTTATACAATAAAGATGAGAGTAGATTCTTTGTCTAAACTCTCTCTCAGTCTTCCCTATATAAAATGAGGGACAGACTGAGCACAAAGCTATATACACTACCATTTTTGTCCTACAATTCCCTTTGAATGCTAATAACTTGTTCCTGTTATGATTCTGTAATATAATGGGACTATTTTCGTATATATAGGGGCATTGATTGCAAAAACCACATCTACTTGTATGTACTTCGTCAACATCTTTTTTGTAACTAATATTTAGCTCCAACAAGCTTTTGATGTTCTTTCCCATTTTATTAATAAAACGTGGAACTGTCCCTACTATATCTGCTACTTCTTTTTCATCCCTTAAAAGGTGCCAGTTATTATACATTATGTTCTTAATAATGTGGCTGAATGGCCCATATTCTATAATACAGGCCCTATTATAATTAATTTGCCTTTTAGTCCTTAAGGCACCTGCTTCATTAGGATTAACCTCTGATGTACTAAGGTGTTCTGACTTCTGGATGAGGGGGTCTGTAGTAGTTGAGGCGTAATTACTCCCCAGCAAAGATGTATATGTACCCCCCCTCTGACTCATAACATACTTTGAGATGTCCTTCATAATTTCTAACTCATAACCTCTCTCCAAAAACAAAGTTGTTATAAGTTCAATTTCAGAAATAGTATCTGCTAAGTCAGATGTCATTCGTATAGCCCTAATACACTGGCCTTTGTATATGCTCCTTTTTACATTGATAGGATGGAAACTCCTATAATCCAAATATGAGTTGGTAAAAGTGGGTTTTCTAAAAATTCTAGATTTCAAACACCCATTTTCAACACTTACCAAAGTGTCTAAATACGGCACCCCCGTTTCATTGTATTCAGATGTGAATTTTAAAAATTCACTACTGGAATTAATAAATTCCAGAAATTCTGAGAAACTGGTGGTATCCCCTTTCCATAAAATGTATAAATCATCTAAGAAGCGGGAGTAATAAGCTATGGAAGTATAATATGGGCTGTTGAAAATAGTCATTTCTTCCCAATCTAACATAACTAGGTTAGCGAATATGGGTGCGCAAGCCGCACCCATAGCCACACCTCTAGTTTGTTTATACATTTCCCCTTCAAAGTAGATGAAGTTATTTTGCAGAACTATACTCATCAATTCAACCAAAAGAGAAATCCGATCCCAAGATAGATCAGAATATTTCCTCAAGCTTCTAGTGAAGGCTTCTAATCCTTCGTCTATGGGAATACTGCTGAACAGATCTATAACATCCACAGTTCCAAACATAATATTCCTATAGTCCATATTTGTCGGGAAATTTTTTAAAAATTCCCATGAGTCCTTCACTAGATGTTTAACCCTCATATATATGGGTTTTAATAATGTGTCAATGACCACTTCTATAGGAAAAGTTTTGGATTTGCTCCCCGATATTATAGGGCGAAATGGTGGATTTTGGATGTTTTTGTGTACCTTTGGAATCCCTACTATGGTAGCCATAGTGGGATACTCAACCTTCATATATCTATAAAGATCCTCAGTTATTCTTTGTTCCAAAAAATATTCCTCAAGGTACAAATCTATTCTTCTGTAGGCAATGTTTAACTCATTAAGAGAAATGGTGTTGTAGTTGCCCGAATTGTGCAAGATGTCAAAGATGACAGCATTGTATGCGGTGGTGTCGTAAAAAACTACTCCTCCGCCCTTATCAGGCTTCATTATCCTGATATTTTTATTGCACTGCAACTCAAATAAAACCTTACCCTCATCCTTAGTTAAATTAAGCCTTCTCTTCTGTTTATTATTTGTTTCTTGATTGACTGCATAGATTCCTTTGATCACTCTATTTTCAAACTTTTGAATACTGAGTCATAGGAATGAAACAGCTCTTTCTCCTCAACTTAACAGTATTATCACAATTCTCATGTTCCTTATGTCCAAAGGATAAAGCTAAATTCAATTTCCTAGTGTACTTTTTAACCTCTAAAATGTTGTCAACTAGGTTAAATTTAGGCGTTGGAATAAATTTCATCCCTTTGGATAATAAACCAAAATGAGCCTTTTCTAGTCTAATATCACTATAATTATATATATTAAAATTCTTGTAAGTGTTTATTACGAGGTTTGTAGTAGTTATATCCCTAGAACTAGAATTGGCTTGTTCCTTACATGAAGGTGTAATTATTGTTTCTTTTTCCATTTCCCTCCCTTCTGCCATTTGCCGTATTTTTTGCCCTTGGTTACTTGAAAAAACTCACCATTATAGTCTCCCTTGTCAGTATCATAATATTCTTGTGTCTCATTAATAAAATTAGGACAATTAACTAATTGCTAATCCCACTTGCACCCAGAGCATGACCTGCAATAAGGGAGATAAAGCAGGGTCTATATTAGTTCATCGACAGCTTAGATTGTTGAATCTGTAATGATCGACACCTAAGCGTCGAACTTGCAAATCTCAAATGGTCATTTTAGTGAATTCTTTTCTCGCAAAAGAAGTCACTTGGCCATTATCATTGATTTGCCCTTTCAGCAAAATGGTGCGATCTCGGAGTAGGTATATTTAGTTAGGGGTGTGTGGGGGGCAAAGCCCCCTACTTTATTTAGGTTACAACAGAAATAGCAAAATTGACCGTTTGGTTCAACCCACGAAAAGCATACACAGTATCCAAACGGACAATCCTCAGCAGCCAAACAAGCAAAATAAATCCACCGGAAACCACGTAAAAATCCAAAAATTTAATAAATATCCACAGAGCTTGGTAGGTTAAGCGCTTTCACTCGTCAAGCGAGTTTCATCAGAACAGTGATTGGATGCGCCTGTGGTCCATTTATACAAAAAATGGCGCCAAAATAACATAAACTTTAAAAACAATTACTTTAAAATATGCATAATAATTATATTTCTTCATATTATAAGTGCTTTAAATATTATAAAACTGCTATATATGACATGATACTTTAACATATTGTATGCTTGCTTATACTTATTAGGATCTGTCCAAAAAATTAATTTAATAACAACAAAGATTTTATTGACAAAAAGTCATTAATTCCTGGGGCTGTGTTGGCATTTGTTAATACCTGCCAGTAAAGCTCTCTATATGCTAAATAGTTTTTAATGTTTCCTCCCCTGGGATTTCTCTTAATAGTGTCTATAATGGCAAACTTAAATTTATGTTCTTCACCTTTTTCCTCCGTATGCCTTGCTAATGCGTTCTTTACATCCTTCCTTTTTATACAATAAAGATGAGAGTAGATTCTTTGTCTAAACTCTCTCTCAGTCTTCCCTATATAAAATGAGGGACAGACTGAGCACAAAGCTATATACACTACCATTTTTGTCCTACAATTCCCTTTGAATGCTAATAACTTGTTCCTGTTATGATTCTGTAATATAATGGGACTATTTTCGTATATATAGGGGCATTGATTGCAAAAACCACATCTACTTGTATGTACTTTGTCAACATCTTTTTTGTAACTAATATTTAGCTCCAACAAGCTTTTGATGTTCTTTCCCATTTTATTAATAAAACGTGGAACTGTCCCTACTATATCTGCTACTTCTTTTCATCCCTTAAAAGGTGCCAGTTATTATACATTATGTTCTTAATAATGTGGCTGAATGGCCCATATTCTATAATACAGGCCCTATTATAATTAATTTGCCTTTTAGTCCTTAAGGCACCTGCTTCATTAGGATTAACCTCTGATGTACTAAGGTGTTCTGACTTCTGGATGAGGGGGTCTGTAGTAGTTGAGGCGTAATTACTCCCCAGCAAAGATGTATATGTACCCCCCCTCTGACTCATAACATACTTTGAGATGTCCTTCATAATTTCTAACTCATAACCTCTCTCCAAAAACAAAGTTGTTATAAGTTCAATTTCAGAAATAGTATCTGCTAAGTCAGATGTCATTCGTATAGCCCTAATACACTGGCCTTTGTATATGCTCCTTTTTACATTGATAGGATGGAAACTCCTATAATCCAAATATGAGTTGGTAAAAGTGGGTTTTCTAAAAATTCTGGATTTCAAACACCCATTTTCAACACTTACCAAAGTATCTAAATACGGCACCCCCGTTTCATTATATTCAGATGTGAATTTTAAAAATTCACTACTGGAATTAATAAATTCCAGAAATTCTGAGAAACTGGTGGTATCCCCTTTCCATAAAATGTATAAATCATCTAAGAAGCGGGAGTAATAAGCTATGGAAACATAATATGGACTATTAAAGATAGTCATTTCTTCCCAATCTAACATAACCAGGTTAGCGAATATGGGTGCGCATGCCGCACCCATAGCCACACCCCTGGTTTGTTTGTACATTTCCCCTTCAAAATAGATGAAGTTATTTTGCAGAACTATACTCATCAGTTCTACCAAAAGAGAAATCCGATCCCAAGTTAGATCAGAATATTTCCTCAAACTTCTAGTGAAGGCTTCTAATCCTTCATCTATGGGAATGCTGCTGAACAGATCTATAACATCCACAGTTCCAAATATAATATTCCTATAGTCCATATTTGTCGGGAAGTTTTTTAAGAATTCCCATGAATCCTTCACTAGATGTTTAACCCTCAGATATATGGGTTTTAATAACGTGTCAATGACCACACCTATAGGAAAAGTTTTTGATTTGCTCCCAGATATTATAGGGCGAAATGGTGGATTTTGGATGTTTTTATGTACCTTTGGAATCCCTACTATGGTAGCCATAGTGGGATGCTCAACCATCATATATTTATAAAGATCCTCAGTTATTCTTTGTTCCAAGAGATATTCTTCAAGGTACAAATCTATTCTCCTATAGGCAATATTTAACTCATTAAGAGAAATGGTATTGTAGTTGCCCGAATTGTGCAAGATGTCAAAAATGACTGCATTGTATGCGGTGGTGTCGTAGAAAACGACTCCTCCGCCTTTATCAGGCTTCATTATCCTGATATTTTTGTTATGCTGCAACTCAAATAAAACCTTACCCTCATCCTTAGTTAAATTTTGCCTTCTCTTCTGTTTATTATTAACTTCCTGATTAACCGCATAGATTCCTTTGATCACTCTATTTTCAAACTTTTGAATACTGGGGTTAGTCATGGGAATGAAACAGCTCTTTCTCCTCAAATTAACTGTATTATCACAATTCTCATGTTCCTTATGTCCAAAGGATAAAGCTAAATTTAGTTTCCTAGTATACTTTTTGACCTCTAAGATGTTATCAACTAGGTTAAATTTAGGCGTTGGAATATATTTCATCCCTTTGGATAGTAAACCAAAATGAGCCTTTTCTAGTCTAATGTCACTATAATTATAAATGTTAAAGTTCTTGTAAGTATTTATTACATGATTTGTAGTTGTTATATCCCTAGAACTAGAATTGGCTTGTTCCTTACATGAAGGTGTAATTATTGTTTCTTTTTCCATTTCCCTCCCTTCTTCCATTTGCCGTATTTTTTGCCCTTGGTTACTTGAAAAAACTCACCATTATAGTCTCCCTTGTCAGTGTTATAATGTTCTGGTGTCTCATTAATATAATTAGGACAATTAACTAATTGCTAATCCCACTTGCACCCAGAGCATGACCTGCAATAAGGGAGATAAAGCAGGGTCTATATTAGTTCATCGACAGCTTAGATTGTTGAATCTGTAATGATCGACACCTAAGCGTCGAACTTGCAAATCTCAAATGGTCATTTTAGTGAATTCTTTCCTCGGGAAAGAAGTCACTTGGCCATTATCATTGATTTGCCCTTTCAGCAAAATGGTGCGATCTCGGAGTAGGTATATTTAGTTAGGGGTGTGTGGGGGGCAAAGCCCCCTACTTTATTTAGGTTGAAAAGTTAATTTTGTTCGCGGACGTCCTACTGAATTCTTTCCCAAGGAAAGAATTCACTAAAATGGCCGTTCGCGATTTTGCAAGTTCGACGCTTAGGTGTCGATCATTACAGATTCGACAACCTAAGCTGTCGATGAACTAATATAGACACATAAAGCAGAGGTAGAGTTTACACAATCAGATGAAAAAGTGTCGCACTTAGAGTAGGCACTTACCTCAGAGTGTGCACACGGCCTAGGAAGTGAGTCAGTATGAGAAAACCGGCCTGCTACTTTAAAGGGGGCCACTGCACTGCAGAAATCTGTTTTTTACCATACTAAGGAGTGGAAATGGGAGGTTTAATAGAAGGCAAGACTTGAATGAGCTATGTAATCTTTGCCTGACAATGACTAGGTAGATTATAAGTGATGTATTTTTGCAACTAAGATTATGGCAATATGGTATGTCAATATGGTTTGTGATGTAAAATACTTGCAACTGGATTGTGTCAATATGGTTTGTTTCCATTTATATAAATGTATAATTGCCTATGTCATTTGTAATAATTTAATAAAGATGTTTCTTGTTTTAAAAAAAAGATAGTAGGAAAAAGGAGGCACGTAGAGGGAATCATACAAGGAGAACTGGTAAGGTAAGAATGGAAAGAGGAGTAAGGGTAACTTTTTTGGGGGGAAAAGGTACTCTTTTCTTTTTTCTCAAGAGGGAAAGCTTGAGAAAGATATAATGGAAGGGAAGGAATGGTAAGAGATTGTATTGACCAGGTTGATATGGTCTAAAACAATGAGTAAAATGGTTACACAGGAAAAACAATTGGTTAAAAAACACAAAAAAAAAATCTAGCAAAGCTAAACTTTCTACTGTGTGATGCCTTAAACCTCTTCTATCAGGGGCAACATGGGATATATGCAAATTACCCTTTAAGGATATCAGGTGTTTCAGCTAAATGGCAATTCTGAATGTCCATGACTTTTTCTTTTACTTTTACTTTTAAGTCTATTTATGGACAATTTCAGGCCAATAAAGCCAAACCCCTCTAGCTGTGGGCATGCATGTTTTTACCTTGTTATAGCATCATCAGCACAGCATAAAAGGAATGTTTGACTTTCTATAAAATATCCTAACAAACTAAAACAATGAATAAAAAGGTCTCACAGGAAAACCAATTGGTTAACAAACACAAAAAAATCTACAAACTATCCCAACTAACAATCTAAAACAATGAGTAAAAAGATCACACAGGAATTGGTATTCCTGTGTGACCTTTTTACTTAGTTTGTTAGTTCGGATATTTTGTAGACACCCTTATGTTTATGGATATCAGTTGGGTATAATAACCCTGTGTTTCCAAAAGTCAAACATTCCTATTATGCTATGCTGATGATGCCATAAGAAGGCAGAAACATGCATGTCCACAGCTAGAGGGGGTTGGCTTTATTGGCCTAAAATTATCCATAAAAAAGTAAAAGTAAAACAAAAAGTCATGGACATTCAGAATTGCCATTTAGCTGAAACACCTGATATCCTTAAAGGGTAATTTGCATATATTCCTTTGGTCTTCAATGTGAAAATGTTTTCTCCTGAAGCTGTCAGGGATTGAGATTGGCTTGTGATGATGTGGAAGTGTAATACTGGCATTTGTTAATAAAATGCTAGTATTGCATACGTGGTAATGGCCGAAGTGCTGAAGCATTTGGTTTGTAGTAGTTTGTAAGATGCTTGTTACATTTGTAGCTAGCAGCTTGTTATTATTTCAAGTAGAAGAGTCCTTTTTTATTTTTTATTCTTCAAAGTGAAGACTTTTTTTAGCTATTGTTCTGGACTGCAGATTACAGTGAAAAGTGTGCAGTCCAATAGATGCAGGGTCCTAGTGCATCCAATTGGCTCAAATGGCTGCAAGTTGGTCATACAATATCTATACATATATGCATATCCACACTTATGACAACAGGGATGACTGATATGTATACTGCTGCCACATAGCTAATGCAATAATACAAACATTTTTAAAACAAATGCATTTAAATGAAAGAAGTAAAGACATATGCTCCCCTACACATAAACAAACTTTCTATTCTCCCTGGCATAGGAAATGTATTTACTTATTTATTCATTTATTTATCCTGTTTTGCTTGGGTTGACCCCACTAGGCTAGTAACCTATTTTCAGGGGAGACCTGAGATGATTCTCCTATATGGTCTTCTAAGTTGTAGAGTAAAATATAACCATTTAGTAACATGCCTACAGCCAGCTATTTCTGCCGACTGGATGAATACTTACAATATATCTCTGGTATCCTTACTCTGACCTGTTCTTCCCATCTGGTGAGAAGGTCAGGATGGTACTTCTGTAGGTCAGTGTAGTTGTATCTGCACTACTCGCTAGAGTGAGGTATGCTAGTGGTATCTGTAATAGACCTGAAAACACAGTGGCAGGCATCCACTTTAAACCAATACTTCTATTAGTTTTCCTGAAGAAGGCACTCCCAATAGCCTTCATGCAGAAAATGAAAGAAGATATTTTGGATGCTTTACTGGACTATCAGAATGACTTGGCATGCACAGTGCCATTAGAAGCCATGGCTAAGTTCTAGGCCTCATTTGAAAGAATAATGGGTGACATCTTGTGGTCATGCCCATTTGGTATTTTGGGATTTTCACACAACATATGATATCTCAGTAATGCAAACTTCGATAGGGTTGGAAAAAAATTGCTTTGAAATTGTTGGAGCATCAGACTGGCATAAAGGTGTGAGAAATTACATTACATCTATGCATGAGGAGTACCTTTGTGAGCAAATTTACTTTTTAGCAACTCTTAAATGGAAATGTAAAATTAAAATATATTGCATGATGCCCCTATTTCTGTTATCGATCAGCTCATGGCTGCTCAGTGTGCTCTGCAGGTACTCATGTGAATTTATGAAAGTAAGAAAGCCTCATAGAATGACTACAGCTGCAAAGCATAGAAGGAGACATTCAGAAGCATTCACTATTTGAGCCTCATCTGCAAAATCACTGTTGTCAGAGGCTTGCATGTATGTGATATAAACCATGGTAGCTCCCGATTGACTCTTCTCACTATGGAAGAGGATGGGTAGCAGCTTCATTGAATTGTGTTACTTCTGCACAAAACTGATGAAAAGGAAGCAACATATCTTTCTTTATGAGGTAAGTTGTAACTTTTTTTACTTTTTCCCTTAGCTGGTCTACCGACAGAAGGTACTTGCAAGCAATGTGAAGTTTTAATGCACCGGGATCATTTGTAAGCTACTGCTGCAGCAAGAAGTAGAATCAGAGCCGTTGCACTAATCAAAAGGGAAGGTTACTGGGGATTAAGCTGCTTGAAATGAAAGAGCAAGTCAGCAGTAAAGGTGCAAAATAAGTTTGCTTTCAGAATTGCTATTTACTGCCATTGTGCAACTTAAAATGAAAGTATGTTGTCAGGAGTTTTGTCTGCTGCTGTTGCATGAGAACATGTTCAGGTTTGTGATTAATGGTCACATTAGAAGTAGTGCATGCTTATTGTTCATGAAATTGTGGAGCCATTGTTATATGTTTGCTGTACAGGCATTGTCAGGGAAGATTTTTCTTTGATGGTAACTTACTTCAGCAATAGTATCACAGCTGAACATAACCTTTAATGAAGATGATTGTAACATATTTTATTATATGTCTATCTATGACTGTAGCTAGCTGAAGCACAAAGAAGTATGTATAACCTGCCTGCCCGCCTGCAGACATGGTGACCCTGTGAAAAGATATGAATATTAAGGGGCCATACATAGAATCCCAAGCAATGAATGGCATGCCAAATACCAAATCAGCAACAGGAAAGTATCACACAGGAAGCAGGTGACAGGACTGTTTGGAAAGAAACCCCTTGCCAGATAACCTGAAATGCAGATTGAACATACAGTACATTCTGGCAACACTGTTATATTACTGGGTGAGAAGGAATGCTAGAGTACTTTCTGTTTTGGTAATTTCTTCAAGCTATGGTGTGGTTTTTCAAGCCAGTGGATGTCTGACGATATATATGTACACACATCTAGCATCACCATGGGGGTAGTTGACTGTAGAAGGTGTTAATAAATGTATTCACATTTGTATCTTCAGAAACTTTTTACTCTCCCCCCCCCCCCCACAGCATAATATTTGGCAAAGGGAAGGCATGTAAATGCAAATTCTTCCTATACAGGGAATGAAATCTTGCAGCCATCTCCATGGTCAGCAGATGTTCAGCCAGGAGACATCTGACTGGTCTTAATGTGACCTTGCCTGCCTAGCAGATGTAGCAGATGATATCAATGCTATTGATAGTAATTGCAGAGACTACCAGCAGATCAGGTTATGGGCCACTGGCATGATTCATGATGTCCAAAAGCATGCAACCTGCTTGAGTGTGGAGGGTATGGCAAGAGGGTGAGGTCCATTGGCTGAACTACCATTAAGAGAGATGGAGGGGTTCCATTTTGGAGACATTCTAACAATGGTGGAGATGAATAGTTGGCACTGTCTGGGGGCATGGTATCTCTGTTGTACACAGGAAATGTGGATCCCCTACACAACCAGTGGATATGGCTTCTGCACCTGCGGAATCCACTTCAGTTCAATAGACAGGCAGTGTAGGACAGGTTGTCACTGACAGATCTAGTCAGGAAGTTTTCTCACCATGTGTGGCACAGACCCCATTGTTTGCTGCAAGATCCATTGAGTATGGGGAAAACAGGGTGGTCAGCATGCTGGTGGCTGTAGATGTCATAAGTACCACACTTCCGAATTAGCTATCTCAATGTCTACAACACAGTGAATGCACAAGACCATCACAGAGGCACAGGGTAGTTTTGCAGAGATGACACATATCCAACAGGATCTGTAGGATGACCTGAAGAATTGCATGTCCCATATGTGTGACATTCTAGACATGTTCCATTGGCAGCTTGTGCAACTGAGGTTCCCCTGTGTTTAAAGGATGCATGTCAGGCATGTGTCACATGGCTGTTCCACTTCTGCCTCCAGTGTGGACGGCCATTATGGGCATGGCAAACCAAGGTTAGTCAAATGTAGTGCCATCACTTTTGCTGGATGGAGGTGTGTAAGGTCAGATGTGAACATCCACAGAGGCATGGGCCTCTCACCACAGACATGTCTTGCATAACCCGATACTCACATTCATGAAGCACACTTACCTCTAGACAAGGGTTTGTTACTACATGTGACCTTCCAAGGAGATGGAGCTCCCATCAACTGGGGCATGCAAGGAATGCCTTCACTTTTTTGTGGGTACCCAGAACTTGTCTCTATAAATCCCCCACAGTGCTGCAACATCTTCTGAGGCTGTGTCCTGCTAGACACACACACACACACACACACACACACACACACACACACACACACACACACACACACACACACACACACACACACACACACACACGCGCAGACACACACATTCAGCTGAAGTACCCAGTTCTACACAAACACACATGCACCCAGTGGACAAACTGGGTACTAGGAACAAACTAAGTTCAAAAAAGAATCCAACGTGTCACAGAAGACTAAAACACAAGCAGTTTATTAAAGTAAACGTAAAGCGCTTTTCGTCGCTCAATGTTTGAGCAACTTCTTCAGACGTTTAAACTAAATTTAATTAACTGTTTATATATACACTCACGTCACTGTCATTAGTTGCCAATTAACAATTTAAAACAACAGTGTGGTAGAATTGCATAGGCATACATCCACAACTTAAAAAAGCCATACAATATATATCAATCTTGTGTCTGTATGAGTATACACTGTTAAAAACTAAATGTATATAAATATGTAAAGTTGTAAAAACACATAGTTAAATTACTCACTCCACAAAGTTATTTTATATTATTTTATACAAGCCTAAAAAAAAGGAAGAAGAAATGATCGTTATGTATATTTATATATATCCAGCCTAGAAGTGTGTAGAAGCCAATATTAAAAAAGTATGAAATACTACAATACATATATACAAAATGAATTAGTGGTATGAATAAAATAATAGTAAACATTTCTTACTAGTCTCAAAATAAAAAATGTAAACAATGAGTCAACTACTTGTGAGGAAAGAAAAACTATATGTATGTATAAATATATCAAGTAGTTGTTGTTATAAAATATGTGTGAACAAATAATGTATTTAAAATTTGAATTTATGTTCTATATGTATACAAAAATGTCCTATAAAGATATATAAAAATATAAACTATATGTTCTGTATGTGTATATGTGTTTTATTTATTTTGTCATGTTTCTCAAATAGAAATATAAAGTATGTAAAATGTATAATATACTCGTTAAAAAACCTAGCAAATAATCAATTAGTACAAAGTCTAATTTTAAAAATACCAGTAAATAAATGTTGAAAATTTTGTTTTTAAAATTGAAAAGAAGAAAACTTTTAACAATAACTGGTTAAAAAAAGTCTAAGGGAAATTTTGATTATTTTGGGAAAAGTTACCATTTTCCCCCCTTTTTGTCCCCAAGTTTTTAAAAAATTTTTAATTTAACCCTTCATCTTCAAAAAAAATATTTTTTTTTATAAATTATTTTTTTTTTTTTGGGGGCCTTTTAATTTTAAAAACAAATTAAAATCTTAGTGGGTTCTGTTTTTGTCAAATTTTTTTCCCCATAAACATCCTGGTTTTTTTCCTGGGGTAAATTATTTAATCGGGGTTTAAATTAAATTACATTCTTTTAATCAACTTCCGGAATTTTCAAGGGGGAACCCCCCAAAAAAGTCAAAGAGTTAAATTTCAGTTAAAGTTCCGCGGGTGGGATAAAACCCATTAGCCAAATTGCCCCGGAGGGGGGGAAATAGAAAAGAAAAATTTTTTTTCGGTTTTTAAAAAATTTAAAATTAAAATTTTTTTTTTAAATTTAAATTTTCAATAGGTTTTAAAGGGTTTTTGGAAAAAAAAGTTCCAAACTTGTTTAAAAAATTGGGGTAGGGTTTTTCCCACTTTTTTGGCCAGGTTTTTCTTTTAAAAAATTTAAAAAATTTTGGCCCTCGTTTTCCAGGCTTTGCCCTGGCAAAAAAGGGGCAAAAAAAATTTAAACAAACCTTTTTGGAACCAATTTTTCCTTGGCCCGGGTCCCCGGGCCCTTTTTTAAAATTTTTTTTTTTGGGGTTAAACAAAGTCTTTTTTTCATAAGTTGTTCTTTTTTTTCCCCCCCGGGGGTTTATTCCCTTTTTTAAAAAGGGGGGTTAACCGGTTTTTAAATTTCACTACGTTTCAGGAAAGTTTTAATTTTAGGGTTGCCTTTCCATTTAAAAAATTTTTATTTTTTTTTTTTTAGGCGGGGGTTTTAAAAGAAACATTTTTAACGGGGTTTTTTAAAAAATTAGGCGTTCCCCCCTTCTTTAAAAAAATTAGGAAATTTTTCGCGCCCAAAACCCGCCAAAAAGTTTGCGGGGAAACCAAGTTTGTCCCGGTCTCCCCAGGCTACCCCTGGGGAATTTTCCAGCCCATTTTTTTTCATTTTCCCAAAGGGAAAAAAACCCCCCCCCCGGCCGGTTTTCCCCGGTTTTTAAAAAAAAACTTTGCGGAGTCAATTTCCCCCCGGGCCCCCTTTAGAAAAAATCAAAAGAAAATTTTAAGGTTTTTGGGGGTCCCGGCACTTTTCCCATTTTAAAAGGTTAAAAAAACATTTTTCCCGGGGATGGGGAAAAAAATCCCCAAAAAAAAGGGGAAAGGTTTATTTTAGGAAAAAAGCCGGGATAAAAATTTCCCGAAAATTTTTTAAAATATTTTGCAAAGGGAAAAAACAAATAAGTTCCATAACTTGTTCAAACTCTAGACAAAGTTGGATGTAAGAGGGTAGGATTATACTAAGCTTCAGCACTACTTTTAGAAGTGGCTGGCTAAGTGCTGGAGAGTCCCTAAAGGATACTAAGGTTAAGTTTTCTTACGAAGAATAATTTAAGATCCTTAATACTTTGTGCTAAATCCATGTAATTGCCAGGGACAAAGTTTGTCCTCTGGCAAAGAGAATCAACAAGAGTAGGTTCAATATCTATACATGAAAAATTGTAAACCACAAAGTCTCCTGTTTTATTATGTATAACCACAGGTTTAGTCAGTTCTTAGTCTATCTCTTGGTTTGTTGTATGTCGGCCCATTATTATTGGTTTTGTGTTGTTGGTATAGATTTTGTTGATTGTTCTGGTTATAGTTGTTAACAAAATGTCTTTTTAGGAATAGCACCTAAGTTCTGGTTGTCGTGTGAGTCATTCCCTTGGGCTGAACCCCAACTATGTATTGGTTGGCCACCCTGTTGGTTTAGATTAAAGTAGGTTGTGTCCATTCCTTAAATGGCCAGCCCATGTGTTGTTCCTGTTGTTTTGTCTGTCGTGGAGTAAGTAGTTGGTGTGTCAAAATTTAACCGGCAACTGGTGTCTTGTGTCTTGTTAGTTAGATCCCAATAAGGATTCTAGCATTTCAGTATCATTCGTTTTGGTGTCAGCATAAATGTTTTGAGACCCTGGTGGTTTAGGGTATGCCTTTCCATTGTCGTAGGCAAGTCTGTCTCTATTTAGTTTTTTAATTTTAGTGAGTTTCAACTTAGCAGAGTTGGCCTGGTCAATAGAACTGAACATTCTGTCATAGTCGAATCTGTATCTAGTAAAATCTTTGTGATTGATGATACAGCTGTTCAGTCCATCGACTTCTTTAGAAAGTTCAGTTATTTGTAATCTATAATGTTTAGTCATGCACTCCATAAGTGCAAAACCCTGCTCATTAAATAGGTTGATAAGTTCTAAGTGAAACGGTGAATTTGTCACAAGTCCAGTTAAACATGATGTCTAAGCCCTTAGGTACTAAGCGCAATCTACAGCATTCTTGGAAGTAATTAACTTCCAGCTGCAGTTTTTTAATTTTCAAAAGTTTTACATCAATAAGCTTCAAGTTATTTAAAAGTTCTTTCTCACTCACCTCTTGGGTGTCTGCGTTGGGGAGCGGTTGCTCCGTCTCAGTTTGTTAGTTAAAGATAAGATTATTAGTATTTGAAATCCAGTCTTTGAATACAGGGCTCCAATAAACTCCCAAGCTGTTCGTGATAATCCGTTCACTTGAAGAAGTGTCAGAGGTTGAATTGAAGCAAATATTGTTGTTAGAACTAGGCTGGTTATTCTGATGTGAAGAAGCAAGTTGTTTGTGCTAGGTTCAAGAGCTAGTATTAGTCCCTAGTAGCTGCGGTAGAATTTGAAATGCTGGTGGTATCAGAAACAGCAACAGCTGGGTATGTCGTTGTCTGGGTGGAATAGAGGCTGACAAGTTGCGGTATCTAGAATTTGAGAATTGGGAAAGTCGGCTGCACCAAGTTGAGAATCCAGGCGTGAGGAAAGTCTGTCTACTCTTTCCGTAAGTGCGAGTATTAGAGCCGTTAGGTTCACGCCGTCGTCGCATGAAGATCTTTTACTCGAGATGTTTTGTGAAGAAGGAATAACTTCTTCGTCTTCACTGTGACCATTAGATGCCATGACGAAACAGGAGACAAACTGGTTACTAGGAACAAACTAAGTTCAAAAAAGAATCCAACATGTCACAGAAGACTAAAACACAAGCAGTTTATTAAAGTAAAAGCGCTTTTAGTAAGCTCAATGTTTGAGCAACTTCTTCAGACGTTTAAACTAAATTTAATTAACTGTTTATATATACACTCACGTCACTGTCATTAGTTGCCAATTAACAATTTAAAACAACAGTGTGGTAGAATTGCATAAGCATACATCCACAACTTAAAGCAGCCATACAATATATATCAATCTTGTGTCTGTATGAGTATACACTGTTAAAAACTAAATGTATATAAATATGTAAAGTTGTAAAAACACATAGTTAAATTACTCACTCCACAAAGTTATTTTATATTATTTTATACAAGCCTAAAAAAAAGGAAGAAGAAATGATCGTTATGTATATTTATATATATCCAGCCTAGAAGTGTGTAGAAGCCAATATTAAAAAAGTATGAAATACTACAATACATATATACAAAATGAATTAGTGGTATGAATAAAATAATAGTAAACATTTCTTACTAGTCTCAAAATAAAAAATGTAAACAATGAGTCAACTACTTGTGAGGAAAGAAAAACTATATGTATGTATAAATATATCAAGTAGTTGTTGTTATAAAATATGTGTGAACAAATAATGTATTTAAAATTTGAATTTATGTTCTATATGTATACAAAAATGTCCTATAAAGATATATAAAAATATAAACTATATGTTCTGTATGTGTATATAAATAAACACATATACACATACAGAACATATAGTTTATATTTTTATATATCTTTATAGGACATTTTTGTATACATATATACATATATTGTATACATATAGAACATAAATTCAAATTTTAAATACATTATTTGTTCACACATATTTTATAACAACAACTACTTGATATATTTATACATACATATAGTTTTTCTTTCCTCACAAGTAGTTGACTCATTGTTTACATTTTTTATTTTGAGACTAGTAAGAAATGTTTACTATTATTTTATTCATACCACTAATTCATTTTGTATATATGTATTGTAGTATTTCATACTTTTTTAATATTGGCTTCTACACACTTCTAGGCTGGATATATATAAATATACATAACGATCATTTCTTCTTCCTTTTTTTTAGGCTTGTATAAAATAATATAAAATAACATTGTGGAGTGAGTAATTTAACTATGTGTTTTTACAACTTTACATATTTATATACATTTAGTTTTTAACAGTGTATACTCATACAGACACAAGATTGATATATATTGTATGGCTGCTTTAAGTTGTGGATGTATGCCTATGCAATTCTACCACACTGTTGTTTTAAATTGTTAATTGGCAACTAATGACAGTGACGTGAGTGTATATATAAACAGTTAATTAAATTTAGTTTAAACGTCTGAAGAAGTTGCTCAAACATTGAGCGACGAAAAGCGCTTTACGTTTACTTTAATAAACTGCTTGTGTTTTAGTCTTCTGTGACACGTTGGATTCTTTTTTGAACTTAGTTTGTTCCTAGTACCCAGTTTGTCTCCTGTTTCGTTATGGCATCTAATGGTCACAGTGAAGACGAAGAAGTTATTCCTTCTTCACAAAACATCTCGAGTAAAAGATCTTCATGCAACGACGGCGTGAACCTAACGGCTCTAATACTCACACTTGCAGAAAGAGTAGACAGACTTTCCTCACGCCTGGATTCTCAACTTGGTGCAGCCGACTTTCCCAATTCTCAAATTCTAGATACCGGCAACTTGTCAGCCTCTATTCCACCCGGACAACGTACACCACCAGCTGTTGCTGTTTCTGATACCACCAGCATTTCAAATTTACCGCAAGCTACTAGGACTAATACGCAGCTCTTGGAACCGAGCACAAACAACTTGCTTCTTCGCGATCAGAATAACCAGCCTAGTTCTAACAACAATATTTGCTTCAATTCAACCTCTGACACTTCTTCAAGTGAACGGATTATCACGAACAGCGTTGGGGAGTTTATTGGAGCTCCTGTATTCAAAGACTGGATTTCAAATACTAATAATCTTATCTTTAACCAACAAACTGAGACGGAGCAACCGGCTCCCAACGCAGACACCCAAGAGGTGAGTGAGAAAGAACTTTTAAATAACTTGAAGCTTATTGATGTAAAACTTTTGAAAATTAAAAAACTGCAGCTGGAAGTTAATTACTTCCAAGAATGCTGTAGATTGCGCTTAGTACCTAAGGGGCTTAGACATCATGTGTACCCAACTGGACTTGTGACAAATTCACCGTTTCACTTAGAACTTATCAACCTATTTAATGAGCAGGGTTTTGCACTTATGGAGTGCATGACTAAACATTATAGATTACAAATAACTGAACTTTCTAAAGAAGTCGATGGACTAAACAGCTGTATCATCAATCACAAAGATTTTACTAGATACAGATTCGACTATGACAGAATGTTCAGTTCTATTGACCAACTTCTTGCTAAGTTGAAACTCACTAAAATTAAAAAACTAAATAGAGACAGACTTGCCTACGACAACGGAAAGGCATACCCTAAACCACCAGGGTCTCAAAACATTTATGCTGACACCAAAACGAACGATACTGAAATGCTAGAATCCTTTATTGACGAACAAGACACCAGTTTAAATTTTGACACACCAACTACGACGAATAGACAAAACAACAGGAACAACAACACATGGGCTGGCCGTTTAAGGAATGGACGACAACCTACTTTTAATCGAAACCAACAGGGTGGCCAACCAATACATAGTTCAGCCCAAGGGAATGACTACGACAACCAGAACTTAGGTGCTATTCCTAAAAGACATTTTGTTAACAACTATAACCAGAACAATCAACAAAATCTATACCAACAACCACAAAAAAACCAATACGGCCTATACAACAAACCGAAGAGATAGACCAAGAACTGACTAAACCTGTGGTTATACATAATAAAACAGGAGACTTTGTGGTTTACAATTTTTCATGTATAGATATTGAACCTACTCTTGTTGACCTCTTTGCCAGAGGACAAACTTTTGTCCCTGGCAATTACATGGATTTAGCACAAAGTATTAAGGATCTTAAATTATTCGTAAGAAAACTTAACCTTAGTATCCTTTTAGGGGACTCTCCAGCACTTAGCCAGCCACTTAAAGTAGTTAGCGAGTATAATCCTACCCTACATCCAACTTTGTCTACATTTGAACAAGTTATGGAACTTGACTTACGTAGCATTAAAGACAGTTCACATAACAGAATTTATAAAAATCATAAGAAAAGAAGAAATCTTAGTAAGGAAGAAAATGCAGCTTTATCTACCTTTAAAACACTGAATATTAGGGCTATTAAGCCAGACAAAGGTGGGGGACTAACCTTATTTGACAACTTTGATTATGTTGATAGAGTTGAAAAATTACTGGCTAATGATACCTACAAAGAAGTATCTATAAATGAGTTAAACACTGCATATAGGTTGATTAAAGGCTATTACAGTGATCTATTTATGGATGGATATATTGATTTAAATAGCTACCAATACATCACTACTAACTGGCCAAAGATTCCCATTATGTTTGCAACTCCAAAAATACATAAAAACATTTCGGACCCCCCACTTAGACCATTAATAGATGGAAGGGACTCTATCACGTATGCTTCGGCTAAATTAGTTGACAACATCTTGAAAAAATATCTGGTGACTGAAGTTCAAATATGTAAAGACTCATGGTCTTTCTTGAAGAACCTTGATAACACTGTATATAGAGAAGACCTTAACTTCGTCACTATTGATGTTATTGATTTATATACGTCAATTCCCCATTTTGAAGCAATAGAGTGGGTTAATTTATTTTTGATTAAGAAGGGGGCTCAAGCAAATGAAATATTCACTGTAACAACATTATTGGATATTATTTTGACAAATAATTTTTTTACTTTCAATAACAAGTTGTATTTGCAGAAATGTGGTGTTGCTATGGGTTCGCCTTGCGGGGCCAGTTTAGCGAACACTGTCATGGCATATTGGGAACAACAATACATCCTGAATAACATTGAATGGTCCCCTTTTATTAAGTATTACACTCGCTTCCTGGATGATATTTTCATTTTATTTAAAGGAGACCAGAGAAAAGCAGACAAGCTGTTGAAATTTTTGAACAACACTACTGACTTTTTCAAATTCACGTCCAACTTTCAACAACAATCTATTGATTACTTGGACGTGAATTTAGCTAAGGATTACGTTAATAATCAATTCTTTTCTAAAATACACAGAAAAGAAACTTTTTGCAATTCATACTTGCATTTCAGTAGCCTTCACCCTACCTCACAGAAGAAGGCTATAGTAAAAGGTCAATTAATTCGGGCTGCTCGTATGACCACCCGCATTGGAGACTTTGAACTCGAATGTGAACTGCTTATGAGTTTCTTTTGTGAGAGAGGTTACCCTATTGACTTCTTAGAAGAGATAGTCCAGGAAGTTAGATATAAAAGAACTAGTGGTACCATCCTTCCAATCCTTAACCAACCGATTGACAATAATATACCTTCAGGTCATGTAGAAAACCAGGAGTGTTTACTAGAGGAAACAGGAAACTTTGACAGAAGAACAGAACCTACTAATGATTTTAGATTTAGTTTTATAACAACTTACAACATGGACAGCGACATTATTAAGAAACTGCTATTCAAAAACTGGACATTGATCCAACAAGACAGGAGCATTTCTAGTAAACTTGTAGAATATCCTAGAATTGTATATAGAAGAGGTTACAACTTGAAAAACATTTTGGAAAGTAACACCATTCGCAATTTTTCTAGAATGAAAGGTATGAAAATTTGTGAAAACTGTAGTATGTGTAAGCATATGTGTAGTGGAGAATATACAACTATTAACAACAAAAAATATGAAATCAGACATAAACTGAGTTGTTATTCTAAACTCATAGTGTATGTAGCTTCATGCACACTATGTCCAGCTTTCTATATAGGAAAGACTGAAAGACAGTTTAAAGAAAGAGTTTATGAACACACATATGCTATACAAAACAAAAAAGTTGAAAATGCTTTGTTTAAACACATCTTAAGTAATATGGGCCATAATTTTAAGTTTATGGCACTGGACCAGATCCAGACAAACCTGAGGGGTGGCCCATACAATTTGCTTCTAGAGGAGCGAGAATTAATTTGGCAATGGCGTACAAACGCTTTTGTTTATCCAGGTTTAAACGACCATTGCAATATTAGTTGCTTACTAAAATTAAGGAGTCTAAATAGGTAACAATAATAAAAACAACAATGAAATAAATACAAATATAGTTACCCTTCAGACTTATATTTCAATTGTTTAACACATTGTTATTGTTACCAAAGTTTTCTTCTTGTATGCAAATGAATATCATATAACATATTCATTCATACATTTATTTTACGCCTTTTCTAGTTTTTATTTATACTTGTATTATTACCATTTAAAATTAGACTTTGTATCAATTGATTATTTGCTAGGTTTTTTAACGAGTATATTATACATTTTACATACTTTATATTTCTATTTGAGAAACATGACAAAATAAATAAAACACATATACACATACAGAACATATAGTTTATATTTTTATATATCTTTATAGGACATTTTTGTATACATATAGAACATAAATTCAAATTTTAAATACATTATTTGTTCACACATATTTTATAACAACAACTACTTGATATATTTATACATACATATAGTTTTTCTTTCCTCACAAGTAGTTGACTCGTTTACATTTTTTATTTTGAGACTAGTAAGAAATGTTTACTATTATTTTATTCATACCACTAATTCATTTTGTATATATGTATTGTAGTATTTCATACTTTTTTAATATTGGCTTCTACACACTTCTAGGCTGGATATATATAAATATACATAACGATCATTTCTTCTTCCTTTTTTTTAGGCTTGTATAAAATAATATAAAATAACTTTGTGGAGTGAGTAATTTAACTATGTGTTTTTACAACTTTACATATTTATATACATTTAGTTTTTAACAGTGTATACTCATACAGACACAAGATTGATATATATTGTATGGCTGCTTTAAGTTGTGGATGTATGCCTATGCAATTCTACCACACTGTTGTTTTAAATTGTTAATTGGCAACTAATGACAGTGACGTGAGTGTATATATAAACAGTTAATTAAATTTAGTTTAAACGTCTGAAGAAGTTGCTCAAACATTGAGCGACGAAAGTTTAATAAACTGCTTGTGTTTTAGTCTTCTGTGACACATTGGATTCTTTTTTGAACACATGCACCCAGTGACAGTGCCCCCACCCAGAGCAGTTTATCTTAGGTCATAACTCAACCTACATCATGCACATATTGCACAAAGCTTATTACAGTTAGGAAAGCATGCATACATTACCTGGTGGAAGACACTGCACACTGTACCCTCCCACTTGTACAAATGATAACTGTGTCCTGCCCTTTGTGCTTTGCTACTTGGGTTGCCTATTCCTGCACTGTGTGGCCCAGTCTATGCATAGGTAAGCAGTCTGGTTGTAGGATTTGCATACATCACTTTTACTGTTCTATACTGCTGCCTCTTGATCAGTGCCATGATGTACAGTTATACCTATCATACATAGTTTGCCTAAAATACATAAACATTTGGTAGATCCATCCATGCGACCAATAGTATCAGGACATGGGTGGGGCATGGAGACCCTCTCTATTTTTGTGGAAAAATCCATGAAACCAGTTGTTGAAGTAGCTCCAGGTGTTGTCAAAGGCACTGACCATTTTCTACATACCCTTTCTCAATGTGTTAATGCTAGAGGAGATGTTGTTGGATGTGTTATGGTAACTTTGGATGTTTGTACTCTCTTTACATCCATACCCAATGATTTGGGAGTTGAGTTAGTTAGAACTTATCTCACGAGCAAGAGTGTCTGGTCATACCAGCATACGAAGCTGATTTGTTTTTTGCTGGGTCTCATACACAATAATAATGTGTTTATGTTTGGAAATGACTTTTTCCTACAGAAAGTGGGAGAGGCTATGGGAACCCACTGTGCAAATAGTTATTCCAATTTGGTGATGGCTACCTGGGAGGAGGAATATGTTTTGTGAGAAAATGTTTTTTCACAACATATTGTCTATTATAGATGCTTTGTTGATGATGTCTTTCTTTTGTGGGGAGGCACCACTGATGAGCTAAATGACTGTCTGATATTTGAATTCTTCTACCATGTTTCTTACATTTATTTATGTGCATTCAAAAGAAATGATTGACTTCTTCAATGTTGATGCTCATTTGATTTCAGATGGGAATGGTGGTATTAATACTGAGTTGTACAGAAAGGAGTGCTGGAGGAATACACTGTTACATTGTTCCAACATTCATCTAATGCATATTTACCATGCAGTTATGAAGAGTCAGTTCGTATGGTCTTCTAGACTCCATACTGATGGAGTGAGGTTTGAGAATGCAGCTGATGATCTATCGAAAGCCTTTGTTGCCAGGGGTTACTCTTCTAATGGGGTGCATAAGCACATGGATGAGGGGTCTCTCCATTGTTCAGCATATGGGGCTCTGTATTTTCTGAGAGAAGTTGGACAGGGTTCTCAGGAGGCTTGTACATGTATGAGAAGTGCCAATAGTATGGTACGAATGACCCTGATCTACTCCAGTAATGTGCATAGTATCTGTGATATTATTATTAAGAACTGGTCCATCCTACAATTGGATGACTATATTAAAGGGATTGTTGGCAATGAACCTAGCTTTAGCTTTTGGAATGCTAAATCCCTGAAAAGGCAGCTATGTTACGGATCTCCTATTGATAGATCTGATTCTGTTTCCAGGTTTGATAAGTTTGGGACTTTTCCTTGTTGGTTTACAGATTTAAAATGAGAGCTGATTGTAAAACTCAGAACTTAGTGTATCTTGCTACTTGTACTAAGTGCTCTCATTTTTATGTAGGCAAGACTAACATGCTGTTTAAAGATAGAATATTGAAGCATCTTATTGATATTAGGTTGAAAAATTTCAACTAATGCTCCTGCTAAGCACATCATGGATTGCCCAGGACATTGTTTAAATTATTGGCTATACAACTAGTACTTAAGGGCAAAAGAGGAGGTGACATTGTGCATAGTGCAGAGATGGCTGCGATGAGATGGATAGTGAAACTACAAGCTGATAGACTACCCAGTTTGAATGGGGTTGTCCCATTAAAGCCAGCATTGAGAGCATGCAAATTGCTTCATTAATTGCCCTGTTAAGTACTTCTGTTGAAAGATCCTGATTGGCTGGATTGCTAATGCTTGTAATAGTTTCTTCTTTTTTATGGCTTGTCTTTGTGTTAGAGGAGTAGTAGATCTGAGGAAGGGATGATAGCTTGAAAGTGCTTATCCACTTTGCTTTTTTTGTTTTCTTGTTGATTTATTAAAAGTGGTTTTAAACTGGCCTTGGCTGTGTTGACCGTACCGTTTTTTTCTGCTTCTACCATGGTATACTGTGTCTGGCCAATCCACAGTCTACTCACCTAGCTGTGCCTCCACTGCCTGCTTTGGGTAGACATGTTCATTCTCCATATGCACTTCCTGCTGCAAATATTTTCTGTGTTATATTCTGTAACATTGAACAAACTGAGAATATGAGTATGTGCCAGGGCACCACAAGATACATCCAGGCAGCAAAAGCATGCCTTCAGCAGCATGCTTGACAATGACTCAGAAATAATATAAAAGCAAAGATCTTCATTAAAGAAATGGGATATTAAAGAGTGCAATTGCAGAAGAAAGACTACATTTGCACTGACAAAACTGCATCATAAATTTCTTTTTAAAATACTAAGTCAGGAAAGCATCTGACATACTTGTTTAAAATAGGAAAACAGCTGAAAAAACTATTAGTAAGCATGTGTTTTTTTTTTTGTACACAACAAAACAATCAAAAATTTAAAAAAATTGTGTAATCAGTGAAAGAGAAATATATGCTCCAATCAGGCCGACATTAAATTCAGGTAAAACACGACTGTTGAAGAAGGCAGGAGGGCACTGAATTGAGAGAAGTTGTGACAGTTGATGTGACACTGCAACCCCATCAAATTATTGTCAAATTGTACAATTGTTATATGTCTTCCTTTTAATTTTTCATCCATCCATCCATTCATCCATCCTTCCATACATAACCCACTTTTCACAATTTTGCACATATTGTTATTATGTCATAAAGTGAAAATATTTTCAATGTAGCACATATCTAAATATTTTCCAAGCTTAAACCATGCATAGTTGTGAGTTAATGTTTTCTTTTATCAAATGGTATGCGAATGTCTAGCTAAATGTATTTAAATAATAACCCTTTCCATATATAAATTCCTAATTTATCCACATTTCTCTAGTGTTTTGCAATATATTTTCTTTTGATGGGAAAAAAATCAAAACCATAGCAAATCTGAGTCTTGGAAGAGGTAGACTAAATCATTTTGGTATTATCAGTTTAATTTCATTATCCCATATAAATGCCTATTTGCTTTGGTCTTGAGATGAATTCTTGGCTGCCATGTCTCAAACACATTATAAGCTGGTTATGACAAGCAACCCAATCATAATCCTCTGTTATAAAGATTAACTTTTTCATTAGTATATAATTAATTAAGCCATTCCGCAATGGAATGTTATGCAAGCATTGTAAAGTTGTACTTGTAAATAACATGTATTTATAATTATATCAACATGTCAATATGCTAATCACTATCACTACCTAGTATCATTATTGTACTGTTTATTATTTATGGCATTACTTTCATATTAAATATTTAATAATTTACTGTGAATATAATGTAGTACTGCGGTGGTGGTGCTGCGGTAGCGTTGTCACCTCACACTAAGACGTTGTCCTGTTCAATTTTCAGCTAGAGCGTTTTTTGTGTGGAGACATGCATGAATGGGCGTAACTTCGTTGAAGGCTGTGCATCAGAGCTGGCAATTCGGCAAGTAAAAATCTACTGCCAATCATTAGCGGACCGGAGTTCCGCTGTGGCGACCCCTAACCGGGAAAAGCTGAAAGACACAATAACTGTGAATATAATGTACCTTAGCTTCTGCAATATGCTAATTTAACTATTGCAGGCTTTCTCTCTTTTGGTTTCTGCTGAGAAGGGGCTTTTGGCCCAGATGGACTATCCTAGGTTAAAATAAATGTAAATAAATAAAATAAAAAATAGATAAATTACACAGATAGATAGATAGATAGATAGATAGATAGATAGATAGATAAACAGATAGATATACAAAGAACACAAATGCAGTATGCAAATCTATGAATCTCAGGGATTAAGTAACAATATTTATAATAATCTAAAAAAAATGACATAGAGGTAAAAAACTGTAAGATTTGCATCTATCGATCAGGTTATTTGGAGCAAGGGAGTGGTTACAGAGGGTGGTTCTGTTAAGAGCAATAAAAGTAATAAAAGCAATAAAAGAATTAAGCTAATTCCTACCTGATCATATATAAATAATGAATGTTTTAATGCTTTTCATTATACTCAGTTTGGATCGCTTGTTTGTGTATTTCAATAAAGGATATTCCATTTTTAACTCAACTGCGGACTACCTTTTTTTTATTTTATTATTTTGTAGTACGTATTTTACAGTTTGATTTTTTATTAGTGAACTAGGTGCATAACGTAATTCAAGGGGTGAACTTCACACCCGCCACACTGCAGAGTTTCTTCTTAGTTTGCTTTTGACCCAGTATAGGTTGCATACTGGGTTTTCTGAGACTTTGAGGGATACCATGGATTTTTCTTTTTGGAGAAACTAAACAAACGTGTTTCTGACTCTGATTAATTTCTTTCAGTGTTTAGGGTTTGTGACTACAGTGATAGGAATGGATCCAATTTCCAAATCAGGACATATCTAAAGTCTGTAAAATTATAAGTTTCTGGCAATGCAGGAGTGCCAGTACAGGGTAAGGGCATTGTTCCCCTTGAGCAGCTTGAAAGAGACAAAAGCAGAATGTGACAATAATGAAACTTTGAACCAGTTACATGATAACTGTATTTTTAATTTTTTTTTTACATTCAGTAGTTGGCTATGAACTTTGGACCCTAATACTTTCTTGCTGGTTAGATTCTTGGAGCTACTGGAACCCATTACCAAAAGCTATAAAACAAAAAACAAAACCAGCCAAAAAGACCACTACAACTAAATAAAAACAAAAACAGTAATAACGAAACCAGTATCAGCAACAGGCTGTTAAATAATCCACACAGGAGCAGCTTTTTCTTTAAAACCACCAGGCTGTTTAATATCCACTTGAAACAACTAAGCACTTTCGCCAGGCAATAATAGGCTTCTTATGTGACAGCCTGTTGCTGTTACTGGTTTTGGTATTACTGTTTTTGTTTTTACATTACCAAAAGCATTATGACTTCTGATAGAGCAAATGTGTTCTGGTTGAGCAGACCTTAATTCCATGCTGAGGTTACACCTTCTTAAATTTTAACATTGCTGTTATCTGGATGAGTTGAGAAGAAGATCAAAAGTTAAGCCTAGTTGAAAGTAGAGCATTATATTTGTAAGTTTCAAACAGTTTAAGTTATTGAGTTTATGCAGAGATGTTTCCGGAACTGAATATAGAGGCTAATTTGGTAACTCTGTTATATGGTGAATATAGTTGGATATGAGAGGGTTTAGGTAAATGGCTTACGAGATCAGCACTGAAACACATAATAGACGGTAGGAGAATACCTCTCAAACTGCAGACACTGAAAATCATAACAAAGGCCTTTGAAAAGTAGGTACATCCAGCTAAAAATCTGGACATCTAATTAGTATAAAATTTGAATGACAAATAAAACATAACTCTTCCTGCTTTAAGTAGGAATGCGGGATACTACTCAAAAACACATTTTAAAAACAGAGCAACAAAAATTATGGAAAAATGTAAACACATTATCAAAGAGACAGTGTAGAATCTGTAGACTTTAATGAACTGTATTACAACATTCTACCACATAGTCATTTAATTTGCTTCTGAAAAAGGTAAACATAAGGTGTGTGTCCTCTTTCTTTAAATTATTGGTGCCAGAAGTAGGTTGGTCATGTAGTGTGGTTTTCTGTGAACTAGGCAGCTTCAAAAATCACAAGTGATGAGGGGAATGATTGTGTGATGCAGGAAATCAAGCCTGAAAACAGGGACATACCTCCAAAAGTAGGTACATCATGTGCAGGGGTACTATTCATGTAGAAATGCTTTACAATTATCATACAATTGTGATAAGAACATAAATGCATGTTATGTAGATGCATGTTTAACAGTGATTTAGAAACAATAATATCTGACATAAATTTCTGCAGGACAAATAAAGGCTTATAATCATTACAATGTAATTGTTACATACACAGTGAAATGCACATCGTATATCAGTATGTATCCGACCCTACATGCATTAGACAGGTATAGAATGCATTGCTTTCTACATCTGTGGCACTGCTGGGCCATGCTGTCATACACTTGCATTTTGGCTTCTAGTATAACACTGTGACTGCATTTTAATGGTGTTTCAGATGACAGATGTGGTCTGTGAATTACTTTGGGCCATTTATGGTAAACTGCTCATTTGAATATTACTGGACACTGGATGCTAGTGTGGTGCTCAGTAACATATTTATTCTGTGAATCTGCTGTAATTTTTCTGTAAAACACATGTAGGCATTTTCCATGCTTTTCAGTGCACCAGTTCTACACAGTGTGTACAATGCCTACTGCCATTGATTATACCTGATAGTATTCCGTAGAAGCACAGTGTCTGAAGAATACTTATTACAGTAATATTCCAGACATTGGGAATATATCCTGAAACCTAGGCTATATGGAAAGCATTATAAATTATAAAGATCAGTCATAGCTGATTTAGGCCATTGAAGATGTTTTCTGTTTAAACATAAAGGGACATGGGATAATAATGAGTCACCAGTATATCTGCAGAAAATAATTGATTATTATGGGAATGACTTGGGAGGTGCAACTGTCAAGGCACGGCACATATAGAACAATGGATTATATAATTAAAATCTATGGTGTTTTCTTATAGTTCTTTGGACCAATACGTTTATATAGGTATTGAGGTTTGTAAATTACAGACTGCAGTAGAATACATCTAATGAGAAGCAGAAACTTCATTTTCTGAAAGAGCCATGCTGGCACTGCGTATGGGGACACATCCTGGTGGGGGAATATATTTTCAGTTAAATCCTATTTTAATATGGTGGATATTAGCTAAACTCAATGGCTGATGGGGCTGTATTGTCTTTAATTATTTCTGCCATCCCTACCACAATCAAGCCTGTGCCCACTATTATTCCATTCTTCCCCTGACTCATAAAATTGATATAGCCCTTTCCAGAATGTTTAAGAAAGGAGAGTGGTGTTCAGCCCTCTTACATGGCATGCAATCATTTCTTGAGAAGTTTAGCCTTGAAATATCAGTGAATTATGTATGTCTTCTTTTTAGTACTAATTATTTAAAGTTTCTAGTTATATGCAAGCATTTTTTGATAACAGATGTATTTGACTGTTGGAATGTATACATATCTTCTGGCTTGCTGAAACCCAATTTAAAAAGTGAATCCTGGTTATTAAGTGACCCTTATTTTTGCAAATGGGTGGCTTGATTTTCTCGCCCCCTTGGTAATTTATAGTCAACATCTATTTCTTGCATTAGCTGTATTTTGTGTTTAATAACGTGATGACTCATTAGTAGTTCCCATGATGGGCATGACAATTCATCACAGAATAATCTGGTAAAACATGTTTCAGCAATTTTTTTTCATTAAATCAACTGCATGACTGAAAAGTGTCTGTAGAGAAAAATAAGTTAATTAGCTGTGGGAGGAATATGGAGTAAGTTATGTTTAGAAATGATATGTGGATTCTCACCCCAAGTACTCTAAAGTTTTTAGTTAAATGGAGACAAATGAGGCAGTTTTAGTGAATTATTTTTCTATAAACTGTGTTTTGTTAATCTGCACTGGGTCTGTTGCCATATTCTTTCTATCATGAGACCCCCAGTATTTTCTTATTTTGAAATATGCTTATTACGTAATGCAGTTTATTAGCATGAGAATGGGTTAAAGACCCTCGGACATTTAATGACTGACATGACTGCGGGCCATAAATGGAGACTGATAGATGCAGGAGTCTGCATAATTGGAAATAAAAATGATAAGCAGAATAATAAATCGATTAAGAAACAGATAGTTAAGATTAAAAATTGGAGGGGGGAGTTCCAGTAATAAGGATAGTGAGGATCAGTGTAAAAGGGTCAGGGACAGTTTTGGCAATAATGTGTGTCTCTGCTGGGCTTAACAAGTAGATCAACTTAGCTGCAGATGAGACAACCATGACTTGATGATGTTGAGAGATGAAAGGGACTGCAGGCTTAGTGGGACAGCTTTAAAATGGATTGCATAGTAAAGATATTTAAGGTACTGAACTCTGCAGGGAAGACAATGGAAGGACTGTAGAAGAACATGATCTACAGATGTTTCTGAAAGAAAATGTGCCATTCCTGCTCTTCGCAGAAAACTGACAGCAATGGCTGGTGATGTACTACAGTCATCTCATAGATATTTTCTATTGAAATAGAAAAGTAATCCTACAGGCTTGTAAACAGCTAGACATTGTATAGTGGGTATATTACTGACGATACCAGTTAATCTGGAGGGTACAACACAAAGAGTAAAAATGGTACTTCGTAGGATGAAATTGAATGTCACTGATGACAAGCTGAATGTGGCAAATTTGCCATCCTTGGGGGAGAATGGGGAAGCAGAAAGTGGGCATAACTAATATCTATAAACACGCAAAAAAATTTAAATGAAAAAATAGATGTAAATGACTTGAGATCTCCAAATTCAGAAAAGGCATTGAAATGAGAAACAGGCTGTCAGAACAAAGGAAAAGAGAAAAAGAGATCAGCAGACATTACTTTATAGAAAGGGTGGTAAGCTGAAAGACTAATTAAGAAGGTGGTTAACTGTGATCTAGGGTGGTAAATCTAATGGAAGAAGGAGTTCAAATAATAGGTGCTAGGTAAAAGACTGTTTATTCAGAGCACTGTGATTTTAGGGAGGGGGATAATGCTGTCAGCCTGGCACCTCACATAAGGAAGTATATGCAGACTGTAAACCCAGATTCTGATACCATTTTTTAATGTTTACTGTTGTGTTCCATATATATATATATATATATATATATATATATATATATATATATATATATATATATGTGTGTGTGTATATATGACAGAATTCTGCTGTATGACAGAAATTCACTGGGTCTTTTTGTGGGATGTTCATTTATTTGAAGTTACAGCAGTAAGAGATTTGAAATTCTTAATATTTACTGCTTCCATGTCAGTTAGTATTGACATACTGTGTCATACATTGATAGCTGCATGCATGTTATATGTTATACATCAGCTAAGTTCCCTCTTTTGCTTGTTTCACTTCAGATTAGCTGGGAGCCGTTGGTTCATGCTGAAGTAGATGAAGGTTCTCAGGTATTTTCTGCCAGGTTCATTGATATGGACCCATGCATTCAAACTGAGATTGCATTCAGGTCCTATGCCAGCTTCAGTTTAGGTGAGCATGCATCAGTGTGTTCAGGTAGGCAAGAGCCTGCAATATGTATTATACTCAAGTATTATAGTTGCGCATGGATGCATGTGCTTCTTGTGACCATGTCCTTAAGTTATGTTCAAGTTCTGTAGTGTCCTACATCACTTTCTTCTGGGATGAACATGGGGTCAAGTGCTCAAACAACTTGAAGTGTTATAAGATCTGCTGTGCCAAAGTGAATGCATCTTCCTTCGGTTCCATTGTGACATCCTTCATATCTCCTGTTGGGACATAAAGCATGTGCTTGTTGCATGTGTACCTGCACAGAGACATTATAGCTGGAGTTCTGTATATTCTGATATGCCTGATAACATCTGCTCCCTCTCTAAAATAGGCTAACTGAACAAGGCCTCCTTATTCAGAAATTATTTTCAGATAAATACCCACACAAACGTGGGTTATTTACTTTAGCATGTCTACATACATCAGACTTGCGCTTTAACTTTGTAATGTTCTGCGTAACTCATTAAGTTGCATAAGCAAAAACATTATGTGATAAGGCTCTTATCAGACACGTTTTCTGATATATTTCAAGATTTATACCTGCTGCATGTGAGTGTGCTGAATGCATCATCTGTAAATTTTTTCCTGGGTAACCATTCCCTCGTGACATGCCGCTTTGTAGGAAGTGCTTAAATATTCATTGCCTCATTAACACTTGGGAAAAAAATGCATGTCTTAGCAAAATAAGCATTATTGAACTTGTGACAGTTTGTGACTCATTACAAAATATACATTCTGGTTTTACAGATTATGTTTTGCAATTGCTTGGTATTACCTTCTGTTCACATGTAATTTTTTTGTATAGATGAGTCATTATATTATTCCTTTAAATTGCAATAAATACATTTTCATCTCTAAAACTATGATCATTCTTCTAGCTAGACCTAGTTTTGTGGAGAACTGAAATATTGCATTAAGAGGTAGCAAATCTAACACATTCATTTGATACAAAGCTTCTTTTTATTTTCGTATAACCACTGCATGACACTCCTCATTTTAAATGAAAACTGTGCTGCATACCCATAGTCGTCAGACTAATCTATGTAGTCAGATTTAATATATCAAAACTTCTAAATATCTGATATATGCAATATTTTGCAGTAATGCTTGGCCCAGTGTCATGCATACAGTACCATTCTATGTGAGCAACCCTGAAAGTTCTTATATATATATATATATATATATATATATATATATATATATATATATATGTATGTATATATATATATATATATATTTTTTTTTTTGGGCTCTTATTTCGACAACCACTAGCCTGCAGTGTTTGGTGGTATAATCTGAGCCTTGAAATCAGACTGCTACCCTTACAGAGAGCTTGTGCAGATGGATCAATTAGACCCTGTAGAGGAGCAGGACAAATTGCATAAGGAATTAATATTCAAAAAAAACTTGAAGTGCTGCTAGTCATTTTGTCAGATGTCTAGATAGGAGAAGTGCATTCTTTGGTTAATGAGGTATGTATATATGTAGGTAGGTGTGACATATGTGTACATTTGTAAATCAGTGTGTATGTATCATACTGCATCCTATCCTCTCAGTAATGCAGCACTCATTTGGTCATAAATAGCATATTGGCAAGCAAATTTATCTCACACTATACACCTGTACCCCACACCTATCACAACAAATTATCATGCCCATGCTATTGCCATTATAACTTCTGAGCAAGTCCTGAGTCCTCTCTTCAAGACCAAAAAGACTAGCTTGGTGGGTGAGCAAGTCCTGAGTGCTCTCTCTCTAAGACCAAAAAGACTAGCTCGGTGGGTCCTGATAATGTGCCAGGTTGCCTCCTTGTAATTACCAGACACCTGTTATTAAACCTGGTTAGTCTCAGTCTTTGCACTGGGTTCATTACAGAGGTATGGAGAGCCAGTGTAATCATCCCACACTACAACGGGGACCAATTACTGACCTTGGGAACTACAGACCTAAGTCTCACCAGCCTTATTTGTGAATGAATGGAATGCATCATTATGGAACATATTAGCTAGGATATAGGCAGCCTACATACCATGAATCCAAGCCAGTCTGGGTTTGTTAAAGTCAGATCTTGCCTCCTGAACTTGGTGGACTTCTTTGAACACTAATGCATTGCATGCAGACAAATTGGTTCACACTGCTTACCTGGACCAGGCAAAGGTCTTTCATACATTTCCCCATTCTGAAATTATTGGTAAGCTAATCAAATTAAATGTATGCCTCTATGTAACACATTGGATAGCAAAGTGGTTTACTGACAGAACCAATTTATTAGTGTTGGCAACACACTTGCTTCAAAAAGAGTGGTTACCACTGTGTCCCCCAGGATCAGTCCTAGAATCCCTTCTCTTTGGTTTTTGTTTCTATGATAACAAGGCTGACACCAAGGGCCTGTGACTGACAATATTTGTGGAGGACCGCAACCTTGGAGTGGTCATAAGTTCCTCATCTGACTTCCAGATTTTCTTGGAGAGCCTAAGATGCACCAACAAATGGTGCCTGGACCATGGGCTTAAAGTAAATGTCAAGTAATGCATCACTGTACCTTTCACGAAAACAAGGGCTTCCATTCACCTATCATATAGGTGACACCCCTTTGAAAGCTGACTGAGATTTCAGAGACCTTTTGTTGATAATGAACTATCTACTGTAATGTGAAAATTCTTTTATTTGGGTGAAGAAAGTTATTGTCTCTCTCTCTCTGTCTCTCTATTCTTCCCTCATCAAGCCCATAATAGAATATAATATCCCTTTTGGTATACACTTGTCTAAGCATATGACCCACATTGAAAGACTGCAGTATTTCCTCATGAGACAATCAAAGGAATGTTTTCCTTGAGCTATATTGATCATTTTAAAGTGCTCGCTCTCTTTTCTGTTGCCTACAGAATCTTGACAGGGAACCTCTGTCTGGCATGGATAGCCTTAAAGGATTCAGGCCACAAAACAAATAACACAATAAACACCATCTCAAGAGATCTAAATTTTCACTGAAATATAAATAAGACCTGTTATCAAGATAGATATCTCTCCCAGCAAATCTCTTTTTATCGAATTAACTTCCCTTGAATGTAAAACAAAGTTGATGCCTTCACTCTCTTTAAGGATAACCTAGATGAGTGGATAAGCAGTTGTAAATACAACCCAGATCTATTTCCTCAAGTCATGACTGAAAGAGGTCAAAGTTATATATTAAATAATATCTGTGTCTGCCTCTCAAGCGCTCAGTGAAGTGGGCTGTAACTAGATATGAATTATTCATATCTGTAGGTATTTTTGACTTGGGATCTTGTACCGAGGCTGTAAAAGTGCCCCCAGATCAATACCTATGAACCCACCTTATGCTGCACTGCAGTGTCAGTAATGGAAAAATGAATCAAAGCACCCAGGGTGAGAGTAGAACTCACAGCATTAGAAACTTTCACCTTCAAAGGTAAGTGTGCTATCTTTTGAGTCACTAACACACAATCAATATATATTTATGCACCAGAGATAGTCAGAGCATATTTTTAATGTTTATGAATGCTTACTGATGTACATTATGAAATGTTAAATGTGACAGTAATAGAGCAGGCATATATCTAAATGTAAAAATTGAAAAAAAAGGAAGGATATTAGCAGAAGGAAGGTAGGAGTGTAAACGTATGTAGATGGGATATTTAGAAGGAGAATTAGAAAGGAAGCATAAAAAGGTAAGTAGAGAATTGAAAACATGCAAGCTGGGATGTTTGTAATGTAGTAAGCATTTCTGAGGGATTGGAGTTACAAAAATATTAGTGTATCAGACAAGACTAATTACAAGGACATGGTATCTGCTGCAATGCTAAACATTTCGGAGGTCTTTAAGTGACCCCATATGTGTTGGAAGCAGAAGCTGAGTAAAAGCATGATTTATATAATGCTCTGAAGGGTGTTAAGTGAACATCTGACCTTTATATAGATAGGAAGGCTGTTATGTTCAGACATAAGGTGAAAACTAAGTGCTCTGTGTTCACGTTTTCTCCTCCTTAGTTTGAATGAAGTGGATATTGGTTATATGTATCTACTTTGGAAGCTCGAACTTTCAAAACTTCAAACTTCATATGGTCGAGCCCATAACATCAAAGTTTTGAAAGTTCAAAACTTCAATAAAAAAAAAAAATAAAAACAAATTTTTTTTTTACATTTACCCCCTGCTAATTAAATATATCAACACAAAGATCACACTACAGTGAAGAGAACAGTAAAATTCCCATTCTGCACTGTACGGTGATCTCCATTTAAACCATTCAAAGTATAAAAACTTTGATCTAATGGTCTCAACCATATGAAGTTTTGAAATTTCAAACTTCCAAAGTATACCCATATATGTGTGTGTTTGTGTGTGTGTGTGTGTGTGTGTGTGTGTGTGTGTGTGTGTGTATATATATATATATATATATATATATATATATACACACACACACACACACACACACACACATATATATATATATATATATATATATATATATATATATATATATATATATATATATGCTGTGCGCGTGTAACCTGACATTTGTTTTTCTGTATGTACTCAAGAACCGCTAGAAACATTGGTTCTGTCTCACTTGTTCTTGTCCACCTTCCCACACATGCGAGTCTGCTTGCATTCACACACACACACACACACACACACACACACACACACACACACACACACACACACACACACACACACACACACACACACATTTCTTTCATCATATCATCAGATGTGCACTGGTTACTCCATATGATTAGTCAGAAATCTTAACTTTTAAGTAGCTTCTAGGTTTCTAACACAAAGCATAAATATGGTTAGATTTTCTTTAGCTGTATTCATCTATTTATTTATGTATGTTTACATATAATTATTTATTAATTCATTCATTTATTTCCACTTATTTGCTGGGACAATATCTCCAGTAATACAATTATTAAAATAAAAATATAGGTTCAACTGCATTATAATATTCAACTACATGATAGGTTCATGGGTTCATAGGAGATTACTAGGCTAATGGCTCAAGAGCCCTTACAAGCCTTGCCAGTTTTTCCCAGATTTTACCCAATTTTCTATACATAGGGGAAAGATAACAACGGTCAGCAAGAGGAGTTTTACAAATTTTTACATACTGTCTTTTTCCATAAGGGACATGAGCACCACACCAGGAGTGAATTTGTAATTTCCCATCCATTGTTTCAGACCATGTTTGAAGATGGTTAGTTAAGGGCTGTGCTTCATGTGAGTAGGAAGGCTATTCCAGAAGAGGGGCAATCTTTGGGACATATATATGTCTCTCCAGCATGAGCTATTCATTTTAGAGAGCAGGTTTAGATCTTTGGAGTGGGTAACCCTTGTGTAGTTAGTTTTGTGAATATTCAACATTTTAATCAGGGTTGGGTCAGAGACTGACTTGTGGGTCAGGCACAGATCACCTCTCAGTAATTGGTACGAAACTAAATACAGGGACAAAGCTTTTAATTGATCTGCATATGACATGCTGTTTATACCCTGTATTTTTTGGTGAAAAAGAGGATGGTCCAGCTGTTGCAGGTGCCTGGCAAGGTACATGCCAAAGGGTACATTGTGCTTCATTATTAGTCTGTGGTCTTAGATCTGGATGCCATGCCCTTACTTATAAGTTGAGCCACATAGAAGGATTTCTTCACCACTATGGACACATGGTGGTTAAAGTTTAGATTACTATCTATCTGAGCACCCAGATCTCTCACCACTGGGTCTACTCTTAGGGGGAGCACTATCAAGGTTGTAATTTGCAGGAGTATTTGATTTCCCAAAGGGAATTATTATGCACTTCATCACATTTAGTTTGGGGCTAAGGCTGTGACACAAATCATTAGTCTGCTTCAGACCTTTCTGTAGGATATCAACATTAACATAATTTGGGGAGTCAATGATTGCCCTCAACTTGCAGTCATCAGCAAACTCGGTCAGTTAAAGGCTGTCTGCATTTGTCTTGATATCTCAGAAGTATATCACAAACATGAGGGGGACCATCACTGAGTCTTAGGGTACTCCTCTAATGACTGGCTTCTTGCTGGATGTGGATTCCCTATTCTGACAATGTGTCCTATCTGTGAGTCATTTGGCTACCCATCTGGTGATGTAGAGGTTTATGCCCAACTTTGTGAGTTTATCTCTAATACCTGAGTGGGTATTATGTCAAAGGCCTTGTTCAGATCAAGGTAGGTGGTATGTACTGTCTTACCTTCATCTATGGCCTTGGTGGCCTTCTTAAAGAAGGCCACCAGACTGAGCAGGCAGAACCTGCTCTTGACAAAGATGAACTAGGTTGGGTCTAGAGTCCAGAGATTTCCTATGTCATTATTAATCAGGTCCATGATTATCCTTTCCACAGCCTTGCATATGAGGCCAGTCAGACTTATAGACAGGTAGTTTCCTAGGTCCATTGATGGTAACCCCTTATGCAGAGGAATGACTGTTGCTGTTTTCCACTCTACTGGGACAAAGCCTGTTTGGATACTGGGGTTAAACAGAAATCTGAGTGCATCTGCTATGTCACATTTCAAGCTAATAGGCACCCTGGGATTCCGTCAGGGCCCATTGATGTTGTGTTTCTGCTTTACAGAGTGGAATGATGATCTGCTCTTTTGTGATAACAGACAGAGTAATGGTAGGGCTATTTCATTGGGAGTGACTGGTGGTGAAGAGAGGATGAAATCTGAGCTGAATTTATTGGCCAGTTGGTTTGATATTTCTTTTTGCTGAGTGTAGATAGTGCCATCTACAGCCAACTCAACACATCGTTGAATGTTTCCCTTAAGATTTCAGACATAACTATAAATACTTTGTGGTTATCCGTTGCTTGAACGGCTATGTCAGTCTTGTATTTAGCTTTTGAAGACTTGACTAGTTCCCTAATTTTCCTGTTGAGGCTAATGAGGGATTTTATTTCTCTGTTGTGCAGCCATGATACATTGTTTAAGATACTAGCTTAAAGTAGAATAAATATAATGCATAGAAAAGCAAGCTTAAGAAATAACAGAAGGTTAACAGAAGCTCATAAGGGAGGTAATGTAAGGTAAGAGAAGGGGAGATAAGATAGCATAAGTAAGGGGGAGAGAGTGAGGCAGAAGTTATTTTACAATATATAGGCTTTAAGGAGAAAACTTGATGGGAGAATGTATAGAAACAGGGATATGATTTCAGTGCAGAAAAGTAAAGGTAACAATACTGTGTCTATTAAAGTGTGAGGAAGGACATTTTTGTAGTTTAGGCTGTTTGGTGTTTGGTCATGTTATGTTCTATCCATGAAACAATAGAAAGGTTTATATGTAGTAGACTACATACAAAAATTTCTTTTTAGGAAGTTTATTTTAGTGTGGTGTTCCAACAATAGCCTACCTACCTGCTGCATTTAACATTAACCGTCCATAAAATAAATATGACTGTCCTGCTTAAAAAAACTTATCAAGTCAGGTTCTTCTGTAGGTTCTTCTAAAGATGAGGTATTTGTCCTTGTTATACATAGGCTCTTTGTCTCAAAGAGCTAAGACTATCCAGACTGTGATTTGCAACATAGTAAAATGCTTAAACCCCTATAAAAGTAGCTTCTGCTTCTTCTGTGCTACAGGTATATGCTTTGTTTCAGGGAGTTATGATTTGTTATGTGCAATAAACAATATGTATGCATGCATGTGTACCTATATTGATTTACAAACACACACACATACACACACACATATATATATATATATATATATATATATGTATATATATATATATATATATATATATATATATATATATACATATTGACATATGTATACCTAAATCTATGTCTCTCTCTCTCTCTCTCTCTCTATATATATATATATATATATATATATATGTATGTGTGTGTGTGTGTGTGTGTGTGTGTGTGTGTGTGTGTGTGTGTGTGTGTGTGTGTGTGTGTGTGTGTGTGTGTGTGTGTGTGTGTGTGTGTGTGTGTATGTATAGATAGATAGACAGATATAGATATTTAGAGTCCTATTTCACTGCAACATAGAGAATGGAAGAATCACATCTCCTGCTTCACAGAATGCATGTGTCAGCCTCTTTGTGAGTTTCAGTGAGATGTAATTTGATCATTATATGTAGTATAACCTTATGTCAACAAATGGACAGGTTAACAATGTGTAAATATATACCGACATTCCAAATATCTTCCACAACATGCTGGCAATATGAATGTTGACATGTTTCTACATAGCCTCAGCAAATGAAAAGTTCAAAAGAAAAAAAATTTAAAACATAATTTTTTGCAATGGGGCAAGCACCCCTGTACTCCCCATGTGGAAGGCTGTTCCCCCCACATTCCCTGCTAATTATATATATTTACTCTGAGATTACACAAAGTTGTGGGAAGGGAATAATCCCCATTCCTGAAAAATGTGCAATTTTGCACACCTGTTAGCCATCTGCTTAGCCAATCAAAAAGCATCCCACTGAATAGATGTCGACAAAGTGTAACGCTGACAAAAAACAGTGACCTATATAACACACACACGCGCACACACACACACACACACACACACACACACACACACACACACACACACACACACACACACACACACACACACACATGTGTGTATATATATATATATATATATATGTGTGTGTGTGTGTGTGTGTGTGTGTGTGTGTGTGTGTGTGTGTATGGGTCTACTTGATATTATTGAATTCTCACTTAAACGAAAAATAAATTCACTAGATGACTTCAACGAAAACTTATTTTAATGAACACCCGGATCACTGAAATTGTACTCCGGGAAACTAACCACTTAGCCATCATGGTAAACTTTGCCCTTTTCCCCACTATAGTGTGATCTCAGAGTTGGTATTTTTATTTGGTGGGGGCATAGGGGCTACAACCCTCACTTTGGTGGGTTTGATTTGCTTCAGTATATTTTTTTTTTTTTTTTTTTTGTGGTGGCCAAGTGGCCAGTTTCACGGGGTACAACTTTGGTGATATGGGTGTTCATTAAAATCTGTTTACAGCGAAATTGTCTCGTGAATATAATTTTTGGGTAAGTGAGAATTCGATAATATGAAGTATGCTCATATATATATATATATATATATATATATATATATATATATATATATATATATATCTAGGACTATTGAACAAAAGTTCAATAGTCTGAATCCACAATCACCGAACACACTTTAATGAAAGCGCTTTCACTGAAAAAGTGCTTTCGTTAAAGTGTGTTTAAACAAAAAAGAATAAAACATTACTTTTACGTTTTTGGAGGGGGGCAAGCCCCCCTGCACCCCCCATACCCCCTACTTAATATTCTCACTCTGAGGTCGCACTACAGTGGGGAAAAGGGAGTTTTCCCTTATCCTCACTGTAGTGCGATCTCCACATGGATATAACCGAAACAGATTTGGCCAGGCATACATGCGCGAAAGTGCTTTTCACCAAAAGGCAATTTCACATAAGTATGCCTGTTGCAGAGATCACACTACAGCGAGGATAAGGGAAAATTCCTTTTTCCCCACTGTAGTGCGACCTCAAAGTGAGAATATTTAAGTAGGGGTGGTGTGGGGGGTGCAGGGGGGGCTTGCCCCCTGCAAAAATGTAAAAGTAATGCTTTATTCTTTTTTGTTTAAACACACTTTAACGAAAGTGCTTTTTCGGTGAAAGTGTTTTCGTTAAAGTGTGTTCGGTGATTGTGGATTCGGACTATTGAACTTTCGTTCACTAGTCCTAGATCTATATACATATATATATATATATATATATATATATATATATATATGTGTGTATGTGTACACACACACACACACACACACACACACACACACACACACACACACACACATACATTTACATACATACGGCTGCCGAGATACAAGATATCAACCTGATGACTGATTTCCTGTGAAAATCATTGTCAGCATGGTTTCTGTGTATGCACTAGCAGGGGTGACTCCTTTGTTTTGGAAGATTTCTCCCTTCTTCGTGTTTGTGTGACCATTATGTTGGCATATACATCTGACTAAAAACATGGTTATAGTTTGAGTTATATTCCCTTTTTATTCTAGGCATTTATTTGTGTTATTGTAGTTCTTTGATTCTTGGTCACTCAAAGTTTATTAGGCGAAAAAGAGAGAGGAGGAAGAGAGAGAGATGGAGATAGAATCATCTCTATAATGTTTTGGTTTATAGCAGTTAAAATTACTGTGAAAGCCAGTAAATATTCGTCCATATATAGTTATGGATAATTATATATATTGCTACCAAGTCAGCAGCATTTATTTTAAATGTGAATAAAAACATGCAAGTCCAATATGTGCATTAAATGAGCAGCTTTATTTTCACATGCTAACAGCAGCATACATGACATTACAGTTTTATAAATGTGATATTACATTATTATAATCTTATTCATCTGGGTTATGTTTCTGCCAATTCATTCCAAAGAGGTCTTAACACTCAGAATGCATGGTCCTCACATGAGTCAAAAAAGTAATGGGAAATTACTGCGGCATCTACAAATTGCCCTTTCCTTTAGTCTACTTAGACTATTTTAAAACAAAGATTTGATTTGGATTGAATTTCTTTGTTTCTGGTAGTAGATTGTCCTAAGCAGCTGGGACAATGGGAGAGAAGATTATATTATCCAATTTAAATGATTTCCTGACCTATACTGGCTAACTACCTCAGTGTTTTAAGCCTTTCAAACTGCAGTTTGTTGAATACGTGGCAACTCAGAAGCATTAAAGATAAGTATAGGCATGGCAAGTTCTCTGTGTTCTTAAACTATGAACCAGACAAGTATACATTCTACCCTATTTCTCCAAAATACAACATTTAAAGCTTTTACTGTAGTAAATAGAACATATGCTCATTTATTTATTTATTAAGTTGGCTTTGTTTTCTGGGGAAGAATTCAGAACAATGCTGACAGAAACCCACTGCCTCTTCACTGTTCTGCACAAATTGCTGAGGTAAGGAAATCACTAGCCTCATTTTGATGTTAGTACACTGGAACCTCTAGGAGAGGTAAGGAAATCACTAGCCTCATTTTGATGTTAGCACACTGGAGCCTCTAAGAGAGGTAAAGAAATCACTAGCCTCATTTTGATGTCAGCACACTGGAGCCTCTAAGCACGGTAGTCTGGGAATGCTTTAGTACAATGGAGTATTCTGATTAGAGGCCACTTTTGAATTACAATTGTTTACCTTGACTTGACAGTATGCAAAGAACTGAATGTTGCCCTGCAAACAGTAGAATTTTTAATAGCATTCTCAGCCATACTTGTTCAGTTGTAGGACTTTTGTTTGGATCTACTACAAGTGCTCAGGTTTAAAGCACGCCAAGACCACTACCTAAATGCCAGAGACTCAAGCATGTTGTAGATGTTGTAGGCAGATGCTTATGCTTCAACTTGAATATGAATCCAGACAAGCAACTGGGGACAGAATGGGAGGGGGGTGAGAGAGTAGATTAGAGCAGGGGAGTTTTAGGTTTATGGAGCAGGAGGGAAGTTTTATAGTTAGGGAGTAGGAAGGAAGTTTGAAGGTTTATAGAACAGAAAGGGAACCTTCAGTTTAGGGAGTGGGAAGGGAGTCTTAGGTTTAGGCAGTGGGAGGAGACTTTTAGGGCTAGGGAGCAATTGGGGAACTTAGGTTTCGGGAGAGAGGTTGGAGTTTTAGAGTAAGGGAACAAGTAATGTGGTTAGGAACTCCATGGGTGTTTTAGGGTTAGATTTAAGGCTCTACTAAGGCTGAATAGCTTTGTATGGTTGGAAAAGCTAAGTAGCTATGGGTGTTTTGGGCTATTGGGAGTTCAAGCACTTTCTTTTTTAAGGAAGTGACAGTGAGCAAGTGTATCAAGATGTGCTAGTGTGCAAGATCACTTGCAGTAGGGTCTCTTGTTTTGTTATATATTGAAGCATGATAGTGATATTAAGTAACTGGAGGCTGGTCTTGTTTATATGAACCCACTGAAAGTACTACACTGCAACATGGGGTTGGAGTCTTCCATTATTCTTTATCCACTCTCAATTCCCTCCCATACCCCAAAATTATTACATTTATAGTACCAGCTCATTCAAATATTATGACAATGTGATATAATAATAGCCTAGCTATATACATAGTCTACTATGCTAGTTCTCAATATTATTGCTTATTTAAAAAAATAATATCCCTCTTTTCCTATGTCTGGTTTTATGGTTCCAGAAATAACCAGATCTTAAGTGTTATTGGTGTACAAAGTACAATGACTATCATTATTCTAGGAGCATTTGCTTACTACATACTGATCTTAATAACTGATAATGACTTGTTATTGGCTTACTACAGAAGAGGCATTTTCCAGGAATAAGATTTTTCCATTGAATCCTTTACTACGGAATTCTCAGGCATTTGGTGATTAAATGCATTTCTAAAGTGCCTGAAGTCTTTGCCTCTTATTCTACCAGACTCCTGACCTAAACTGATAATAATGAAAACTTTAATAACTTGTATCAGAAAACTATTAAGAATGGGTTGTGGGTTTTACTAAACTAAATGGAAACATTTATGCAAACATAAGCCCACCAGTCCATTTGAAACAACATGCATCATTGATTGCTTTCAGGAGACCCAAGATTTAGCTAACTTGCCATTAAAAATCTCTCTTCTAAATAATATCAACATAACATCAACACCAACAGAATGGTTTAGAGAGACAGGTTTATCTTACAGAGGAAGCCACTGCTCTAGAACAGCCTTCTCAGTCGCATGAAACAAAACTCAACCCTGTCCATATTTTAGCTTGGATCTGTGGATGGGAAGCAAAAGCAAAAATCCAAAGGACTGCCCCCTGTACTACTGATGGACAGAGGCAGTTCCTAAGTGCTTTATCCCATGCATGGGTCTTCTCAAATTATAAATGGTGTGATCCCAGTTGTTCTCACTAGGAGTAATATATAATTATTGCCCATGAGATGGGTAAGGCCAATCTAACACCAAATGGGATAGTTTAATTCAAGCATTAAAAGGCAAATTTTTTAGGCTTAAAATGGCCCCACAAGGGCAGCTAGCCTACTCTTTCTTATGAACCAACAAACTTATAGTAGTAGCATCAGTAATAAATGGGACATTATATAACAATGGGCGCACTAAGAAATGTACCTTAATCTTCATGCTGGGGGATCCTAGCTGAAAGGATACAGCTTGTAAGGGAAAAGTCAACACTACTCTGTCCAGAAGCTCTTGTTGATCCAGTGGCAGTGACGCCAACAATTTATAGTAAAGGGTAAGTCCGATATGAGAGCTAAAATGATCCTTTTACCTTTATGATTCTACACTTCCTAATCAGAGAACTTTGTGTGTGTGTGTGTGTGTGTGTGTGTGTGTGTGTGTGTGTGTGTGTGTGTGTGTGTGTGTGTGTGTGTGTGTTTGTAATTTGGTCAATGCAAATCACTCATTAGACTGACTTACCTAAGTGGCTACCCATAGGTTCATAGGTCATAGGTACTTACACGGCTATTGATCTGTAAGGTTCTTAAGAAGCCTAGCATTACATTTTTATGGTATTTTCTAGCCCTTATATTTTGCATATGAATAACCCAGAGATAGACCAAATGAGAATATGTTGGAACATTTACAAGTTTCCCCTACCCATGAGCTTCTCAGTGGGGGTCATACAAAGCTTTTCATTGCATATAGAGCACAACATCATTATTTCAGCCATCTGTAGGCATTTAAAGAAATAATTTCAGCCACCTGTAAGGATACCACAAGGAAAAAATATTTTGTCTTAGGAGACTTCAGCCTAAATTGGGTTGGCCCTAACAAAAATTGTCAAACAGAAAGTTGGCATTGTATAGTTTGATCCAAATTGTTACGGAAACAAAAAAAATGTAATTTGAGAACAGTAAATTATTCTTTGCTTAATACAATAATTATTTATAAATCCAATATAAGTAATTTGTTTAGTTTTAGCATTAAAGCTTATGCTGCCTACTGGATAACTAATTAGCTTATAGAACATATTCACCTAAGAAGAGAGTACATCCTATAGCTATCAGTACATTACCAGTGGCATCCCCAGAGTTTAGTTTTTGGTACCATCCCATTTTGGCACTTTATTCATGGGGTAAAATCAGGCATCCATTGTCTGTGAGCAGCCAAGTTTGTAGATTACTACGAACTGAGTGCAGTGGTCAGTTTTCATCATGACACCCAAGTTCCTCAGTGATGCCTAGCTCAAGCCTCCATTTGGTATACTAGTCAGGGGCTCACCCTAAAAGCTGAGAAGTATAGCATAGTTACCTTCACTAAGAGTCCTGTTCCTTCCTTTTGTCATACCTTTAGCATTCCTCTTAAAACAGACCCATTGTAAGAGACCTGGGTACCAAAGCTGAAAGTGGGCTCTTTTTTGACTACCATGTCTAACTTGTGGCCAAAAATGCCTTCTGTCTAGCACTGCCTGACTGTTGTAACATCTCTTTTAGGTCTGAGGATGTCCTTGCTTTCCTTTACTCCTCTATCACCATACTCATTATTGGATAAAATGCTCCCTTTGGAATATACCTCTGTAAGCACCTTGTCCAACTTGAAAGGTCCCAAGGACTCCTAACTAGAAAAATCTCTGGATTAACAGTGTAAACTGTCTAAACAGACTGAAATCGCCATCCCTGTACTTACTGTGTTGTAGGCTTTTGAGAAGTGATCTTTGCCTAACATTTCATAATATGAAAGACCCCTTACTTGTTTACCTAATGTACTTTCATAGATCAAGCATCTCAACTAATGCTTACTTTGATGGCATAAACCTCTACTATAATATCAACAGTACTTGTTGGCATGATAGCTTTCTTACCTTATGCATCCCCCATATGCTGGAATTGTCCATCTCTGCACGTCAAAAATGAATATCGGCGAAAACATTTAAAGCAAACATAGACTACTTTATTGGTAATTATACATTTTTGCTAATGTTTTCCTGTTCAGAGGGAACTAATGTATCTTTATCACTACAAGAGTGATGTGAGTAAACTTCTCAATGGCTCTCTAAGCATACTATAAATCTATGAGCCTATGTGCCTGTGCATATATATTCAAATCTCTCTCACACAGTTATTAGACAATGATTTCCAGCATTTAAAAACTGACTGCCACAAAAAGTTGTCTGATCCATCTGTATGTATTTTGAGATATTCCCACAATTTCAATTCTATCCCTAAAAACCAGGAGGAAGCATTCCGTAGTTGTTTAAGTGATTCTTTACTACTGCATAAAACAGCATTTTAAGTTTGTGACCATACTTGTCCTTCGGTTATATAATCCCGTACCATATAAATAATCCACTCTGGGCTGATTATATCTCCAACAGACTTTCAACATTCATTGACTTATTTTCCTTAAGTCTAGCTGGTGAATGATGGCATAAATGCATTTTACAGTATAAATTCCAGCATGGGGGTGGGGTGGGGCAAATAAAACTATTGTCATAATGTTTTATTCCTGTTAGACTGAGCAAAACCAGAACAAAAGTCAGAGATTCAAAGGTTTATTTGAATTTGGTAATCAGGGTAGAGCACTAGTCACACATGATCAATTTCAGTTTCTGCCTAGGGAAATAGAAAAATAAAATTAAAGTATAAACACAGACAGAGTGCCAATGCAATATAAACTGTACAACAAAGTTAAGAGTAATGTAACAAAGTAAGTATAGCTAAGCACCCAGCATCAGAAATTCTTTGCATTAAACATTTGACTGAAGCTGAAATCAGCTTATGCAGAACAAATAAGCTATATACACTATATAGAATAGAGTCCAATGTTAAGGTAAATGTGATATACAGTTAGAGGGCTATAAAAATTAACAAAGTTATTAGTGAGTGAAAGAATATGTTGTACTTAGGTAACATAGAGACATAACACTGGCATTTAACAAGTTTGAGAAGATAAGTTTTTAGCTGCATCTGTATGGTATTTCTTTAGGATATGAAGGAAAGGTTTCTCAGAATTTAGGGCCAAGAATAAAGAAACAGAGTTCTGTGCAGTGAAGCTTTGTTGTTTTGGGGCTAGTAGCAAAGGAACTGAATGGTCATGATTCCTGAGGTTGTAGGACTGGTGATGTTGTATTAGTTTAGTTGCTATGGGGGAGAATGTTTGGCTGTATATAAGTCTGAGAAGTTGGGAGCCTAATTGGAATTCAGTTCTTTGCTTGAGTGGGAGCCATTTTGCTTTTTCTAAGGTTTTGCAGTGGTGCTCATGCTTAGAGAGGAGAAAGTGATTAACCTGTAGATTTTAACAGTAATTCCACATGACTATCAATTGTTTTTGAAGCAGATGCTACCAAAGGGAGGCTCCATTTGAGAGAGATGGATGCCATTACCAGTGTCTGATCTGGATGCTTTGGATTGAAATGGGGACAGTTTTTTGGTCCAAAATAGCAATTAACCTTTTCCTATTTGAATTCTGAAAAATGGCCAGACATAGAAGGTTCAAATACAACTTTATTTTACCAGCAAGACAGCAAAAGTTACATACAGCATTAATAGGCTTTCTTTATTTACATAGTCTTTTTCCTGCATATATCCTGCAATATGTTCCTATTTCTATTTCTATGCATGTAAGCCCATTCCTTTCTCATAGAAGATGGTGCAGATTCAATAAAGCCTGCACAGTCTGATAAAACCATGCTTGCATCATGGTGCGATGCACACACAATAATGCACTATTTTGTATTCAGTAAGCAGCCCTACAAGCTGTATAGAGCCATGCAAACACAGTAAACACCGTGGCATGCTAATTACAGCATAAGCAGATGAACTGTATGCTAATCAACCAATCCAAGATAGAGGAGATATTCACCAAGCTATAAAGCAACTGTGTAGACTCAGTGCTGGTTTTCCCTACAAATTCCAAAACCTGTTGAAATACAGCCACAGAAATTAGACTACACGGAAAGAATGTTAGGGGCTACTGTTGCTCTTATTCATGTGTATGTGCAGCAGACCCAAGTCTATGCTGCTGTTTCTGCTGCTGCTAATAGACCATGACCAAGAAGGAGAAGAGTATTTAGACCCCCTTTAACTTTTCACAGTCTGCATGATGTGGAAATTGTAGAGTGCTACAGAGTGAATAGAGACTAACTACTGGAACTCTGCAACCACTGTTGCCCTCAACTGAAAGCAAGGATAAACTGAGGAGAACCAATCCCAATGGAGACTAAAATATGTATAACACTTAGAATTTTAGCTACAGGAACCTTCCAGAGAACAACAGGGGATATGCCGGGGGTGTCACAGACATCAACATCCATATTTGTCCATCAATTCTGTTCTATCCTGTAGCACATTACTCTGAAGTCCTGGGTGCCATAGACTGTACACATGTAGAAATCAAAGCACCACCTGGAGAACAGGGAAATGTGTAAATAAATAGAAAGGGCTTCCACTTCATTAACTGCCAGGCCATGTGTAATGCTGAGGGAATCATCCTGAATGTGTGTGCTGGCAACCCAGGCAGTTACCACGAATCACATAACTGGCACAACTCTCAACTGTATAAGATGCCTACTAAGGGGGATATCCCAAAGGGTCATTTACTGAGGGATGCCGGTTATGCACTGGAACTGTGGCTGATGACACTCATCAGAAATGCACACACATTAACTACTGAAGAATGCTATAATTTGGCACATGCTCAAACCAGAAATATCATAGATCATGTGTTTAGTCTGCTGAAGTCACAGTTCCAGCACCTAAATACATCTGAGAGGAGCCTTGCAGTCCAATCCCTGCACATGTACTGAAATATTCACTGTCTGTGCCATGCATCACAACATTATCCTGAGAAAACCACTTCAGCAGGAACAACAAGGGGAAGGGCCATACATCCCACCACCACTGTCAAGGTCACCACAGTCACACGCAAGGTGAGGAGTCAGAGGGGGAACCAGCAGCTGCTGTGGATGTAGGCAGACGTATGTATACACAATATACCCTCATGCTGTCCAAGAAGCAATGGGTAGCATACATGGTCACCACCTAAGGGGCTAAAACCTTCATCCTACACACATACATACAGTGACACTGATGCCAGGCAATGCTCACAACCTTTACTTACCCATGTAATGGCTGGGTACTGCTAGCATCACATAGAGTCAGCTCCAAACTAAAACTCTTACAAATGATGGATTTCCAAGATAAATGTTGAACCTGGAATAGAAAAATGTCTAAGAATACAAAGGAATGCCATACCCTTACATACTGTAACTTGGTAATTTAAGTAAGTATAAGGTGAGTGATTTTTACAGCAATTACATCAAGATATGACAGCAGTGAGTTATGTGAATTCATGTCGCCTGTCAACTAATAGGCTTCGTGCATCAAAGATTGACACATTCATACTTCTAAAATGTATAGATTTTCAAGAAATGTCCACAGTTTGGACTCATACTTTTGTATTGGCAAATCATTGAAGAGTGAAGTTAGAAAATAATGGCACACATTCCAGTTTTAGGCTTCATATCCCTCAGAAAAAAAACATAAAAATAGTAATGCAAAACCTGTTATTCTATCAACCGTCCAAGTTTGCAAGACCACAATTTTTAAAAATCTCCCCATTGCTGGGCCTCTGTCACACTTTTATTTATGGCTTGGCCCAGCTTTGTTGGTCTAAGAAGTTGGGAGAGATGTAGACATTACAAAAAAGAAAGCAGTATATTTTACAAAACAGCATTACAAACAGATGCATACTAAGCGTTAATTCAGCTATGCACCCTGGGCATCAGACAAATCCAAAAGATAAAAAAAGCAAGGATATGGCACAGTTATCAGTATTTGCACAGGGTGTTGTTTGAGGGTGGGGGTGCAGGAGGCTTAGGTTGACACAAAAGGTAGGGAGTGCATATGACTAAGAAAGAGAAACAGGCAGACATCTGGATGAAGTGTCAAATGACCACTGAGACAGAATGAGCTGTAAGCCACACAACTGACCCATGTAACTATTCTGTGTTTGTGTCTGTATGGGCACTCCAGGTAAAATTATTGTGTGAGTGTCTGCAACAGCACAGCCAAGCTCTGTGCTAGCTCTATGTCCTGGTATGTTGGACAGGTGTGAGCTATGCATGATAGAGTTCCTATCAAATGATTAAAGATGCATTCTTTCAAATGCGTCTTGATCAAACTTGAAAGCACGAAAATGCAAAATAGAGAAATGGCATATAAGTGAATTCTTTCCCTGGGAAAGAAATAGCTTGGCCGCTTCCATTACTTTGCTGTTTTTATCACTGTAGTGTGATCTCGGAGTTGGTATATTTAAGTGGGGGGGGGGTGGCAAAGCCCCCTACTTTATGTAATGTTTTACATTTTTTTTTTGTTATGTGGAACAGCGAATTTTTTTCCCCCTTGGAAAAAAATCGCTGTTCTAAGCGTTCGAGATTGAAAGCTTTTGCTTACATGGGGTCAATAAATCATTGTTCGCTTTTTTAAGCAATTGATGATTCGACATAGACCTGCATGACAGAGGTGACAGTTCATCGTTGTCATCCCAGACCCAGAGAACTGGCTCTGCCAAGAGTTGCACTGACACATCCATGCCGATGGTCAGATGCACTGCTGCTATCTGAACTTGACTGATGTTTGCTGAATGAGCTTGAGCTCTCCTCACGAGTATGCCCAGGACCACAACCCCATGGCCTGCCACATCTGGGTGTGGACACCTCAGCCACTGATGAAGCACTGGAAGTAGTGTCACTATGGGACCATAATCAAGCATGACCATCTCAGCTAACATCAGATGATGCGGCTGACCTCTGTCCATGTGGATGTCACCCCCCTCCCAGCAGAGATTTTGTCACAGATACTGCCCATTCCAATGTGGCATTCATCTCATCCACTGAATCAGAAACACTGTGGAGGCAGTCACACATGTTAGACTGTGCCATATCTACAGCACGGAGCATTTCCTCAGAGGTCCTATTGGAACATTCCTGCACCTCCATGATGCCACTAAACATATGTCAAGTGGCACGGAAAGACACACAAGGATTAGGTGGACGATAGACAGCAGGCCTCCTCCAAGCTCCCCTAACAACATTCCTGCATGGCACCTCACCCACACTTTGGCTATGGCCAGAGTCAACAGGCACTAAAACTGCAGTAACAACACTACCATGATCAAGTGTCTCATCCTGCACCTGTCCAATATCTGAGGGCTCACTGGAATGGATTTGCATAGGCCTACTGCTGTGTCTAATGGAATTATAAAGGGTGGCTGAATGTCAACATCAGTGTCGGATTTGACATCTGCACCACCTGACTGTGCCTGTGTTTAGCCACCAATCTATCCTACCACTGTCAGGATCACCTGTGATAATAAGCAACAAACACAGGAAAAAATTAATAGCTACATTACTACAATTTAATATATGCTAACAAACTACCACTGGTGCTACTATCACAGATGGTGCAACAATACACACACAGTCCTGATACCCATCTTACACATACATGTAAATGCATATTTCTGTCAAATGCTCATAAAAAATGTTTGACTTACCATGTAAAGATGACTCCACACTTGCTAGGGAAGATGGTCTTGGAATAAGTTAAGCAAAATGTAAGGACACCATTATCATAATAACACAAGGGGAACATTTTTTTTTTTACTTTATATGTCCATTAACAATACATTTAACTGAAACTTGGATGACATGTCCACCCCAAGCCCATGTATAATGAACCAGAATGTGTTGTTAACTGTTTCAATCTATAAATAGGTCCTCCCCCCTCAAAAATAAAATATATTAAACCAACTTAACTATTGCTTTCAATGTTTTACTATACAAGAAATCTTTAAAAACTGAAACATGTAAGTCTACCTGCAAGCTACTCCTGGGATATACTTGTCCTCCCTGAAACAGCAGCACCAATATTAATCACATGCTTTTGTGCACTTTCCACTGAACTCTCTGGATCCCTGACAGTTGACATGAACTCTTCATTTGGTGTCAGTGGTGGTTCTGTAGCAGAACCCCCTGGTAACCAGATGTTCATGGGCCACTGCAGCTGCTCTCTTCTGAGATGATGAAATCATGTCAGTAGCCTTATGATGCACCTGATCATATGTCCTGTTGTGCCCACAACAGCACTGATGTTGTTCACCATCTTGTTCCAAATTTACATTCTTCCAGACATACCCCCATGTCCTCTCTCAAGCAGAAAGGCACCATGCTGAAGAAAGGCTTGCACAATCAGATCGTTCTCTGAGTCACTGAAGGCAGGGATTGGGACACTTGAGTGTTATAGTCCTAGGTGACATAAAACATAAAAGAAGGATGCTACACAAAAATATCAAATAAATAAAAGCCCTGCTTAGATATAACATACATTATTAGTTTAATATTAACCACTAGAGAAACAAAAAACGTCAGTTATTCAAATATAAAAAAGGTTATATGGTTGTAATATATCACAGTCACACACAAACCAAGGTTTGATACAAAACAAGGATTAACAATAGCAAACTAAACTTCTGTAAAAACATTTTTTGGATGTGGCAACACAGAAATGGAACTTGGCTGCCCCGCTCCCAAAACAACAGGCAAATGACAGTTTGTGCCAAACAAGGAAGAACATACCATCTAATTGTTATATGTGTTTTCAAACAAACTGCCCCACAAATCTGTACACATTTACCTCAGAACAGTCATTTTTATGCAAGTGCCAGTTACCACTACCTGTGACCAGCACTCCCCTAGAGGTGTATATGGCCCATCTTATAAGGCTAACACCACTGTGACATTCACAATATAGGATATTTACATTTCACTGAAATAACATGGAACAGTGTAAAGAGAAACAGTAACATTTGTGAGGAAAGTTAATAAGGCTGTGTATATGAGAAAGTAAAATGCCCTGACAAAAATGCCTATGCCATCAGTAAACTTGTAAGAAATGCATACAAATAAAAATTGCATTATTTGTGTGTGTGTGTGTGTGTGTGTGTGTGTGTGTGTGTGTGTGTGTGTGTGTATATATATATATATATATATATATATATATATGTATGGATTCACTTCAGAAGATCGAATTTCCAAAATCTCGAACTGTAAATAACCGAAACCAAAAGCTCGAGTTTCGGAAACTCGAACTTCTGAAGGGAAACCATCAAAAAAAAAACAAAACACAAACTTTGCTTTTGCAGGGGGGCTTTGCCCCTGCACTTCTATGTGGGCTGTGCCCCCACCCCCACTTAGATATACCAAACCCCAGATCGCGCTACACTGGGGAGATGGGAAATCTCCCGTCTTGCGCTGTATGCGGAAGCGCAAAACGGGATATTTCTCACTTCCTGCAAACACCACAAAACAAATAAAACATTACGTACACACAAGGCGTACAACAATACTTGCCTCTGTGTGCACGTAATGTATTAAGGTAAGTAAAGTCTTATTTCTAAGCACTACACACATTCGATTTACTAAAATCTCGATCATATGGTCTCGACCATATGAAATTCGAGATTTCAGTAATTCGATTATGTGAAGTGTTCCCATATGTATATATATATATATATATATATATATATATATATATATATATATATATATATATATATATGGGTCTACTTCTATTCACTGACTCCCATTTCGTCGAACTTTCATTTCACTGAAAGTTCATTACATCGACAAGCATTTGCCCCCTTCCCCAATGTTGTGCGACCCTGGAGTTGATATATATAGTAGGGGGTGGGGGGCACAGCCCCCCACATTGGGGGGTGTGGGGGGTGAAGCCCCCCACCTAAAATGCTTGTCGATGTAATGAACTTTCAGTGAAATGAAAGTTCGACGAAATGGGAGTCAGTGAATAGAAGTAGACCTATATATATATATATATATATATATATATATATATATATATATATATATATATATCTTTATACAAGCACATAAACCACCATTTGTAGTAGGAGGTAGAAACTTTAATAATGATAAAAGCGGTAAGTGCTTTCGCTGATAAATTCAGCTTCTTCAGACCGTAACAACACATAATAAGACACATATAAATACATAAAACATAAGATTTGTTTAACCAATATTTTGCCACATTTAATCTAGTCAAAAAAATAGAATTACACCTCACACATAAGAGAAAAAAAAACAATGAAGCAGTTAACTTTTTGTTTTCCGTGTTTGTGCTGAGTTTGGCATCGCACACCAATGCTGAGTGATGGTGAGCAGCTCTTAAATGGTATAGTTACCTCCATTCAATGCTGCTTAAACAAGCTGTACTAGGGCAACACACAGTGCATGTAGAGTAAATAATTATTTCATTGCTCAAAAAGAAATCTGTCAGTGCATTTACACCTGCTGCCACAGAGTCAGCTAGGCAACAGTGTGTTTCTTACACTCAGTGCTAGCCACACTGCTTACTGCTGTGCCTCTCCACTTAACGTACTTTTGCTTGGAGGTAAGCAAACCAATTGAACTCTCATAATTTTATCAGTGAAGCAGAAATTCATGTTTGCCCATAGCTTAACTACAAACAGGGAATGCAGTATAAATGTGTAACTCGCATGGGTAACACTTTGTCATCGATCGCACAAACCAGATGATAGGTGGTGCACTATGGAAAGTGCTCATTAGCATGTATTACTTATGTTTACTGTCATTTTAGTCTTCATCCCATGAAAGTACATATAAAACACAAACAAAGGGAAGGTGCTTTTTAAGGAAAAAAACACATATTTACACCATAGCCATGTTTTACCTGCACCCATGCATTTGAAACTTGGTCTTTCAGTACTTGTTCCCAAATATATCATCTGCACTACAGAAATAAATAAAAAATGATTTCTTATATATCATGTACATCTGTATACTGTACATAAAAATGTACAAGATACACCCCACACCAATCGACTACATTACAGTGACCATGAAACAGTGGCAGACCACTTTGCAATTAAGCCATGATAAAGGACAAATTGTTATCCCAGGGATAAAAATTCAAAGGGGGATATTTCAGGGTGACTCTCTGTCACTGTTACTATTCTGCCTTGCCCTTAATGTTTACTCAACTGCTAAGGCCATGGCTATAATCTGGCTCCTAAGTGTAAAGACTTCTCACCTTCTCTTTGTCGATGATTTAAAACTGTATAGCTCATCAGATGAGGAACTAAAAGCACAGCACCAAGTTGTCAAAACCTTTTCAGATGATATAAAAAGTGCCATTTGGTCTTGATAAATGTGCAAAAGCAACCTTTAAAACAGGAAAACTACAACACCAGGAAAACATCAGTTTGGGACAAGAATGTGATATAAAAGAACTTGAGCAAGAAGAAGTGTATAAATATTTGGGAACTGATGAAGGATCAACAATAAAACAGGAACAAATGCAAATAAAACTTAGTAAGGAATACTTCAGAAGACTTAAATTAATCCCAAAAACAGCACTGACATCTAGAAACAAAATCCAAGCTATAAACAATTTGATCTTCCTGTCCTAACGTACAGTTTTGGAGTGATTGACTGGCTCCAAAACATGTTGGATAGATTAGACAGAAGAAAACGAAGGATGCTTCATGCTCACCAAATGATTTATAAAAATCAGTGCATACTAAGATTATATATTCCCCATTCCGAAGGAGGGATGGGCCTCCTTGAAATTGATTATACGTACAGATCTGCAATCATGGGACTCCACACATGTCTGCTGACCTCACAAGATCCAAACGTAGTGAAAGTTTTGAAACATGAGGAGAATAAATCTAAGATGACTTCTCTGCTTAATTTAGCAGAAGCGTTTTGGCATCAAGCAGGAATGGAAATCAAACCAGAAGTAGATAAAAATCAGGTAGCAACTGAATGTGCCAAAAAAACAAAAGAAAGAATATAAGGTGAAGGATCAGATAAGAAGGCAAGAAATGTGGAGAAAGAATAAATATAGTTGCAAGTATATAAAACTTCTGGAAGAATATCATGTTGATCAGGAATGAACACAGGAATGGTTAAGGAGAGGCAAATTCAAACCAAGAGATGTAAGGTTAATATTGGTGGCCTAAGACAGTGGGCTGAATACACGTTGATTTATAAAGTCCATTAAACATGTGGGAGAAACAGACGAATGTAGGTTTTGTAAAACAGAATTGGAAACAGTTGCACACCTCATTGCTGGTTGTGACATACTAATGGCAGAAGGACTATATACTGAAAGGCATAATAATGTGGTGAGACTGTTGCACTGGGAATTGTGCAAACATTATGGTACTGAAGTGGCCAAAAAACACTGGAAACATGATCCACAAAGCATCATAGAAAATGAAGAGGTCTACATCACTTGGGATCATCCATTACCAACAGTTCAAAAGATAGATGCTAGAAAACCCTATATAGTGGTCCAAGAAAAGAAGACAAGAGTAGCATTGATCATTGAAATTGCCACACCCAGTGACTACAGTGTCTTGCATACAGAGAGACACAAAGTCATAAATTATCAGGATTGGCAGGCAGAAACAAGAGCAATGTGGAAGAAAGATACCCAGACAGTTCCAATAGTAGTAGGAGCAAGGAGTCTTATAAAAATGAATTTACAGTCGTATTTAGATATGTTACCAATACGTGTAACTTCATATGAGCTACAGAAGGCATCATTACTGGGTACATTATGGGTGCTGCAAAGAGCACTACTGGCTGACATCAAAAATTAAAACAATACTAATTTCATGAACTTTAATCATACTTTGACATAGGAATGGGTCCATTCCCATCATGGTATTAGAAACCCAAAAGACTTGGAGAAATTAAAAAAGCAATACAGTTGTAGTAATGTGGGCACCTGTTTTTATATAATTTACAAAGCTTTATGTTAAGGTATACCTGCACATTGGAAACACAACAACAAATGCTACACTTTACACACTCATTAATTTGGTAACATTCAGATCTTTAATATATTGACAGTTGTACATGGCTAGTCATTTCAGACAGGCCTCTCAACATCTCTTCTCAAACACCCAATGCTGATGTCATCCACGATAAATTTTTCTGCAGCATTATAAAAGTCAGACTTGTGGCATGGTGCTTGCATTAAATACTGAGTGCTCTAGTCAGTGTACTTAGCTAGGTAGTGGTTCTAATTTCACTGCAGTCAATGTGTGTGTGTATGTGTGTGTGTGTGTGTGTGTGTGTGCACGCGCGAGCATGCGCATATGCGCAAAAGCATCTGTGTTTGTCTAGTCAGAAAAGCATAGCTATACATCCTACAGCCATCAGTAAACTTGTACATGGCTAGCCATCCATTTCCTTCAGGCGTCCCAAAATCTTCACTCAGACATCCAATGCTGATATCATCCACTATAAATTTTCATGAATCATTATAAAAGTCAGACTTGTGCTGTGGCACTTGCATTAAGTACTGAGTTCTCTAGCTGGTGTACTTAGTTAGGTATGGGGTCTAATCTCACTATAGTGAACTGGTATGTATGTCTGGCTATTCAGAAGAGCATAACTGTGTATCCTTCGGTCATCTATTCAATCCCATGTATTACTGATATTTTGAAAGTTGCATATGTCTACTCATCCATTTAATGCAGGCCTCACAATATCTGCTTTCAAACATTCAGTGGTGATGTCATCCACTATGAATTGTCCTGCAGTATTATAAAAGTGAGACTTGTTCTTTAGTGCTTGTGTGTTTGTTCAGTTGGTTGACATTCAAGAAACGATTTTACACCAACATGTGGGACACTGCTATTGTGCCATGTTCTTCTCACCAGACACTGCTGATGTCATCAGCTATAAAGTGTTTTTGGGCACTATAAAAGCCATATTTGTGCTGTGGCTCTTGCATTAAGTACTGTGTTGTGTAACTAGGCAAGTAGAGGCTCTCCTCTCACTAAGGTCAATTGTTATGTCTGTTCACTTAGTTGATATTTGAGAGCGCATTTTACACCAGTTTATTAGACACTGGTAGTACCATCTTCTCGGCAGACACTGCTGATGTCATCAGCTATAAAGTGATGTCAAACTCCATAAAAGCCAGACTTGTGCTGTGGAGCTTGTGTTAAATACTGAGTTATTTAGTTGGTGTACTTAGTTAGGTATGGTTTCTGTTTTCACCGCAGTCAACTTATGTGTGTGTGTTTGTTCATTTGGTTGAAATTAAAGAGACTATTTTACACCAGCATGTCAGACACTGCTGCTATCATCTTCTCACCAGACACTTCTAATCTCATCAGCTATAAAGTGTTATCAGTCACTATAAAATACAGATTCTTGCTGTGGCACTTGTGTTAAGTACTGTGCCTTGTAAATAGTTAGGTAGGGGTTCTATGCTCACTGCAGTCAACACTCACGATGGTTACAATTTTAGAATGATATGTAAGTCCACAGCTATGTCAAACTGTACTCCGATCTTCTGATTTTAGCACACAATGATGATGTCATCCTGTATAAAAGGCACTCTGACAGTATTCAAAACAAACCTGTGCTGTGGCAATAAAATTAACTACTGTCTTTGCAAAGTACTTTACCTACACATATAGGGGTTCTAATCAGACAGCAAATTACTTACATGTCTGTACATACACCTATCACTTCTGAGATCAATTTACACAGGGATATGACTGCACATCCATGTACTACACTCCTCCCAACATGCTCTCCTCGCATACAATAATGCTATCATACTCCAGAAAGTGCAATGTGACAGTGTTACTCTTAGACATCTGTGGTGTTGCTACTGTGACATTGCATGGCATTCATATTATATACCTACACAGGTATAATGTTCAAATCAGGCCCAGTCTACTGCTGTGTGTGTGTGGTTGGTGGTATGGTATGACCAATGTATGATCTTTGAAACCATTCGTCATTGTACCACCACATGGAAAACCTTTCTTGTAGCCTCATGCATCCACCATCCTCCTTTTTCCACTGGCCACATGACATCCTTCCTGCAGAAGAGTGGAAGATGTCCTCATATCAAATATGCATACACACATCATGAAGCAGAGTCCTTCCATGAGCCTCTGCAAACCATTTATAGACTACAGCATGCGAGATTGCTAATTCTTTCATAGTGTGGTGCACATGCCCCATATGGACAGTGGCAGGATGTAATGCAATCAAACAATTATGCACGTATGTACAATAAGCTTACTATCTTCCATAATATTGATACAAGGATTTTTTATAGGGTATAATAATGGCTAGGATTTCATGTGATGTTGGCCATTAGCATAATAATGTCATATGGCCCTAAGATTGGTTGACATGGTAATGTTGCTGTCATTGGCATGTGCTATATTGATGTGTGGATGTACAGTATGGTTACAAAAAGATCTTACAGTCTGTGATATGAGCTAATGTATTTATGGACATTGATGCAACTGCAATACATGCTCCTTCTATAGCAGCTGTAGTAATAGGGTCTATATTAAGTCAGAAAAATGGCATAACAGTGAATGCCGTTTTGCTGACACATATAGAATGAAATATCACAACAGCGACAGCTCAGGTCAGCGATTTGTCTCCCAGGGAAAAAAATCACTTGGCCTAAGCCATGACATTGCCCTTTACCCCACTGTAGTGTGATCTTAGAGTTGTTATATTTAGTTAGGGAGGGTGTGGGGGCAAACCCCCCACTCTGCTATGTGTCGTGTGTTGTGTTTTATTGTCTACTGATTTTTTTTCCCTGGGAAAAAAAATCGGTGACTTGGGGTTTCACTGTTGTGGGATTTTATTGTTTATGGGTTGGCAAAACGGCATTCGCTGTAATGCCATTTCATTGACTTAATGTAGACCTGTAGTAATATGTCTCCTGAGAACTGTTAGCATGGTATGATACACTGTTATGTATATTGGTGGCATATTAAGAAATGTGTTTTTGTAGTAGAGCAGACCAACCTTCTACATAGTTCACATTCCACCATCACAGTGACAATAGCAGTATGGCACAGGTGTGTATGTGTCTACATACCATCATTAAATCAATTCACACTGATTACATGGTTATATAAGTCTTGTCTCATATACATAGTTATTATGCTGTGATGTACACAACCAATGTATCACATGTTTTGGTGCAATTGCAACTTTGTAGAATTCATTGTATGTACAGCTGTGTTGCTACACCCAAGGATTACTGAGGTGGTCAGCAGCACCATTGTGTGACTATCAGCATTTGTGTCAGGAAATGTTCTGCATGAGCCCCAAACAACTGATCTCTAATGTGTCCTGATATGACATCAGGCCACTCAAAGACAGCTTGCCCATGAAACACATCTAGGCATATGTTGTGCAAGGGATGTAAGTACTTGACATTGGTACAATTGTATGACTGTGTGTGTAGCAACAATGTGTGGAATGAGATGAATGACCAAAGCTGTATGGAGGTCTTCTCACAAATCATTTATTCCAATACATTTGAAATGTTAAGTGGAATTCACAACTAAGCACAGATCTGTGTGTGGATGTTAGCAGACATACCCACCCATGTTGCCACCCTGTTGCCACTGGCCATCAGCCAAAGTATACATGCAAATATTACTCAGCTTTTATTCTTAGCAGGGCAGCACATCTTTGAGCTCTCTTTGGCTAATAACACAGAAGCAATGGGCCCTAACAACATCACAGGTTGCCTATAGTGTGACTTAAAACCTGACCAACCAGAGAAAGTTGGATCCGTATGTCAACATAGCCTCTAGATAGCCTATGTTCCTATAGAAGGTTGTGCAGCAACATGCATCCTTCTGACTTGAAGGATGGAGCTATAGACCCATCCTGACTCTCCTCATCTGTGAGGTAGGCCAGGGAGTCATCATGGACCTTCTCTAAAAGGACACGGGTAATATTCTGACTGTGTACTAAACAAATGTTTGATTTGTTCAGGCTACATCATGTCTGTTACATCTGTTCACTGTCTTCAAGAACATTACCAAGAGCATGCATGATGACAACACTATCATCCTATGTCATTTCACCTGGCCAAGTCATTTGACACAAACCAACAGTCAGATATTACAGAGAAAGTGTCACAAGTAGCCATAAACACCTATGTCACCAAGTAGGTTGACAGCTGGAACACATACATGACAGGTAAACATGTTGCAGTGTGTGGAGTCATCTCTATCTATAGTCCAATAACCAGGTCCATACCTCAGGACTCTGTGGCAGGCCCTTTCCAATCCTTTATTTAAGTGTCAGGCATCAAAACTGACTTGCACATTCATTCTCCAACCAGCTTTGTGGAGGACTGCAAATTATGTACACTCATTGAATCCAAGTGTGATATCAGTATAATGCATGCAGTATCAACACACACAAAGGAGTGATGCTACAGCCATGGGGACATGGTAGATGAAGTAAACTCATGGGGGGATTAGTTCCATTATGAACACAAATATGCAAGATAAGTACAATATGGATAACACACTCCTATGTGTAGACCAAGTGGTACGCACCTATCAACTAGCCAGGATTGTTAATTATTTCTCATACAGGTGTAACAGTGTCCCTCTGAACACCTCTGGCAGATGTTACATTTTGAGGGAGGTGTGCTTGATTCCCCTCAGAAATTGCTGACCAATCATAATAGTTGTACAAGTATGTTCTTGCAGAGCCATCTATGATAACTGACAATCACATATGTTATGTCAAAGACATGGGATTACTGATGGTATTATTCTGATATTGTCCCTTATTGTCTGTGCTTCTGTCTACTGTTGTCCATGGGCCTGTTACTATGTATCCCACTTGGTTGAGACCTATGCTGACATTACATTCATATTCAGGCAACTCAATTTGCACAGCTTCACAATATGCACACTGTTCTTATTGTATATGCCATCTCTGATATATGTCCTGTCCATTGTTCAAGTCAGGATGCTTATATCACAAAGTATCCACTGCATTGATATGTCACCTTGTGTAACAGTCACATAATATACTATAACTGTGAAGTCTGTATTGTATTGTGCCAATATGTGATTACTGTTCATGATATAGCTGTCTTCATTGACATGCCCTCATCTGCTGTAAATTACTATGTTTCACCTGTTATCTTCCCCGTGTTCATTTCTGCAATTCATCTGTGTGTCCCTTTTCAATATACACATTTCCTCAGCTATTTATCATGCAGTCTATGTATCCTTAGTCATCATTTACACAACTTTTATTCAGTATGCCTGACACAGGTTTCCACAATACTCTACACTGTATGCATTTTCATGTAATGTACTTGAACTATATACATTGCTTTATTAATAACCCTGGCAATCATTGTGGCATTCCATGCAATCCCACAGACCTAGTTTGCCCATAGGTAAACAGATTTACATAACTGCTGCTCTGGGTGTTGCTATGTTGACAGCCATGAAACTGCACTTGTTTATGTTTAAACGCAGTACATGGCATGCATATGCAAATAGTGCTGCTGTTCACTGTGTAAACATGTAAACTCTGTGTAGGCTTTGCGCTAAGCCTACATGGAGTTTATTGAATCCTAAGGGATGTCTTTACTATAGTCATTCTTATGTCTTCACTTCCTTCCTGTCAGTGGCTTTTGATAATTTAAACAAAGGGTTTAGCAGCTTGTTTTGACATAAATTAAAAAAGGAGCCAGGGATCTGCACACCAAATTCAAAAATCCATAAAAAATGTCCAAACCAAGTAAGTAAACTTGTACTTGACATTTATTTAAGCCACAAAGTCTCTGTTTAGCTTTTCGTCGGTGACTCCTCAACAACTTCCTCAGAACAGGAAATAAACACATTCAACACATCCTGTTTAAATACTACAATATAACTCCCAACTTTTGCTACACTGCCACCTGTGGTCGGAATACCGAATTTTCAGTATATTAAAAAGAACATACAAAAAGGCATAAGGCTATTTAAAAACATATATATAAATATAAAACACTCCATTGACAATATAAGATTAAAAAACAATAAGTCAATGGCCAACAGGCTTGACTTGGAAAAAAGGAACAGAAATATGTATTAAAATACAATAAAATAAATAAATCACTTCATGGTTAATAAATTGGTCCCATGATGGAGCAATGCATGTACAAAAAAAAATTTTAAAAAACAAAGACTACTGAAAAACATGTATCATAATTTTTCACATTAACATATTAAATAGCAAAAGTACCTTATCAAACTTTTCAATTTCAAAACACAAGAAACTGACAACATGTTGTTCAAGCCTGGAAAATGGTATGCTTCCAACCTCAATTGCCAAAGCAATTCTCTGAGTTCCGATAAATAGGAAACAGGGCCCCCCCTGTTGTCAAACACAATCTGATCAATCACTGTGAAGCTAAACCCATGCCCTGGGCACTCGCTAATATGTTTAGCAAGTGCATTAGCCATTTTTTCTTTCTTGATGGCATATAGATGTTCATATAGATGCTCATGCAGTTTCCGGTCAGTTTTCCCTATATAGAAAGCCGGACATGAAGAACACTGGGCCAGGTAAACCACATGTGTGCTGGCACAGTTGAACCTCCCCTGGATTTTATACTATCTCTCTCTGATCACAAAATAAGTTCCTGCTTTCACGTATTGGCAGTATCTGCACATGTTACATTTGAACATGTCCGAACGTGCTTGAGTAGGTCTAGGTTTCCTTTCAAGGATGGTTTTAAGTTGGAACCTCTCTTATAAATGACTTGAGGATTTAACCCTAAAGCTGAAGGGCCTTGATTGTCTGGTGTCAGTAAACATATTATATTTATTAACCATGAAGTGAGTTATTTATTTTATTGTATTTTAATACATATTTCTGGTTCCTTTTTTCCAAGTCAAGCCTATTGGCCATTGACTTATTGTTTTTTAATCTTATATTGTCAAGAGAGTGTTTTATATTTATATATATGTTTTTGAATAGCCTTATGCCTTTTTGTATGTTTTTTTTAATATACTGAAAATTTGGTATTCTGACCACAGGTGGCAGTGTGGCAAAAGTTGGGAGTTATATTGTAGTATTTAAACAGGATGTGTTGAATGTGTTTATTTCCTGTACTGAGGAAGTTGGTGAGGAGTCACCGACGAAAAGCTAAACAGAGACTTTGTGGCTTAAATAAACATCGAGTACAAGTTTACTTACATGGTTTGGACATTTTTTATGGATTTTTGAATTTGGTGTGTAGATTCCTGGCACCTTCTTGTGTAGCAGTTGGTTTTGTCTTTTTCATCGTTGAGCTGGTATAAAATAAAAAAGAGCGAAAGCAGAGAAACAATCCTGGCTACTATGTTTGGTCATCATTCAGAATTCTACTGAATAATCATACCCAGAAACATATACTTTTCTTTAGTGAAACAAGCCATTTAATTACCTCTTACTCTACCATATTTTACCTTATTTCTTTCTCAACGTCACACATTGCCCTACAGTTCCATGCTTCTGTTTTGATCTTTAGTTTTACCAAGCTAACCTGTTTCTTTTTTCGGGATTAAGCAATAATTTTTTTGTACTTTCTGTGTCCATACTTCTGATCATCAAGTTTCCTGTCATGATACTTAGCCCATTCTTCCTCATATAAGTGAAATAACCTGTACAGTATAGGGTGAGCTACCCAGAAAAGACTGTAATCCAGGCAACCATGATGTTTTTTTGTGCCCTGCTCAAATTCCTCTGTCTTTCTACTCTATCCCTGTGGCTGCACACTTTTGTCCCCTAAACAGATGGGTTTGACTTGCCCCTGGACATATTGTCCTTATCCCTAGGCATGGAATTGAATGTTGCGTAACATTCCCAGAGGCTTCATATTATCTAGGATGTGAGCAGTGGGGGATGTTTCTATGTTAGGCCCTAAACCCTACCTTTGATGGAGGCATGGGCACCTACCTACATTACTGAAGGGACTACCAGTGCCCTACTGTCTACATGTGCACAGTTCCTTGCATTCAAAGACAAGGTCTGACATCACTTTCTTGGGTAGCTGCAACATATGTCCCCCCAATACTGGAACCTGCTCACCATGTTCTTGGGAAGTGGCAGAAGAGATGGTCAGGAACCACCTCATCCTCTAGCAGGATGAGTGAACTGGATCCATTCATTTCTCATTATCCCCTCCATGTATCTTCTATCACTTAAACTTGAATTGTCTTATTCACAGTCAAGGTTTTATCTCTCTGTACCATAGATCCAAACTATGCAATTATTTCTGAGCTTTTTGTTCAAAGGTTTTATAAGTTTTGTATAATGTAGATATACTAAGCTGATTATTTTCATTCTTTTTTTCAAACACTTTTATTGAATTATCACTTGTGACATAAGCAAATTTACATTCATATAAAAGTAATCAAACTATATTAACACAACAAACATTATACTTCACATATATTGCTATATCATATAACAGCAACACAAACACAACAAAAATAGACAACTACCATGGCCCAACCCTCAAGCAAAACCAGCACACTCTCTAACCAACAAAACTGTAAGCACTTTCACAGTCACAAAACTGCTTCTGCAGACCATCTGTTATGCAAATACACAATTTCTCTTCAAGAACCAAGCTGCAGTGACGACCCACCCTCCCCATGTCCATGTCAGTGCCATTTTGATCATTTAGAGTGTTCTTTAAAAGTTGGTTGACTGTTTTTCATATTTACACATCATATAACCTAAGCAATATTACATGCATTATTCAATTCCTGCCTTTTTTGTAAACAGGAAACATATTTGTTAAACATCTTGACCATAGTTATCTAATCTTTGTATCATGGGAGTGATTTCATTTGTTACCAGTTATGCGATTACCAGTTATGCGATTATGGTATTTACCTCCAATAGAACATATTGGTACCCTTCATGACAATAGATGTTCATTATATTCATCCTGCAAGGATATAATAGCCGGCCAGCTTCCAAAGATTCAGGCATTTTACAAGTACCCAAAGTGTCAAGCAGCTTGAAATGAGCTGACTAAAAGACAAGTTTGGGGTGCAAAGCCCTTCAAAGCTTTACTGCCTCAAAAGAGTACACTCTACTGAGGCATTTAAGGACTGAGGGTTGGCTTTTGCTTTCCCTTGCTAGGCAGATAAGTTTCCTTTGGAGAAAAAACTTCCATTTTCTTAAATCTATTGTAGTTTTATTTGAAAGTTATTTTAAAGCTAGAAGTGTTGTGTTTTAATGGACTGCGTCAAGACTGTGAAGTTCTTTTGGTACTTTTCCATTAACGGGGCAACAGTTGTTTTCATCTCATTACCAGTTTTGTCATAAGGGAAGTTGTCCTTCATTGCCAATATTAGCAGAAATATCCAGTATCAAAAGAATCAACAGAACTGCAAATGAGACAGCATACAATTTTGGGGAAGTCTGGGTTTTATGTTTTGTTTAAGCTTAGGCTTCTGGTTTCGCCTTCCACAACCTACAAATATAATTGTTTGTCTCGAAAAATTCATATATTGCTACAATGACATAGCTATGAAGTTGTCATCCCCAAAACGGGATGCATTACATCTTATGGCGTGGAAAAAAAGCTATGGGCAAAATGTGCAACATATTTTTTAAAAATGTTATCGGGGCAACAAGTACTTCCTGGTTTGGTCTCCTTTACAGATGACATATACCTCAGAACTCTCTGTTGATTTCAGCTCAAACCCCTCCCCATTCTCTACAACTGGCGGTTTTAGGAGAAAAGTGTGGTATTTCACATTTCATAAATAATGGCAAGCATTGCAGTTATATACTTGCTTTTTCTCCGAATAATGCCTGGTAATTCACTTCCTGTTAAACCCTGTTTGCATGCATTATTCTGAGTAAGACAAGTGTGTAAGTGAAATGATTGCAGTTATTTATTAAATGTGAATGTGATCGACCACACTTACTAAATTTCACATGAAAATAACTGTGCGTGTGGTACCCATTTACGCAACAGCTAAACAATCAATGTTATAATGAGCGGTAGGATTCCAAACGCTCATTATGACTGTTGCCCCAATAACGGAAAAGTACCATTCTTTTAAACAAAGTACTTGTTTTTTTGTCATTTTAAAAGTAGTGTAAACTAACTGAAAATATATTTTCCGTGGAGAAATTGTGTTTAGTTTTCCATTGTGGGGCTGCCATATTGTTTTAAAGTTCTTTTTTACTGTGTTTTTTTCTGTCAAAAAAAAAAACAAACTTTTGTGCTAGTTTTACTGGAATTTGCTGCTTGTCTTCCCTGGGAAAGAGACACCATTTTTGGCTTGACCACAAAACAGATTCCTAGTCCTATGGTTTGTCCTTCTACCCACAAAAACAAAAGGTTAAGCAAACTGCCTTTGCCACCACAGCAGGCTAACAATTTGTCTCAGCCGCAGGTGGGTGAATCTGCTGTGGCCATGTGTTATATCTCAGACCACTCATCTTTTCCCTGGATCTCTCTGGTGTAGCACCTACAGCAACTATGGACTGGGGGTTAGCCACATCTTCTGCAGATGTTGGAGTCACTCCAGCGGGCAAGGAACAGCCACTCTTATCCACCCTGGGAGAGGGAACAGGGAAGGTTTTTCTCTCATGTCAGAATGCTGTACCCATTCCCTGTGGAAGCATAAGTTGCCATTAGTAACCCAGTTGATCAAATTTTTCATGTCAAAAAGAAACAGAAAACCAGCATGCATCTATTCTTCTTCAAATTTCTTTGAATAGGAGCAGTTCACTGGGGCTGGCTCAGGCTTTAACTGAGGCTATTTATCCTTACTGAAAAGTAATTTCTGCTAAAAGAAGGAGGGATTCCTCTTTAAGTGAAGATATTCAAGATTCTGATTCTAAAAAGGAAGATATAGACAATGGATTCAGGGATTTTCCATAAGATTTTTGATTCAGATTCAGAGGAGAGCTCAGTTTCTGATTCTCCCTGTAGGGGTTTCTCTTTCTCTGAGACTATTGTTAGAATGCCCCAGTATTTTCAGTGGGAGAACACTGAGGTTTCTCAGTCCCTCAGAAAATATTACGAGTTGCTGCAAAAGAATTTTCTAGAACCTACCCTCATTCCTCGTGTCCAGTCTGCTTTAGACAATGTGTGTCTTACTGCCTGCAGTTTTCTCGACAGTCAGCCAGCTGTCCTAAAAAGGCAGATAAGATGTATAAAGTTCCTCAGTCTTTTAAATGTTTATATATTATTCCTAAACCTGAACCAACAATCATAGCCTTAGTTGACTCCAATGTTGCTAAATGCTTAGTTAAGTCCAATCCTACTCTTTATAATAAGGATGGGAAAATTATTGATAAGTACGGAGAAAAGTATTTATATCTGTAACTTTGATTTTCAGAATTTTAAATCATCACGCTTATATCTTAAAGTTTATTCTGACAAATTGTGAAAGTATAAGGAATGTTTTTTTCTGCAGTCTTCTCGTGAAGAGAAATCTGCTGTAAAATAACAGTTTCTTCTGCTGCATAGGTCACTATTCATTGTTTGCAGTGTGTGTATAATTCTGTTGATACTTCTTCCAGAGCTATGGCCACTGGTACTGCTTTAGGGAGGTTTGCTTATCTGCATTCTCAGAACCTTCCAGAGAGGTAAAAAAATGAGATTTTAAATTCTCCCTTGGATAGAGATTTAGTGTTTGGCCCCTCTGCTGCACAGGTGATCAAAAAGTGTGATGGAAGTGATAAGTTGATCTAGGGAATCTCTTAAGATTTTTCAGTACTCATTTTCCAAATTGTCCAAGGGATTTTCTTTCTCCTTATTCAATTTTGGCAAAAAAACAGAATAAATAGACAACACATTCAGGTAAACAGAGTTTAAGAAGAAGTGGCAAGGGGGTTCCGAAAAGAACTATAAAACCTCACAAGACCAGACATAGGCTATCAAGTCTGATTGACTATTCAATAGACCTAGTAACTTACACCTTGGCCAATTTTCTCTTCCACAAAGTCTGAATCTCTGTAGCAGATTGTTTCAGATAAATAGGTTTTGAAAATCATTCATCAAGGTTACAGATGGCAGTGGAAGAAAATTTTCCTTTCTAGGGGGTCATTCCTTATCCTGCAGATCAGAATCTTTTGTTTCCATCTATCCTTCATCAAATGCTATCACAAGGAGCGATAGAACCAGTTCCTCCTTTCCAGGTGGGAAAGAGTTTTATTCAAAGTTGTTCCTAGTGCCAAAGAACAAAAATGCTTGGAGACCAGTTCTGGATCTTTCTTCCTCTTTTATGTTTCTTGGTAACACTAGATTTAAAAGATGCTTATCATCACATCCCTATTCATCCAGATTACAAACATTTTTTAAGGTTTTGTGGGTCTGGATCATATTATCAGTTTTTTGCCTTACTCTTTGGACTACCCACTGCACCAAGAGTGTTCAAAAAGTGTCTAGCTCCAGTTATAGCTCATTATAGGATACAGGGTATCCACATTTTTCCATATTTAGATGACTTACTTATCCTTGCAGAGTCTTTATCAAAATGTCAGGAATCTCTCTCTTGAGTGAGAGATCTCCATGAGAATATTCAAAATTCTTTCTTGATATCCCCACACAGGATTGTGTTCCTGGGATGTCATCTAGGCACCTCAATTTAAAGAGCTTTCCTTCCACATGCAAAATTTATTTCAGGAATTCTACTGGTCCACTCAGTTTGAGACTTAGGAATCCTCATGATATCTGACTCAGGCATTTCTCAGGATTCATCTAGGCAACTCACTTAAAAATACTCGGATAAAATTCTTGATGTAAATCCAATTATTTTCCTTCCCTAGTAAGGTTTGTCAGAAGGAAATTCTGGTCCAGGCAATATCCTATCGGTCTTCCCATTCTGGCAATCAGAAGAAATTTGTCCAGACTTCAGACATCCTTAGTGCAGTTCCCGATGGGTACATGCAGGTTGTGAACAAGACAGATGAGACATATCAGGGATCTGTCTGACAAGGCTTCAGTCTGAACCAATATGACCCAGACTTCAATTTAGGGCATTCGAGAAGGGTCAATGATGAACACCAGGACCTGCAACACATGTAGTTAGGGAATAGATTAAAGTGTCAACATCAGGACAATCCTTTCCTAGACACATCATGGGAAAGCAGAGGAAGTCGACATCAGAAGCAACAGTATCCTGAGAGTCTCAGCAGAGCTTGTGTATACTCCAGACATCTCTGAAATGATCTAATTCCAGGCAAAACTGAGACAGATCTATCTGACATGGAAGGAAAATTCTGTACTCCTGTTGAGGCATTCCAAGTAACTCTTTGTTTTCTTTGGAAAGGAATTCTTTATCTTCTCCATTCTTCCCTAGAACATGGTATCAAAGTCTTAAATATCTGGAATGATTTGACTCCTATCATTCCCTAGAACAGGTCTTTGAAATCCTAGGCAAATCCAACTTCCTGAAGATCTTGTCTAGGAACATTGGTCACTTGTTTTAAGAATGCAGAGGTTAACAGCGATTCTGACAAATTCTTAAACATCATTTGAGGTCAGCTGGTCAACACATAACAGCTGATATAGAAATTATTTAATTAAAATTTTTTAGTATGTGCATATAATAAGCAAAGATAAATATATAAGTTAAAAATAAAATGTTTCTGTTTCATTTATTGAAAGCAAATTAAAGAATAAATAGTACTTGTTTCTGGTTTAAATTTTTATTATATTTCTACTTTAAAATAATAACTAAGTACTTTGGTCTCAACGGATTTCAATTTTTAGTTGGAAGCTCTTAGAAGTTTCATTTAAGCTAAGTGGTGTCAAGCTCCTAAAACTCTTATGATGTTTCTTTGAAATAATTCTGAAATAGCAAAGGTCTCCATTCTTTAAGCCCTACATCTTAGGCCATTTTTGAACTAATCTTAATACTGAAAAGGTATCCATTTCTTTAAAGAAAACACTCCTTCTTAAACTAATCCAAATATTAAAAGTATTTCATTTCTTTATCCATGGAAAGTCACTTAAAGAGAAAACTATCGATTAAAGGCTATTTTTTTTTGAAAGTGAAGAATACTTCAGAAGCTATTGACCTGATATCTTTATAGCTTTTATGTTGATTCAGACTTCTAGGCTCAACCCCTGTACCAGATTTCCAAGCATTTAGCGGGTGGCTTTTAGTTGATTTAGAACCATTCTAGCTCATCCTGACATTTGAAATGACTGTTATAACTTCACTAAATGCATACATGCTATAGCTAGCTTTGAACATGACGTTTATAGACATTACATTATACCATACTACTTAGCAGCTAATCCTACATGTTCTGTCTACAGTAATTCTTATAACATATTTAAGTCTATAAGACTAACTATAGCCAACTGATAAGTTCATTAAATTTATATAAATCATTTGAATGGAAATAAATTGAAATGCAATTCATTTTTAAATTGATGCTAAGCAATTTGATTGGAAAATAATCTAGAAACAATTTATTCAATGCATTGAATGAATTACATTATTCAATAGTACTGTAACAACTGTATGTTATTTAATGTCAAGATTGAATTATAATAGTGTTGGTATAACTTCTGCGATGTAAAGTGAACTCAATTAATAAATTTGTTAGGGATTATTCATGTGTACTGTTGGTAAATTGGTTGTGAACTGTGAATATATTTTAGATAACTTTGTATTAACTTCATTGAAGTAAATTGAATGTTAATTTATATATATTGGACAATTTATTAATGTATTTAGTTAAATTTTTATGTTTTCAAATGATAGAAATGCATTTACTTTAATTATTGTTAAATCACCAATCCTTTTACCACGCTAATGAGACTTTGGTCATTTTCTATCATCGTTCCTTTCCATACCACTCATAAAACCAATGGATCATACTTACTTTAATTTTCTCGGCATTCCTTTCTGTAACCATAACTTGAGTTAACATAAACCTTCCACTTGATAAAATTTTCTTCCATTGTTGAAATTGAGTGCCAAGCTCCAACTGTAAAAATGTTTGGAAATACTTGGATTAGTTTGTCTTAGTTTCTCACATTCCAAATGTAAAAGGATTATAATTATCTCGATTAAATTTTTAGACTCTATCACATTGACAAAGTTTTGAATATTGCAATTGCAAAAAACATAAATAAAACCATTTAGGTAATCAAGGATTTTTCAATGGTTTGCAAACAACAGACAAATACAATCCAACAGGTAATCTGTTACAAGGTTCAATAACTAGTAACTCACCTCAAGGTTCAAAGTCTGTTAGAATTTTTATAATCTTTATCTTCATGCAATTTTTCCCATGTAAAATTCTTCAAGGTCAGATAAATAGTTTCTCTTTCCATTAAAGGTCTTATAAGATCTATTCCAAGGAGAAAATTCTTTCCTCATGAATCTTTTTTAATTTTCTAAACCATAACAAGAATGTAGACCATTCCTGTTTCCATTGCAAAATTTTTTAAGTTTTCTGTGGAAAGATTAAAAATTTTTGCCTCTTTGGATAAACATCTCCTTAAGGTTTCTTGGTCTGACATTATAGTTTTATCTAATCGGATCCCAATTACAAAATTTGAAAGTTTTGCTGCATCATATTTATAGTAGCTTCTCTTGGTCCATCATCAGAAATAAATTATCTGTTACAAACAGGATCTCTTCCTGGGATGGATCCATCTAAATTTAAAATTTTTCCTTCAATCAAACAAGTTAGTTAATCTTCATGGTCCTTCAGGATTCTTTTTCCATCCTCAGAACTGGATTATGTTCTGGTTTCATAGCCTAAATTCAAGGAAACATACCTGGAATATGATTTATTGACCAATCAGTTATCTCTCAGTTCCCAGAATAAGGGTCAGGAAATTGTTGGTGGCAGCTACATCATTATCTTTCAGTTCCCTACTGGATATAAGAGAATCATTTCGGTCCAGAATTCTTAGCAGCTTCGTTCCTCTAGGTTGAGCAGACACCTGAAGAGTCAGCAATAATTATAAGGGGACTTCTACAAGCCAGATCTGAGGAACCAGACAGATGCCAGACTTTTCAAGGGGCACTTCAGAGGCAATGTCAATGTGAACACCAGGCACAGTTGCAAACAAACATTAAGATTGATTGTCAGCAGAATTCAACAGGTCCATCTTCAGACTGCAATGATTGGGTTAGCTTACAGACAGGGCACCATAAAAAGGACAACTCTTTGCAGACTCATGATGGACTCTATAGTTCCGAACATCAACCTAAGGAACGATCCTTCAGAGCAATGCATGAGACAACTGTCTTCTACATGAATGAAAAATTCTGTTCCTTCCTCATAAGATACAGAACTTTTATTTTCTAGGAATACCTAAAATTGTTACCCTTCTGCCAGGCAAATGTCTCTCTTAAATTCTAGGAAGATTTAGTATCCTTCAATGTCCACAAATGAGTCTTTAAGATCAAGGATTAAACTTCTACTGCCTGGATTTCAGAAAGGTTCTTCTTTTGATCAGCACTAACTATGCTCCAAAAGGCTACTACATAAACATTATTTGAGAAGCTGCTGGTACAACCGCAAACTGCTGATACAGGGATATTATTTAACAAATGGTTTTTAGAATGGAGCATAAATACAGCATAATTAGTATAAAAACTATATATTAAAAATAAATATTATTCTATTGGGTTTAATTATTTTAAAATATAAGATTTCAATAGTCAAACTGTTACTGGTATTTAATTTTAAAAAGTATTACTATTTTACCATAAAAAAATTGACTGAGCTTTAGGGATAAATTTACTATTACCTTAAGAAGGGTTATTTAAAATTAGTCTTATGGTAAGAGTGACAACATTCTTTAGAAGCTTCTCACAAATATTTTTACGAAATAGGGATCAAGTTTCCTAACTTTATTCCAGGACATTCTAAACTAATTTAGAAAAGGTATCCAATCTTTATTCCGAAACTCCCAGTACATCCTTGAAACAAATATTGAAAATGATATCATTTCTTTATATCAGAAACCAAGCTATCTAAACAGCATCAAGTCTATACCATGTTCTTTTTTAAGCATGGAAGCATTCAATCAGCAACCATTATCTGGTATCTTCTTTTAAGGATTCTTGAGAGTCAAGACTTCATGCCTGTAACTTTAAGCTTTTAATTGTTCTTAGGAGATCTTTGCCAGCCATGTCTCCAGACTTGTCTGAAGCATTAAGCTGTGGCTTTAGTCTGTTTAGCAATTGCAGGCTATCTAACCATTGAACAGTGCTGTTATAATCAATTACATTATACATGTACTGTTAGCTAGTTTAACCTGTACTGTTTATAGTCATATTACATACTTTCATCTTCTCTAGCTGCTTATCCTCATTTATCCAGAGCATAAATATTTATCTAAGCCAATTAAGCATATCTATCATCTGTTATATCAACATTTTTAATTGATACTAACATTATTAAATGAATCTAAAAAGCAATGATTTTTTGAATAGGATGCTAAAATTATTGATCAATGTAATCTGAAAACAATTTATTTTGACATGATAATACTTATGTGATCAATTATGATTTATCAACTGTTATGTTTAGCAATGTAAGTTTTATTATTAGTGGGAAGCTTCACATTTGTAAATGTATGACGCTAAATATTACTTTGAGATACTATATGCTACTTATGAAATGTTTTGTGTATGTAAAAATTTGTGTACACTTATTTGTTATTATGTATAATGGATGAGCATATTATATATTTAGTTTGACAACGTTCTTATAATTTTTGAGTAAATGTAACTTATTTCGCTAAAATATAATTTGATACTTATTCCATTTCTTGTAACTTATTTCCAGACATTATCAACCATATTTAACTTTTGCTTATGATTATCTTCAAGATCCCTTCTTCCTCCGTATTCCAAAAGGTAGTAACTAAAATACTTACATTGTACATTTTTCTGTAAACATAATAGTACTAAACCTTGTCTTGGTAACATTATTTTTAATTCTCTAATGAGATATAGCCTCGATAGGGTAAAAGAAAGTTAATTTCTAGGGATTTAGATTTGCACTCCTCAGGTTTCAAATTTCAAGGATAATCTTCCATATTCAATTTTAAAAACAAATCATCCAAATTTCAAGGATTGTTCTTATAATTCAAAGTTCGAAGAACAAAAACTCAGACAACATAGTAAAGTGATGGTTCAATAAACTTAAACCTACATTTCCAAATTGCTTCAAGTCTGAACTTGTATCAATGTTAGATAACCTTGCCGAAATCGTTACAAAGAGTTAATGCGTAGAGAATTTTCTAAAGGTATCTTGCCATCAAGTTCGTTCCACAATTTCTTAAAGGCATTCTAGACGAAGTATTTTTGTCGTAAGATTCTTCAAATGTCAGTCAAAAACAAAATTCCCTTGGAAAGTTTTTTTCATTTTCTATTGCTAGAACAAAATTAAAGACATTCGAATCCTTTCTCCATTATAAACATTTTCAATTTTAGGGCTTGATCAACTTATTATCCTATCGACTATCCATGACATGGTCTTCAAATATCTACTCTTATCATTGACTAGAACTACCAATTTCCAAATTTTGCTCTTATCTCATCTGATCAGATGTCAGATTTCTTTAGAGATCTTATTCAAAATTTTATCAACCACAGGATTGTTTTGGGAATTCATATTTCAATTTAAGATATTCCTACCAGATGAATATCTTTGTTTCATCTAGCTCAATTTAAAGCTTCCATGAAAGAAATCCTTATTAATCATTCAAGGTTTTCCTCTAGTTTTCATAGGAAATCAGGATACTGAAATTGCTTAGTACCATGCATGATTTCTTAAAATTCCAGTTGGTATTGAGGAACCAGATAGACAGATGCTTTCTTAATACTGCCCTTTCGCAAATAAGGTAGCAAAATTTTAAACAGGTTCTGGGGTATCTTCCAGTCAAAGCTGTTTCAGACCTAGACTTCAGACAATTGCAGGAAAATGCTAGTGTAGCCCAACATGCAACTCTTAATCAGGCCATAATGGTCAGGCTCAATTCAATCCATTTGGTACTAGACTTAATCCTTCAGATACCATGTATTGGAATGAAACAGAACAGTCTCTCCTTGCAGCTAGCATCTCAATGATAATTCAACGACATGTCCAGGCAATCCCAGGAAAACTCTTGAGAAGTGCAGTAGGCACCTATTAATGAAATAACCTTATCGTTCCAACTCAACAAGATTCATGAAATCAACTAAAATTCGGACATTTCATGCAAGCTGCAGAATTCTTTCTTACTTAAGAAGTCTAAGGATCCTAAATTTTGGCACTCCTTGTCCATGAACATGAGATCCTTTGAAAATTTGGATCCATCTCCCAGCAATGGTCTCTCTTAAAATGCTGGCAGTTATAAAGCCCTCAAACATTAACTACTCCGATATAGGTCTTTTCTTTCACAATGTACTGGGATGCCAGGATATAGGCATAATTCTGTACACAAATATTTTAAAACAAAGGTTTCTATGGCACTCCAACAAACAGATATTCACAACTAGTTTTGTTGGCACAATTCATTGTATTTAATTAAATAGTAAATTAAAAATAATATTTGTTTCTGATTTAAAAATAAATAAAAGTAAACTTAGAATGTACACTGTTGAACTTTTTTTGTGAAAACTTAAATTGCTCCTTAAAAGGTACTGTCCAGAGTTTAGTGTCGGTACTCTCAGAGAGAGTTTTTGAGCAATATCTGTTTTGCAACTAGCATATTTCTTTAGGAAAGTTTTAAAACATTTTCTTTCCCTAATAAGGAAATTACCAACTTATTCCCATTTATTCTAACTGAAAATAAGGAAAAGATCTAATTATGTCCATGCATAGTACCATTGAGAACTGAAAACAGATAAACAATGTATTATGATTAATCAATAGAACAACCTTGAAAACACTTACAAGTTCAAGACTATTTCATTTTTCTATCCTATGGAAAGTAGGAGCTGGAAGCCTAAAGTCTTTGGTCTCTTGCCTTTTGGAAAGGGTTGGATTCTGGAAGTATTCTAGAAGCTTCTACTTGGTCCTCTGTACATACTTTTACAAAGCACTATTAGCTTGATTCCTTCTCTAGGTCTAGATCTTTGCCAGGACCATTCTCCAGAGGCTCATGTCCCTGAAGCATTGGAAGCGGGCTGGCTGTTATAACTTTGACAGGTTATAACCCATATAGCTAAGGCTACTACAGCAGAGATCATTTGAACATGTACTGTTATCATAAGTTCAACTTACACAACTGTACTTTTTCATGTAGTCTTTAAGCCTAGCTTTAATCCTGCCCGATAGTTCTATCCAGAGCATAAATATCTATATCTATAGCCATACCTATCTCTCTGTCTGTCTATCTATCCATCTATTTATATGTCTACAGTTACATTTCATTTGATCTAAAGCATATTTGAAAGGAAAAAAAAAAAAACAATGGCACAACTGACCAAAGCACATTTGATCTAAACTTGAAATGACTGAATCACATTTGATTGGAAACTGTAAGTCTGTAGAAAACTGAATGTTTTATTTTTGGAGCATAGGCATTGCAATGCAAATTACTGTTGATCAATATTACTTCCTCGCAAAGCCAACTGTTATGCTATACTTCAATGTCAAGAAGTTTGTCTATGTGCATTAATTCAGTGTGTGAGCTGTATTCACATTTGTCTGCATGTGTGCGACTGTGGAGTTAGTATATTTATGTTAGAGGGTGGGGAGCAAAGCTCTCCATGTGGAGGTAAAGGGGAACTGGCACGCTACAAAAAAAAAAACTTTTGGAGATATACTTATTGTATGTAACTTTTTCAGTGAAATGTGTTTTGATGTTAATGGTTTTGATATATTGATTTAGATCAACCACTTTTTTTTATTAAATGTATTTTAGATCAAATGAACCATACTTATATCTCGTTTTCAGCTACGTGGGACAACTGAGACTGTACGTTAGTTTCCCTTCTAATCTTGTTAACTTATTATCCAAGATACACTCATAAAATGCTAATGTATACTTTATTCATTGTCTGTGAAAATCCATCCCAGGCATCCCCCTTTCTATACCCCACCCCATATTCCAGACTTTGGCATCCATACCATTATCTTCTAACAGTTTTCTATCCACTTCCATTTCTGGGTAGAACCAAATGAGATGAGGTAACTTAAACATACTTTGTCCTACTTGGATAAAATTTCTTCCTATTGATTCTTGCTAAACTTGAGTCTCACATAAAATTTGGAATTTCTTTCTAACATCTTTGTACATTGCTACTGATCACAATAAATGGGTGATGCTTGACAATTAAAATAATTTTTGGCAGTATAACAATATGCAATACTTATATTGTGCAGCAGCAACCTTGAAAAATAAATAAAAAAGTACAAATATTACATAATTTATACAATTACATGTCCCAGGGATAATAGCTGATTTCACTTACAAAACTGTACTCTTAAGCAGTTTGACTAGATTTGCTCATTGATATTTCAATAAAATATATTCATAACTTGATCTTTTAATACCTGTCTTTCTGGATGGTATTTACCTGCTTGGATTTCTTGTAATTTTACTCACTTTTGATAACAGTATTATATCTTTCATTAACTATATTCTTTGTAGTTATTCTGTGCACCTACTGTCTTGTTGCTGGCTAATGCTAATTAAAATAAATCAACAAACAAACAAACAAACAAACACAAGCAAGCAAATAAATAAATAAATGGTTCTCTATCTTTCAAGACTGAGTAACACACAGACTATCCTGTTAAGTAGTACTTAAAGGATATGATGGCTTTTGTCTTTGTTGGAGTTAGTAAGGGCAGTCTAAAATCTGTCTGTACAATAATTTCTTTGGGCGATAATTGTTGCCCTGGTCTTTTTGGCACAGGAATGTGGAGCTTTTGCAGCACAATATCCCATTCTTAGCTGTACATTTCCTATAAGAGGTAGAAGTAATGTATAAATTCCATGTTCAAGTCTAGTCAGATTCTCGGGTATCTAGACTTTTTAAAACTCTTTTCTTGCTTTTTTTTTATTTTTTTTTTTTGCAACCTGGGGATAGTGTCACTTGTCATATGTGCATTAAGAAGACAACGAGGCTTGGGTGTTCATTTAAGTAGTTTATTATATACACACATATCAGGATAAATGGCAGGAACATTGAACTTAAATGAACTATCTAAATGACTGACTATATACTTGCATTTTCTCATTCTGGCTGAATAAATGCTTTTGTACATGCATCTTGTCAGAAAAATAGTTTCAAATGTTTTCATAATTATTTTGAATATTTTTAGAAATATGTCACAGTTTGGACATTTCATTTAATAAGAAATTTGTTTTGAGCTTTCTGAGTGCTTTGTTTTATATTTGTAGTGAAACAAATCATTTAAGTGAGTTTTAGTACCTGGAATTTGTTTCTGATGTGTTTTGTGAGTCATTTGAGCAGTAGGGATGATCCACTCCTATATATTCCTCCACTTCTAATCGGTTGGCTCATGGCTGTGACTCTGGATCCCATTCTGACATCATGTTGCTCGTCTTATGTACATTAAGAAGATGATGAGGCTTGGGTGTTTGTTTAAGTAGTTTATGTTTAAGTAGTCTATAATATACAAACACATCAGAATGGATGGCAGGAACACTGAACTTAAATGAATTATCTAACCGACTGACTACATACTTGTATGCTCTCATTCTGTCTGCTCACTCAAAATGGTACTCTTGCTTGCATGTGCTCAGTACTTATATGCACATGCCCACTGACTGGAATGCTTCTTAAAGGTATATCACACACTCTGATCTACAGATAGTATACTCAAGTTTGATGGGGCTCTTTTGAGTTTGCCAAGAATGTAGCAAATCATTACTTTTATCGGGTCTGTATTAGAACATCGAAGTTTCAAAACTTTAAATGTTCTAATACTGACCCCTATTCAGCAAACGCTGAAAATAGCAAAGCTACAGAAAACCATTTTTTTTCCCAGGGAAAGAATTTGGTTGTCCATTTTTGTTGCTTCACTATTTTCAGCACTGTGGTGGAAAGTTATGGGTCGGGTTCAGGTAAGTGTGCGATTGGGCGTGGGTTAGGTGAGTTAGGGTTAAGGTGCGGGTTAGGTATGTGTGCGATTGTGTGGACGTGAGGGTTAGGGTGGGGTGGGGTAGGTGAGTTAGGGTTAGGGTGAGGTGAGGTGCGATAGTGATGGACCTTAGGGTTAGGGTAAGTGGATAGTTAGTGGTGTATATACAGTTTAGTGTATGGTTAGATGTAAGATTTTAGGTGTATGTGTGTGGATTGCTGTTTGTTTGGGGTGCTTGTGTTGTATGTATGTGTTTTGGAACAGCAAATTTTTTCCTAGGAAAAAAAATTGCTGTTCTGTATGTTCGATATAGGGGTCGATATTAGAACATTCAAAGTTTTGAAACTTTGATGTTCTAATATAGACCCACTTTCATCTTGGTAAGGGTTACTTTAAGACAGTGGCTGCCAAAACAGTTGTATAGTCTTTTTGTATATCACATTTGATATTCTTGCGAGAGAAGAATGCTCTAAGTATAAATTGGACATATGTATTTATTACAAGTTATAAGCTTCATTTCTCATTGAGGAGTTTATTTACTTAGTTAGTCAGACTCACTAGGTTAATGACCTCTTCTCAGGAATCACCCAAAGTGGTATTGATAATACATGGGAAATTTGGCCAGACCATCAGAGAACTTCTCTTACTCTTTGGAGCTCCTAGATGGCACTGAAGGGCTCCTATAACAGCAGCAAGGAAGAGGCCTAAGGAAAGCAGCAGCATGGGGGGGAGGGGTTGTAGAAAGCTATGGAGAGTATGGAGGTAGAAAATTAGAATCTGGAGAAAAAATGTTTTCAATATGGAGCTTAGAATGTAAACAGATTCCTGTAGTGTGGATACTACCAATGAACAGTGTTTGGCTGTATCCTTGGAGAAAGAAGTAAGTGAGCCTGTAGAATGGTACATATAACACAGTTAGCATTAGAAGGGCTTGTAGATATGGTCTGCTAAAAAGATTTGAGCATGATGATCCAGGTGACAGTTCTACTGTTTCATGGGATGAAATGGCTGATAACTTTTTCCAAAGTGCAGAGGATGTGGAAACTGAAGCAGGTGAAGTGGCAGCAGAGAATGAAGCAGTAAAACCATATTCAGCAGTGACAGTAGCAACAAACTGAGAAGGGTTCTGACTTTGTGGCAGCAGATAATGGAGTAACTAAACGTATGCAGCAGTGACAGCAGGCAAGAAAGGAGAGCAGCAGCAAACTGTAAGTAAAATGTTTTTAAAAAAGAAGATAAAACAGACTGTTGGAATAAGACCAAAAAAAGGCGCTGTAATAGACTGGGGCAATTTGATAAATGTTCTGAGTATTAAAGCTCAAAGAAATTTGGTATTTTATACATATTGGGACAGAGATTTTTTGAAACTTAATATTTGAAACTAATGGACTGATGATAAAATTGCTGGAACTGTGTAACAAAAAAGACATTTATCCATGGAACACTATTTATTTTATAATAGTAACTTAAATGTTAAAAATGTTACTTTGCAGTTTATAACTGATGAACTGAAAGAAGATGATGTTAAAATGCATGCAGGATCTATGTGAAATTGTTGATAATATTGTAAAAGTTAGAAATGAGGGGAAACTTATGGACTGGGGAGTAGAGGTTGGAAATTGTTTGGAAGTGTGAAAACACCATGGTGAAACACTTGCCAAGTGTTACATTTGTGGCTAATCATATAGAGGGACATTAAGATATGTTGGCCAGCCTAAATTAAGTTTCTTTTGTGGGGACTTTTCTCATTTAAATAATGATTGTGAGAAGGTGCAGTATAACCAGTGTGGGGAGAAAGCACATACAGCAAAAAGTGTGTGCCTGAATGCATGTTCTGTAAAAAAGTGACACCTTTAGATGGATTGTCAAGAGCAAACAGTAAGTAATGAAAAAGAAGGGAAAATGGAAGAAAACATACACGAGGAAGGACAACATGAGGCTGGGGGAGAGAGTAATAACATACATGAGGAAAGACAAGAAGACACCTGGAGAGAGGGAAAACAAGATAAAGAAGAAACTGTAGAAGAATAAAAAATATGGAAGGGAAAATGGGGGGGGGGGGGACAAGAGAGAGAGAGAATGCATGCAGGAAGAGAGGTCAGGAGAAGGGAATGCTACTATTTTAAGTTCTAGCCAGTAAAAAATCTGATTCTGAGGATTAAGAATTATTTGTACATAAACCCAGGGAAATATTACATTTGGGAAATATAAAAAAATAAGAAAACAAAAATTTAAAAATATTTCCTCTAAACTTAAAAAGAAGGAAAAACAATGATTTTAGAGTACTTTCAGTAAATTTGAAGAATGTTGTTAATACTATAAAGAAGGATAGGGATACTGAAATGGTTTGGCAAATTTGACATGGATGCTATTCTGTTACAGGCTGTAAGATTCATGATAAGTGCAGAAATACTGCAAGGTGAAAAATGTGAGCTGAAATATAATATGGAACTTGAAAGTTGTTCTGGAGTGGCTGCGTTGAGTAAAAAATATTGAAAATACTAGATGTAATGTTGGTAAGGATGGAAAGGTTAACAGTTGTGGATATGAGGTGGAGAGAACATGATTATTGAATTATAGTATTATATGCATATATAACTAGCAAAGGAAGAAAGAATCTGTTTAATCAAATATTAGACTATGTTGTGGTTGACATGAAAATTATAATTGCAGATTACTTTAATTGTGATTTAAGGGGAAAATATAAAAAGAAATGGAAAGATGTTAAAAAGAAATACAGGAAGTGATAACTTGGAAAATTAGCTGTGTGGAACAAAAGCCAATGGACTTATAGAAGAGGCACCTGGATCTGAAACTATTTTGTATTATCAGAAGGCTTGGGGGTAGCAGATGGTGATACAGTTGTGACAGGTTTTTCACACCATTTAGCAATATGGGTAGAGGTGATGGGAGAAAGAGAGTATGTTAAAATAGGAAAGGGAATAAATAAAGAATAAATGAGAAATGATGGTATGATATTGGTGAGACTGAAGTATTGCAGTTAAGGAAGGATCATATAACCATTAAGGACTTCCATAGAAACTGGTCTGAATGGTGGATTGAATTTAAAGATAGTACAAAACGTGTTTTTTAAATGGCAGGATAATTTAAGAAAGGAAGAGAAAGTGAAGTATGGGAAAACGTATAGAAATGCATCTGAGAATTTAGTGAATAGTAAAAGGAGTATTATGATATGGAAAGAGAAATATATAAAAAAAAACAAGAAAAGAATTAGGGCTTTACAGTTCAGGCAGAAATAATATTTACAAGGGAGAAAGGAGGAGGTATCTGCATATTTGGTTAAACTAGTAAAGGGTGATAATATAATGAGGAAATTAAACATGGAAAAGGAGAGGTAAAAAGAACACAAGAGCAAATTATGAGTATTGTAATACACACGTGGAAAATATGAATAAGAGTAAAACGATGGAAAATAAGAGAGAAGGGAAGGGAAAAGACTTCTGCAACAGGAACACCGTCTGCATTGTTCTGAGATCTCAGGTTAAGAGCGGATGTTTACCCAGGTTTAAATGAAACCATTAACATCAAATATTTTTTGAAGGAACGTAAACTTACTTCTTTAAGGTATTAATTGTTCCCAATTGTTTTTAATGGTTTTATTGATTGATGAATTTCATTGGTTTAAAATGTGTATAAAAGATGTGTGTTATTCTCGATTTATATTTCTGAAGAAGTTTATATGAAAGAGGCAATTAAAAGGTTATTACTCTAAGTTCCTGGTTTCTGGCTTTGGTTTCCTGCACCTTTTGACAATTTTTTTGGGATTTTGGAACTAGGATATGCGCTTATATGATGAACTTCTTTCGTAAAGGAAAGTAGATTTATTCTCAAACTGTCTCTGAGACCCAATAATGACTGCACAGGTCTTAGGACTACATAGAATAACAAGCTGTAACAGTTCCTAGCTAAATAACACAAACGGACTACTGAACCTTCAGTTTGAATTTCTTCACTGCCATAGGCAACAAGTTTTGCACTACTAGCCACACTGAGTTGTTCACCAGCTCTCACCTTAGCAAATGTGTTTGCTGACATAACATTACACTTTGAACCAGTGTCTACTTTGAGCTTGGTGGAGTTACCATTGATCTGGACAGTGCAAAACACTTCATTCTTTGCCAACAAATTCACTGCATCAACCTTTTCACCAATTACTGATACACCATCTATGTAGGGCGGCCACGGTGGTGCAGTGGTTAGCATTGTCACCTCACAGCAAGAGGTTCTCTGGTTCGATCCTCGACTGGGGTGCCTTCTGTGCGGAGTTTGCATGTCCTCCCTGTGGTTGTGTGGGTTTTCTCCGGGTGCTCTGGTTTCCTCCCACATCCCAAAGACATGCAGTAGGTGGATTGGACACTCTAAATTGGCCCTAGGTGTGAGTGTGTGTGTGCCTTCTATGGAAGGTTGGGTGCCGGGCTGGCAACTCGACACTGTAAAACTTCACTGCCAATCCTGTGTGTGGACAGATGATCCGCTGTGGCGACCCCTAACCGGGAAAAGCCGAAAGGAGAAGAAGACTGATACACCATCTATGTGGAAAGCAGAGTTGCAGCTCTCTATATGATCAACTTGCTGTTTTGAGTGTCCTTCTTTATAACTATGTGAGGTTTACCTGATTTGCAAAACTTTTGAAAATGGTTCCATGTTTTACACTTGTGGCATTGCTGACCAAATGTTAAGCATTGCTCTCTTTTAGACTCATGATTGGCACCACAATTGTGACAGTTAACAATAAAGCTGGATTTGGGTTTTGCAGATTCATGCTTATATTACACAGAGCATGCTTCTTTCTTAGAATTTACTGAAAAACTATGTGGTTTTCCAGGAGAACCCGCAGGGGCATGTGCTTAGGCCTGCTTTTGCTTGCCACATGTTGCATGCTGTCTATATTTGCTTTGGAGTCTGCTGAAACCATGCTGTTATCACTTGCAAGCATACTTGTGTAAATCTCAGTAGCTTTACTCAATGTTAAATCACTGTCATGAAGCAAAATATTTCTCACTGCAGCATTATTAATACCACAAACAAGCCTATCCTTTATCAACTCATCTTTTAAGTCACCAAACCAATACATTTTAGCTTTGTTTCTTAGGTCAGTAATATAAGCTGCAAAAGTTTCAGCCGGTTTCTGATGTCTTGTGTAAAACAAATGCCTCTCTCATGTAATATTTGTCTGGGCGTTACACATTTATCTGAATTTGCACTTCAGACACTCGGGGTCTTCCCTTGATTCAGTCTGCACAACAATATGACGGTTTTTACCTTCTCCCTCATATACTGCTGGTGCATACATAAATGAACACTGTCTTTCAATGGCCTCTGACCCAGTTAGGTTTAGCAAAATGAATGCCTTGGTGCATGCTTCTTTGTCAGAATAAGCTGCTTGTATCAAAATATCATACTCTTGCTCAAATTTTCTCCAATTCTCTGCAATATTCTGATCAAATACAAGTGGTGAGGGCTTTCAAAATCCATCTGCCATTATTAACACATACCAGTGAAGGGTTTTGCAAGTATGCATGAGCGCGCACACACACACACACACACACACACACACACACACACACACACATATACATATGCCAGAAATTTATGCCAGTATTTGTAATTTTGCCCAATACCTCTGAATAGCTGAACTTTGTAAAATAAGTTTCTCGGGCACTGTAATACTTTTGAAAAAACTGTACTGCAAGAAATCACCTCTTATCAGTGTAAGAAACATTTCAAAATAACTACACTGTGAGAATAAACTGGGCAGAAGAAGTTCAGAATTAGAAACATTTCGAAGTAACTGCACTTTCCAAATAAACAGCACACGGCACACTGAAACTTTCCCAAAATGTCTGTACTTTGCTATATAATTCCTTACAGTGCAAGAAACACTCTGTAATGGTGACTCTTTGCGAATAGACACACTCAGCACAAGAAACTTTTCAAAATGGCTGTATTTTGACTGTACTTCAAAAAATAGTTGTACTTTGCACACAAATAAACTCTTTGGAATACATGCACATTAATAAGCACACACTATAAGCACTTTTACACAATTTGAGATACTTCGAATAACTCTTGTTATGCCCTTGATGCAATACTTAAGTAGTAGTTATGCCAAAACACAGTACTTCATGAAAAAACATGTGGTTTCCTTGCTTTTATTAAAGCATAATGTGCCCTTTTTGCCCTTATTATAGTAATTTTGCTTGTTTAATCTGTTTTCATACTCATTGTACTTCTCTTGTGCTCGTTTTACTCTAGACATGCCCACTTTGCTTTAAGCATGCTTGTTTTGTCTTAAACATTCTCATTTTGCAATTCTGAGGTAATTCCAAACCCCTTATGTGCTTGTCTGATAATTGTTTTATCAGATATCTTAATTTTAAACATTTTGTTTAATTAATAAATCTTTCGTGCCTCTCCTTGTTTAATAATGTGGTTTGTGCCCTTGTAATGGTCCGTTTTATCTTTTTTTTATCAAATAAACTGTTTGTGCAAGTTTACATTACCTTTAGTTCTTTTCAGGCCCTTTTTCATGCTAGTTTCTCTTAGTTTACCTTCAGTGTTAACTCCGCACCTCATAGCTCTGGAAAGCAGTCTCTGCAATCCAGGTTCTGACACCATGTTGCTCACCTGGTCAGGATGTAATAGACAAGTCTTTGTTGGTTCTGTTCAATTAGCTTTATTATGTACAAACACATCAGGATTGAGGCTTAATAACTTTAACTTAGATAAACGTATACACAAACTAGCTATTACATTCATACATGCTCACTCTCTGGCTGCACTCTCAAAATGGCACTGAAGCTAGCATGTGCTTGCTATTTATATGCACGTTCAGATACAGCACACACACACACACTCTGTTCTACAGTAAAGTCCCCTGTAGGGCATATCTTTGCCACTTCCACCCATACTAAATTATGTTTTTCTTATTTTTATTCTGCTAATGTCTATTTTATGATCATGTGAACATGGATTGGATGTTTACACACAAGTTTTCATTGTGTAATCACAGATTCTAGCTTAAATCTCTAGTTCTCTCAATTTGTTGTAGATAAAATAATGTTCTTGTGTGCTAGTCTGTTATATTTTTGACTGCCCAACACTAATGAGGACTGCAATTTATTTTTCTCAGATCAGGGAGGTCATGATTTTGTCTCTGCATTTCTTCCCCTTAATAAACATATCAGGATAAATAAGTCCTTTAGAAAATGGGGAAGTATTTCAGAATCTGTTTCAGGGTGCACATTCTAGTAAACAAGACACTTGCATCATCATCATCATCATCACCACCATCATCAGTGAAACACCAATCTTTTATCAGTATGGATCCTGCCCTGTGCCCTGGAGTAGTTTGCTTCTGCTTTTGATGGCACATCTGTGGGCAGGAATATATTAATTGGTAAAGCAATGTAAGAAAAATATGTGAAGGGTAGACCTTGGTTCCTAGAAGCCATCTTAATTCATCTACAGACTATCATTAATGCAAAGCCAGAGTTCCTGGCAAGTTTTGTAGACTAGTCATTTTACCTGTTAGAAGGATGTAATTAGTTTAGCCATTAAATAGGCACATACACCAAGACAAAGATAGACTCACAATAATATCATAATTGATTTGCAAACAAGACAATGACCCACACTCCCACTGTGAAAGATTGTTACTAAGTTCTGTTTAATATCATCAATTATAAACTCATTCAGTATTTCTGCTGTGTCCCTGGACAGCATTGTAGCTGAAAAGGGTTTTTAGACCAGTTCACTCACCAATTTAACAAATGTTTCAACATAAATATGTAAGCAACAGTTCACCATCATGTTTAATGTATCAGTCTTATAACAGTGCTATTACGTACCCTTAGTTCAGTACAGAGTTAATCTGTAGTACAGGCAAAACACAGTTTTACTGACCTATATTTTTTCATAAGGGATTCCACCAATACATAAAATCAAAATGTTTGTGTGACGTCCCCTCTCTGGAACAGTAATCAAGAAGCCTGAATCCTCACCACTGGCACTGGAGAGAGGACACTCACTTGGAACAAAAATGGGTACACCTAGTATTTCCAGATTCTGCTCTCTGCATCAAGCACAATTTCCCTTAAGAGCACACAGGGAACACACTCAGTCTTGGCTATGGGTTTCTGTGTCTGTCTCCCTCCAGGTCCCCAATAAGGCTCCTCTACTGGCACAGCTATAGACTTGAGACCTCAGCTGAGTGTCCAAGCCAAGTTCTTCATCACTCTCTCTGTGAAGCCAATGCTTCATGCCCCTGCTCCAAGCAGCTGACACACACACTCTCTGAGATTTGATTTGCAGACACACACACACACACACACACACAGCCTTACTAAGATCTGCTGCAGCTTCTGGCAGTCATAAAACAATTTCAAACCTCCATCCTTCCAGAGTAGCAATTAGTTCACCCCATTGATAATGCAGGAAGGTTCCTAGTGCAGGCGTTTTGTCTCTGGCTGCATTGAGAACTGTAAGATGCAATCTTTATGGCCTAAGCCAGGTAATTTAATTTAAACTATTTTCAAAGTTTGAGATTAACCTCTTCTCTTCCAGCATCCTCTGTTAAAAGATATACATTTAAATAGTTACAATACTGCATGTATATTTCTTTTTCTGCCTGGCAGGGCACACTGTTGGTACATTTTTAACACAAGCAGCTTTACAAATACATTTTTCAACACAAACATCTGTACAAATTAGTTTGATATACAAATGACATGTAATTCTTTACAAAATTCCAGCTAGCTCTGCTGGCATATGTTACATATCCACTGCCCTACTTCTCCTGGCATAGCTGGCAATATCTCATGTAATCACAGTTTGCTTAATAGATTATACTAAAAGATGCACTTTTAATTACATGCTGTCTTGGTTGTACATAAGGCAACTTCATCCTAATAAGATTTAGTGTTGCTTGGACAAAATAGTTTTATTTATTTTATTAATTAATTTTGCCTTTGTTTACCAGGATAGTCCAAATGACCCCTTTTCAGCAGAAGCCTGGGAAGAAAAGAATCATATTGTATAATCATTAAAAACAATCATGAAGACTGAAACAAAAAATAGAGAATTACATACAGTATAAGAGAATTATATACAGCATAAAATTATCCATAAACAAGGTTAAGCAAAAACAAGTCAGATATATGCAGTTCAAGAATTCATATTTAACATATGCGTCATACACCACACACACACACATATATATATATATATATATATATATATATATATATATATATATATATATATACACACACATACATACATAAGAGGGAGATATTTATATACAGAGAGAAACAGATTATGAACAATGACGAGTTTACTTTAAGTGACCACATTAGACTCAATATAGGTCTTTGGTGTAGTAAAATCAGTTTTTCTGGAAAAATACTTCTAAGAGGAGAGAAAAATTACTTTAGGAAAATAGTAATAAGAAGAAATACATAGCTGAGTGACAGCAGGTGGAAATTATTGTAATGAGAAATCAGACGTGAGGAAAGGAGTGCAGTCGGGATTGTTCTATAGTTGAGAAGAGATGAAATATTTTGGTATTATGGCAGTCAGCCTGATGAGATGCAGGAACCGTTCTATTTTCCTCTTGATTGGCACTTTAACTGGTTTTATTTTATTTTTTAAGGGAAATTTATTTTGGTCTGTTTTAATGCTGTAGGGATAGAAATTTTACATAGTTATTTGCTGAGGAAGTGTGAACGCAACTGAGTGCTGATATTTGGTTATCAAGGGGTGTTACTGAGTTGCATTTGGCTCACCTGAGTACAGACATGATGTATTACTAATAACCTTGGTCTTTCTTCACATATTACCTATCTAAGCTCCCTTACCTTGTCATTAGATGGATTAATACAAGTCTGATGAGAATGGGTCTTTAGCAACAATTGTTATCAAGCAAAAAAGATAGGGAGTTCTGAATTTAATCACATCATCAGTGAGTAAACCGTATTTCCATGTTGGACTTTGACTTGGCATTTACAAGAAATATTATAGATACAGTGTATTCAGCATAAAATGTATTCTCATTAATTGTATTCAAGGATTTCAGGGCAATACACACTGTAATATCTGCATCTGATGTTAAGGGAAAAAATATGGAAAAGAAAGAATTAACTGTGGCGAATTTAGGCTGTGGTGTGGGGGGCATTCACTCCCCCCTGCTACTATCAGGAATGTCTTAGTCATGCCACTTTTGGCAGTAGATACCAATCTGACATTCTTCATACAGCTGCTTTTCCTGTGGTTTGCACTACTGTAAAGTTTTTTTCTTTTTTTTTGCATGTAGTGTCACTGGCTGCGACCAATATGGCACCAACATACCTCTCAGCTGTACAGCATCCGCTAAAAAAATATCACTTTTTAGCTTAAAATTACACAGTGCCACATAATTCAGGGTTTTTTCTTTAAATTAGGATTTCTGGTGTTCTGTTTCATCATTACCAGATGTCCACAGTATGATAACATCACCGAAGATGAGACCAAAACTGACTTCTCAAGTTAATAGTAATAATATTTTTCAAAGTGTTCCTGATTATTTCTCAGTTTTTCTATAATTCTGGATGTAAGTGTTTGAGACCTATGCCCACCAAGTTGAGTCCAAACCTAATTTAATTGAGTCCTGGGAAAGTAAAGCCCATATGTATGCCTTGCCCATTGCATTCTCTATAACCACCAGTGGGTCCCTATCAGTTCATTGAAAAATCAATTAGTCGGCATTTTCAGCACAATTACATTGAACATACCTGTTCATACTGAGATCGTGGGACAGTGGGGATCAGGAAGTTTGCCCTTTCCCCACTGCAGTGCAATCTCAGAGTTGGTATATCTAATTAGCGTGGGGTGTTGGAGGCACAGCCTCCCAGATGAGGATAACTCAGTTAATGGCATTTCTAATGAAATGCCATTTGTTGAAGTGACGGTTCAATGAAGTGATATAGACCACCCACAGGTACACTACCCTTTCAGTTATGTCTTCTTGTTACATTAGTGCTACCTTAAGAAATTGTTTCTACCCCTTGTGAACACAGAACCTTAAGCTCTGTATGGATGATAAATAAGGATTGCTTAGCTCTTTGGATGATTGTTTTGTTAATTACCAATTGACTGATGTCCATTTTCCTTTTCATATTATAAAACTATACAGATCCTACTTAGCCAACAGCTACCTCATCCCCTCCCCCATAAACCTTGATCCACATTTTTGCTGTATATTGTTAAATTCCATAAGTGATATGACTACCACTTCTTCAGGAATGCTGCTTCTTTCATCCATTATCCTTTCTGTTATATATTTTCTGTAGGTAACCTGCATTTTGTTATCATATTCTGCCATCTGTACTCAAGATTTTGCACATAACAAATGGGAGTAGAACTTTTCAGTATTCCTTGCTGCTGGTTGATAGTAAACTGCAAGAAAAACAAACATGCTGTGGTATTTTCATAGATGTAAATAAGAAGTGAGCACTAGCTAGAATAAATACATATCACCAAGTTGTTGAGTTGGGGAGAGAATTTTTTCAAAACTGATGTAATTACTGTCTGGTCATAGGAGTTACTCATCCTGAGACTCTAGCTCCGACAAAAGGGACCCAGACAAGCCAGCGGTCTGTAAGTTAAGTGCCCTCAGTGCAGTACTGAAGCTGAAAGCAACATTAAAGTAAGTAATTCATTTCTCTTAAATGTCCAGCTGTGGCTCATATTTTTGCTCTGTTCCTCCTGTGCATTTCTGGCAGTTCACCGAGTAATGCAGTAAAGAGAGATTTTAGTTTCAGACTGTCTTCTTTGTACTGTACCAGTTATTGCTTTTTGAAACAGTAGCACATTTTAAATTAAACATACATATAAATGCAAACTGATTGATGCTAGATAGAAATTTTGACTCCTACATCATTTTAGAATACAGTATGAGCTTTGACATTCTTCTTGTGTCTCAAAATGCATACAGAGCTTTTATTTATTTATATTATTTATATACTGCATGCAATTACTTAGTCATTTATTTTAGACTTCAAACTAACCTAGACAGTACTTAAAAACTGCATCTTGATATAGTGGCTTTATCAGGTAATTGCATTCTGTAGTGAAGGAGTGCTTGATAAAACACTTGTAAAAAATGACAATTTATTTCTTGAAAATAATTAGGAAAAAAAGATCTTGATAAACTATAGTGTTATAATACTTAAGAAATGTAGTCTACTGGCAGCTGACAAAGAGGATTAAGGCATTAGTCTTTTACCAAGTTTCTTCCTGTAGTACAGGATTTGATTTCCACAGCTTTGAGCAAATCACTTAACCATACAGTACTTTGGGGTAGTTGGGAGTTTGGGAGAGGATCATTAACGATCTCCTGGACTGCATACCTATGAACCTAGTCAAAGGGGTGCAAGGCTAAATGCATTGCTAAGCTCATTGTGATAAGTCATTGTTGTATAATTATAGTTCCTCATTTTGTTTTTGTTCTTGTAAATTCATAAGATATGATCAGCAAGGTCACTTGTTTGTATTTAGGGTATCATTCTTGTTTTTAATTTTATTTCTATGGATTTCTTTTCAAGATTTCATGTATATTTTAGTAAACATCCATTGCCTAGATTCTTTTAGTTGGTATGGTAATTTGATTATTTTTGTAATTTTATTTTTCTAAAATAATATTTCTAAAATAAAAAATATTGCTTTGAAGATCTAAATGAAAAATATTTTTTTAGCACAGAGATGGCTTTGTCACTCACAATCAGTTTTCATTTACCGGATTGGATGAATAGACAGGGCATGTGATCTGTAACAAAACTGAACTATGACAATGGATCGTTTCTGCCTTAAAGAGTTTGGATGTCTTCAGTATAACTGGAAACTTCTGTAAGAGATTTTGAGTTTGAAATCAATGGGCAGTCAGGCAAGAGTAATTACACTGTTAAGAACATTGATTTCAAACACACTGTACAGTTTGTCATGAGTTATTATCTTAAATTTGTTACTTCACACAAGTAGTATATGGGGGAGTAATTTGGAATTAAAGTATTAAAAATAATTATGATACAGGGTCTCATAACCTCACCTCTCACATTTTGTCAGCCCTGAAAATTGTAATCAAAACTGAGAAGGAAAGCTCATTTTTTCAAGTCTTATAGAGGTTATCATGCATGATGGGAACAAGTTATTTGCCAAACAATGCTAACCGATTTGACTAAGGCACTCAAAAGAACTGCTTGCTCCCCCCAGCCCGTCCACCCCATTGATGTTGTCTGTCATACGGAAACCTGAGCAGGAAGGCACAATACAGGCACATCGTACATTCAGAAATCAGGTGACGGTATGAAAATAAAGAGAAGAGGAGAGGAGGAAGGAATTAGAGCACTGGTGGCAAACTCTAAAGAGATTCAAGTTAGACTTGAGGAAATAACTATTTAGGAAAAGGGGATGTAGTCCTGGAAAGGAAGAAATGATCTAATAGGGTAACGATAGTCAGAAAAAGGTACTCAGCTAAAAAGAATCTAGCAATACACTTCAGCAGTCTCCTCCACTGGCCTTTCTTTATTCACTTGTTTGCATATTTGATAATATCTAATGAAACAGGAACAGTCAGCAAGCATACCTGACACTCTGCTTATGTGTTTTGTCTGTATTTTTGAGTTTGTTAAAAACAGTAATCTGTTTACCTCTGATAGTTTCCCTAGATCCAGGTAGTTATGATGAAGAAGAAACAGAACTTCTGTAAGAGTGAAAACTGAGAGCTATAGAATTAGGCTTCAGTTTTATTGATTTTATTTTTTATAAAGCAGTTTGTATTTTATTTTATACTAGTGTGTTAGACAGTTAAACCATAATATAAATACAGTGTGATTATTATGATTATATTTGTATAATTTTGTCATTTCTGTTTTTAAACTTATGTTTCACACAGTCACCTAATAAGTGGGAGGAGTTATGCTATTGGGTATGCAAATCATATGCTAATTAGTTATCCCTATTTTTTTGTTAGGATGTCTATTTTTTATATCCCTTTGTGTAGATTTTTAATGTTTGCAGGTTGAGAATTATGGGCATCAGGGAGGAAGGGAATAGTCAAGGAAGCTTGCAAGACTGATGAATGAAAAGCACAATATCAAAACTGGTGTAGTAGGTGTGGTTTTTATTTTTTATTTTTTTTATTCATTATTTTTAATTTGGGCATTTCCTGTTGTATACATTCAGTTAACACATTGGATTAATGCACTGAGCTGTTACTGAGTTTTTTTCCTGTACAGGGTGTGACTGCATATGTCATTTAACCAGATAGTGTTCTTTGGGATGGGCAGAGTCTAGATAATCTCAGCTGGAACTCAGATCCACCTCCCTCTTCTCAACTGGGGAAAAAAGAAAGAGACCACCAAAGTCCATATCTCTGCAGTTCCAGACATGTAAGCCTGCATACGCATCTAAGTAACATAAAGGGAGTAGGTGGGTGAACAAGGTTGTTAAGATCTCAACTCCATCAATGAGTGAAAGAGTGCAAAGGGGGATGCTCTATTTATGTAAAAGTTCAATTTCTGACTGTTACAGGCTGCAGACTACATTTCGGTCACTTTTTGTGAAGACATTTCTTTGTACATATAGTTTAGACTTTAATTTTTCAGGCAGAAATTCTCTTTTGAGTGTTGTTGTGCTGTATTTTCTGGTGTTTCATTTTTTGGGGGGAGAGAGTTGAACTGAGGTGTACATTTATTCCTCCATTGATTTGTTGAACTTAGTTTGATTAATAAAGAGGCTTTTTGCTTTCAAATGCATCAACTTGGATGTATTTTTTTATTCTAAATTGCATTTTGTAGAGTGCCTCTGAGCAGTCTGTAGGAGACTGAGTAGAGGGACAGGGCTTTTAGCCTATCTGTGTAGGGTAGATGTTTGAGGCCCTGGATTCTCTGGGTGAGGAATCTGTGTGGTCTCTCCAGCTGCTGCATGTGTTTTGTGAGGTGTATGCCGAAAGGGGCATTGTATTCAATAATCTATCTTATAAGGGAAGAATACAGGGATGTTTTGACCACCTTGTCCCTGGATGAGATACCCTTACTAATGGGGTAGGCCAAGTAGAAAGCTTTCTGTACAATGTAGGCAATATGGTGGTCAAAAGTCAGTTTGCTATCAACCTGGATTCCCAAGTCCCTCACGACTGATTGTGTGCTTAGTGCCTTATCATCAATGTGATAATTTGTGGGGACGTCATTCTCCCCAAAAGGGATGATGATGCATTTATTGGCATTCAGTTTGAGGCCATGTTTCTGGCATCAGTCATTTTTTTGGGTGAGACCCTCTTGGAGGATGTCCATATCATTAGGGGAATTGATGACAGCACCCGGCTTGCAGTCATCTGCAAACTTGGTTAGCCATAGCCCACTAGATTTAGCCTGCACCTCTGAGAAGTATATGCCAAACAGCAACGACCCCAAGACTGATCCCTGGGGTACACCACTTGTTACAGGTCTAATACTTGAAGTTGCTTCCCTTATTTTGACTAGGTGGGTTCTGTCAGTGAGTCAGTTTGCTACCCATCTGGTAACATATGGATTGATGCCTGGTTGAGCAAGTTTATCTATTATACCTGAGCGGGGAATAGTATCGAAGGCCTTGGCCAGGTCAAGGTAGGTGGTGTGCACCATCTTCCCCTCATCTATGGCCTTGGTGACTGTCTCAAAATTAACAGGCATGACCTCCGCTTTATGCTATCCTATTCATACTAACAGGAAAGTGACATGGGTTTCTAAATAGTTCATGCTAAGGGCAATGCTTTCTGTTTTATGGCATCTAAAGAAAACATTTCAGAAATTATATTTTAGTTTATGTTGTTAACAATGGTATTTATTTTATATACTATAGCAACACTTTATAAAGGATGTGGTTGAATTAATGTTGTTATAAAAAGTTCCCCATTACGGACTTAAGTATGTTTTAAGATAATACTGATCCAGATGTCTGCCAGTTCCCATTCAGATCAACTTTTCAGAAAATTGAACTTCATATGGTCGGGATCATAAGATCGAATTTCCAAAAATCAAAGGTTTTGTATGGGGATTACAGTACAGTCAGGATTGGGAAAGTTACCCTTTTCCCCAGTGTAGTGTGATTTCAAAATTGTTACATATAATATGCAATGGGTATCAGGGGTGTAGCCTCCCACATAGGGATGCAGGGGGGGGGGCTTGCTCTCTGCAAAAACATAGACATTTGTTGTTTTGTGTCATTCAACTTTTCAGAAAGTTGATCATATGGTGCTGACCACATAAAGTTTGACTTTCTGAAAAGTTGATGTTGTTACTTAGATCCATGTCTGTCTTACATCTGTCTGCTTAAAGAGGTGTCATAACTGTCATGTAATTTCTGAGCTCATCATGGGCTATAGTACTTTGCATAATGCTGAGCTGTGTTCATGAATACTGCTTCTGTGTCATATTGAGCAGCAAATGATGGTATGAGGCATATATTCCCAGGGTAAATGAGAACTAAAGTAGTGTGTTAACTTGTATTACTGTTCTGCATCTCTTAGAATGACAAGGTACTTTTCAGAAGTGGGCCCTGTGTCTGGCTCCCCAGTTGTGTATCACCTGTGACATACAGTGGCATGTGCAGTTAAGTACTGTTTAATAGCACTGAGTATTTTACTGAAATTTGCAGCAATGTCTAAAGGATGCCTAAACCTGTTTCCTTGAATGGGGTAAGGAGTCTAAAGTCTTGTGTGCATTTTAGCTCAGAGGATTAAAATGATGAGATGCCAGTGGGCTTCAGCCTGTAGCCTTAATGTTTCACTCCTTTAGCTTTTATTTACCATTGTGTGTCCCTGAGCAAGTAAGTCACTTAATCAGACAGTAATTCCAGGTCACTCCTGAAAGGGGGCTTGCACCTGGCAGTATTACCTGGTTAACAAATGAATGAATGAAATAAAATAAGAAAAATGCAATTTCATTAATTATATTCAATGATTTAATGCAACTTGCCAGGGTTTTACAACATTTTAAAGAAGATGCAGTCATGAACTCATTTTATGACAGTTGACTGGGAATATAGATAAATATCAGTTTAACCATGGAATACGAATCAAAGCATTATATCTTATGAATATAAGTATGAGGTATCTTTGTTCTAGACAATGCTGAGCTTTAAAATCACACCTTTTTCCACATTTGCTACAAGATGACATTTGCAACAAATTGCTCTGTCAGAAGTCATATGACTACTTATGTACTTCAGAGTTAAGTGTAGCTGCTATAAGATTCAAGCCTGTTTCTATTTGTTTACCCAGTAGGGTACACTGGTTACAAATGATTCAGCATTAGACAGGACATTTTTAAAACATAGCAAATATAATATCAAGTCCAAAATAAAATATAAAAGAGTGAACAAATGAACAGCATGAAGAAACTGGATAGTCATTACTATACACTTTAACTTTTTTGTAGCACTTAGGTCTAAATAGTACTATACAAGTTTATGAAATACACTGAATAAAGTAACAGCAGATGGTAAATTCTATTATACTGCAAATAATATACAGATGTTATTCAAGGCAAAAATAGTATATAAAGCAAATACAGTCTAAGTAGAAATAACATCAAATGTTGAACTGTGTAAAAAGCAAACACACGTCAACTATGAAACTTTAAAATTATTTGCAATAAAAGGCAGAATTCCAAAAACAGCAAGTCTAGTAAGAATTATAACTTCAGAGTCAAAAATAAACAGTCCAAATCCCTCACACAGAGTTTCAGTATACATTTCATCAAACAATAAAAACTGAAAACCATACTACAGATATTTTGCTACTCGAGCAAAATAACAGATAATGGCATCAGATTCAACTCTTCAAGGGCAAACAATGTAGAATAAAAAGCAAGAACCTAGCCACTGTCCTGTGTTCTGTTAATAGTTTGCATGCATATCAACAAATCAAGCGCATACTAAAAGACATTTTGCAACCATTTAGTAACGTATTAAAGCTTCAGAGGGAAGAGGTATATTCCAGAGTTGGGGTCCTAATATAAACATTCTGTCATCTACATATCTCGGGTTCTTCAGATTTTCTGCAATCGTGGAAATTTTAATCAGTATAAGCAATTAAGAAGGAACATAATACTTTAGGTTAATATCTATTGGTGGTCAGGTCTCTTTATAAATGCCAGTTCCTAAAAGTCACAGATTGCCTTAAAGGTTTACCAACAGGGGCATTAGAAGCAAAGATTTAGAAACAGAGCCATTAGAAGCAACTAATGAGATATGATGTTTCATGCTTGACCTTTGGTGGAAGTTCTGGGCCTGACAATGTACAACACTAGTGCATCAGTAGGAGAGAAGGAGGAGATGTGACAGACTACAGAAGCAGAATGTGTGTAGCCAGTGCCAGATAAACAATAATAAAGGAGATCAGACAGACTCTAAAACCAGTAATATACTGAATTTTGCACGCTGCTTGTCTATCATTTCTCCCTGTTAGCTAACTCAGCCAAGACCCTTATTCTCTGTCCTGCAAACATAACACCCAACAGCCCCTTGTCCAGGCCAGTACAACTTCATTTCTTCTATAACCTGTGTAAGAGCTGCTGTTAAAGCTGTGCTTCCCAAGGAATCACCAAGCAGGCCTGGTAAGGAAAATGCCTGGGGTGAGCCATTAAGGAAACAAAATTGTTCAGCTGGAGAGCTGAGACAGGAGAACTGGGATCCCTGATAGTCTACATGATTTAGGAGGCTAGTTGGCAGCAGATTATAAAAACAAATTTATATGGGAAATTAATATTTTCCTGAATGATTTTTACCTCTTAATGTTCACATTATCTTTCTTGGAGTGGTGTATAGTAACTTACTGCCTCACACCACCGTATAGATTGATTAACATCATCAAAATGATTCTGGCTTGCATTTATGTGTAACTGTACAGGGATTCAGTAAATGTTACACTATACTTTTGAATCTCTGAATTCAAATATTTGGTTGGCACATGTATGTGTATATCTGTGATATTAAACAATTTGCTGTGGACTGAGTCACTTGTTAGAGTGATTTATGATTTTTAGTATCTCAGTGCCCAGTGATTGTTACACATTGTTGGACTTACCTATCACCCATCAAGTTACATGCACGTTAAGATGTGTAGATTAATCATCATCATCATCATCAACCCGCTTTTCTCCATTTTCTGAGTGGATTTAGGGTGCTGCTTCAACTGTTGCCATTTCTACTGGTTCATTGTTACTCTCCTACTATCTTCAAAATTCACACCTTACTATCATAGGTCTTTTGTCATACTGTCCAGAATCTTCCTCACCAAATCATCTTCTGATTTCCTGCACATCTGCCTGTGCTACTATAATCTATTCTCTTTGACCTTCTTTACAATTGATCTACATCCTATATATATAGGTGTGTGTGTGTGTGTGTGTGTGTGTGTGTGTGTGTGTGTGTGTGTGTGTGTGTGTGTGTGTGTATATAAATATATACATAAAAACACACACAAACACACACACACACACACACATATATATATATATATATATATATATATATATATATATATATATATATATATATATGGCTGTGGGTGATTCAGTTGTGTTGACTAGTGTTGCCAAAATGGGCATAGGTATATGCTAGCCTACTCCAACCTATGCCACACACATGGTAGGAGGAATGTATGTTCCCCTATTGGCTAGTGTATGCCTGCCATAAAGCCCAGCAACCCTGGGTAAATAAGCTATTGACTGGCATACCTCTCAACTGTCCAGATTTTCGCAGAATGGCTAGATTTTTGCCACATATTTCTGGTCTGTTCCTCATGAAATTTGTGGTTTTCTGGATTTTTGTAGCAAATCAGCGAAGATTGAATTCACTAAATAATGATAGGCATTTGAGTTTCAGACTTTATATCCTTCAGAAAATACATGGTAACACAGGACATTTTATTTTAGCAACTTTCTAAGTTTGTAAGAGCAATATTTAAAATTAGTCCCTATTTTTGGGGGCTTTGTCATCCCATTATTTTTGGATTTGTCCAGATTTTTTTGTGGTAAGAGGTTGAAAGGTATGTTGGCCGACTGGGATCTAGTTGCCCAGCTTGGGTTACTTGGGAGAGCTCTGTTCAGCAAAAGCTGAATATAAAACTAATCAATCTGTCAAATGAGCTAAGAATTAATGTTCAATGTAGGTTCACTGACAGGACAGAGCTTGGAAGTAGATTACATGATGGCAAGGAAGAGGCTGGACATCCGATCTATCCAGGAGACAATATGGAAGGGCAGGGCAACAAAGCCACTTGGCTTGGAGTCGAGAGTCTACTACTCAGAAGGAGGACAGGCTAGGCATGGTGTAAGAATTGTGATGACAAAGAGACTTTAGAAGGCAATGTTGGGTGTCATCAGAATCAGTGACAGACTCATAGCAATCATACTCCAGCCTAATGACTGGACAGTATGTATAATCTCAGCCTATGCCCCACAGCAGGGTTGTGATAGTGAGGAAAAGAGTGCATTCAGACAACAGTTGCAAGGCCTACTAGCAAAAGAAGGACAACATGAATTGGTGTTGATAATTGGTGACATGAATGCACATACTGGGATGGACAGAACAGGATATCAGGACTGCCTAGGTCCACATAGATGGGGCAACAAGAATAAAGAAGGAGAGACCAAGCTAGACTTCTGCCTAGCAAATGGCTTGATAGTAGCCAACACATGGTTCAGAAAGAGTCACATGATCATATACAAGAGTGGCCAACATGGAACTCAGCTAGACTTCCTCCTAGTAAGGAAAGGGCATTGGGATGGAATCAGAGATTGCAAAGTTATCCCCAGTGAAACAGTTGGCTATAGCATAAACCACTCACTGTCACAATCAGATGCAAGCAGTGGTCAGAAAAGGTTCTAAGATCAACAGAGACCAGGCTGAAGACCTGGAAGGGAACTGGAGAGAAAGCATAACGGTTCAAGGAATTAATCAGGGCTCTAGTACCTCAAGAAAAAGAGAAAGTAGGTGGAGTCATAGAAGAATGGCAGCACCTCAAAACACCATGTGTGAGGAATACAGAACAGACATGTGGCTGAGCTAGGTATGGAAATAAGGTACATAAGGAAAGCTAGTGGTGTTATGCAGAAGTTTAGAAAGTCATCAAAAGAAAGAAGGAGTGCAGGAAAAATTGGTTGACAGAAAACACAGACCAGGCTAAGAAAGAATATTGGGTTGAATAACAAAGATACTATGAGAGCAGTTACAGTAGCAAAGAGCAAGGCATCAGAAGCACTCTTCTAGCTTCTAGAAAGTGACTCAGCTGATGGCACAAAAAAGGTTGCAAGGCAAAAATGGAAAGATAAAGAAGATAGTTATAAGATGCACTTAATAAGGGATGTCAACCTGCTCAACAGTCCACAGGACATTAAAGGAAGATGAGATGGAAGGAGTACTTCAAGCAGCTTTTGAATGAAGAAAACCAACAGAAGCTGTACTGCCAAAGACACAGCCTACATAAAAGAGGTCATGACAGACATGAATAAGGTGTTGAGTGACTTAAGTGAGAAATGGATTGAGAGGATACTCACAGCAGTATGGAAAGAAGGGCGTATTCCACATGACTGGACAATAAGCCTTCTAGTGTCATTGTACAAGAGCTAAGGGGACATTCACAACTGTGGGTAGTGCAGATGTATAAAATTCCTGCCACATTGCATAAAAGTGCTGGAGATGGTGATTGATAAACAAATATACAGAGTAGTAGAAAGCAAGATGTGAGATGAGCACTTTGGATTCAGATCAGGATGCAATAAAACCAACCTGATGTTTGCTGTGTGACAGATAGCAGAGAAGAATTTAGAGATGAGGAGAGAGTCCATCTGGACATATCTAGACTTGGACAAAGCATATAACAAGATCCTTAAAAAGCTGATTTGGGCAGTCCTGTGAAAGTGTGTGTGTGTATCAGGAATCAGCTCTGCACCCTCTGCTACATATACTGGTAATGGAGAAGACAGATCAACAAAGTTGCTGTTTGAAGACAATGCGGCATTACAAGCAGACTCTAAACAGAAACTTCAGCAAATGATAGGGGAATGGAATGCAAACTGAAGGCCTATGGGATGAAACAGATAAAACAGTTGTCATGCAGCAAATGGGGAAAACCAGAAGAAGCTAAAAACCGAGGTAGAAGGGAACATTGTAGAACATGCTAACAGTTTCAAGTATCTGTGAGGGGTGCTGAGGAGAAGGAAAGTCTGAAAGAAGGAGGCCAAAGCTAGAATCAGAGAGGGTGCAGCCAACTGGCACAGAGTGTCAAGTGTAGTATATGACGAAAGAATGCCAAAGAAACTGAAAAGTAAGGTGTACAAAACAGTGGTGCAACCAGTACTACTGTATGGTACAGAAACCTGGGCAGTAAAGGTAGAGCAGTTGAGGAAGCTAGAGGTGATGGAGATGAAGTGTCTGAGATGGCTGGTGGGATGCACACTGTGGGACAGATGAAGAGATGAAGAAATGACAACATAAGAGCAGAAGCCAAAGTAGCTCCAATTGCAGAAAAGGTCAAAGAGAACAGACTACGGTGGTTTGGGCACATGTATAGAAAAGCAGAAGATAATTTAGTGAAGAAGATTTGCGACAGGAAGACGGCAAGAGAAAATGAGGGCATACAGCAAAGAGGTGGATGGATTCTGCAAGAGAGGACCTACAGCAGTCAAAAACAGCAAGAGAGTGTCATTGAACAGGGAGATATGATGACAGTTGACATGACACCCCAGCTAAAAAAAGGGATTAACGATAATTATGCTATATGCATATATATATATATATATATATATATATATATATATATATATATATATATATATATATATATATACACACACACACACACACACACACATACACACGCACACACACATACATCCTATATATATATATATATATATATATATATATATATATATATATATATATATATATTGTGTATCTATCTATCTGTCTATCTATATACACACACTGGCACATATACACACGCACGCACAGATTTATATATGTATGTACATAAATATATAGATGCATGTGTGTCCATGAGTGTACATATGTATAACTGTATGTGCATATGTGTGTGGTGTGTGCGCACGCGCGCGTGTGTGTTTGCTTCTGTGTTGGCATAAAGATGTTTACATAAGAATACAGATTTTACAGGTTTAAAAGGGTGAAAAGGTACAACAGAAATGCCCTCAAACATTTATGCATATAGGCATACGTGCATGACTTATATACATATAAATATACGTATGAATAAACATGTAAACATCCATACATGGATGTGACTTTACACCTGATTTACAGGATTAAAGCCTGCGACCATAGCACATTTCATTTGTCTCAGCTGTAATGTGATGACTGCTTTAAGCCCATTTGGTGTGAGTACACACAAACATTTTGCTTGGGCTGCTTGCCTCCTTTGGAATGCCCTTATTCAATGAAGTAATTAACTGCTTTCCTCAGCCGCAGTAGTAGAAAGTGTAAAAAGTAGTGACAGAAGTACAAGCTAAAAACTGCAGCTCAGCTGAGATAATTGTTAGAGTGAACTTACGTTGCTGCCCCACATCATGTGTTATCTAATACCCACCTGGGGATTTTCCATTTTAAGGATTATACAAGTGCTGCTGACATTTCTTTTATCCTTATCTGCTTCCTGAAAATAACATTCTTAGCCGCCAAGAACTCTGCTAATTTACATTAAAATAGACGTTTTTTTTCTTCTGATCATAGGATGTTTGTAGTTGTAGTGGTATATGACAAATCTTTCATTTTTTGTATTGTGTTTTGGGGTTTTTAGAAACATTCTTATCTTTTGATATCCAGGTTTTCTTATATCTTGCTGTCTTCATGCATTCTGTCATTTACATTGAAAGCATCCCCTCCAGCTCAAAGGCCCTAGTTATGATATGACTGACATAATACTTAATTTTATGCTGTCTTTGACATATCCAGAATCTGCTGCAGTTTATTCTCTTGTATTTCAGGCTGATCAAAAACGTTCAACTCTCTTCTTCTACTTTGCTGTGGTTGTTTCACAATATTGTTAGGGTCCGAAAATTCCCTAGCTTTTTGATTTCCGTCAGATAACTGCATTGATAGGCATACATAACACCACTACAGGATTTCTGGGATATTAATGTATATGTCCGAGTAGATCATATGTTTTCTAAGAGCACCTGGACTTGTTTTAATTATTGTGCAACATATTTTTATCCTGTACATATCCGTGCACTTTCTGCATGCAATACATAGTAAATGTACTTTTAGAAACAGTGTTTTTTTTTGTATTTACAAAAAAATGCATGCAGTCTGCAGTCATTGAAGATGACTGATGTCAGAGCAAATGACCAGAAAGAATAATAAAATTTATTTGCCATTGTTTGTAGAAACTGCTGAAGTCTGAAGTCCTGCTCTCGCGCAAGGTGTTATAGCTGCTTTGCCTGCACAAAACGTCTGGCTTGTGTACTGATAATTTCCCTTTAGGTAGCCATAGCACTTTGCCTGATGCTACTAAAACATTCTGGGGAAATAAAATCAGTATATGTTATTTAGTATACACAGGTTTAAGAAATGTGGAATGGGAATGTTTTGACAGTTCCTCTAACAATAATACAGTTGTGTTGCAAGTCTACATGAAAAACTCTGGGTATTCACATTTTATATAATGTAATGCATTGCACCAGAGTAGCTTTGTACATCTGTGATACCTTGGTTCATTCATCTACTCCTAATATGGATAGCACTTAACAGTCTTGTATGAAACTACAGTCTTTTTCCACTGAGTGTTCTGGCTTATTTTGCATACATTATAGGGAATGTCAAATTGGACAAAAACACTTTTTAGTGGAGGCCTGAGGAAGCAAAGCTTACTTATACTATTTACAGTTACAGAAATTATTAGCATGAGTCAACAGTATGTATATGCATTTTAACATATAACTATGTACGTTTTAACATGTAAGCACCTATTACATCTAATATGTGAATCAATTAGCATGTGTAAATACGCACAAAACTGTAGAACATTTGGCATGTGTTAGCAGCACACACACACACACACACACACACACACACATACACACATACACATACAGCTATACCTATTTAATATACCTATATATGGATTTACCTGAAGTCATAGAACCCAGAAAAAAATTGATGGCACTAACATTGACAAAAAATGATGACATGATTTGCACATGCTATGAATAACCCCAAAGGATGCAAATTTTAAAATATGGTTTTTGCATATGGGCAAACTCCCTTGCACCACCTACCCCAGCTAATTATTTAATGCAACTCTGAGATCACACAATCTCTGGGAAGGGCATATTTTCCATCCCTAGGGAATGCCGATTTCTCACACCTGTCAACCACCTGGTTTGTTAAACAAAGAATGTTGACAAAACAGAGCTTGACATTAGGAAGTTTCACTAATATTGTTTTAATAAAGTCAGGACTGTTGTTTTACTAGGTATATATTTACTGAAGTATTAAATTATAGATGAGCTGAAAATTTTTTCGATAATTGCTGTGAATGAGTTCCAACGTTTAGCAGTGTTCACTACTAGCATTCATGTGCTAGTAGACCATGACATACTTGCTTGCTGCCACTTGTTCAAAAACGCAAGTGGTCTAACACCCACTAGCTAGGTCTCCTGCAACTACTTAGCCCTCCAAATACCTGTCCCTATAAGCTGTATAGTCCTAACAAATCCCTAACTCTAGTAGTAAAACTTCCACCCAATTCCTAACCCAAATTCTTATTCCCTTGCCCAATACTCCAACCTCCCTTGTTAAACCTAAATTCCTCCATTTGCTTCCAAGCCCTAAAACTCAGCACCTGCTCCCTAAACCCAAGACTCCCTTCCCTCTACCTAACCCTGAAACTCTCTTCTTGCTCTTTAATGCTAAAATCTCACTCCAGCTCTCTAAACCTAAAACTCCCTTCCTGCTCCCTAACACTAAAATCACCTTCCATAAACAGATATCCCCTTACTCATCACTGCCCTAATCTGCACTTCCACCCTCTCCCATTTTCACCTCAACTGCTTGGCCAAACTTATATTTTGAGTTCAAATGAGACTGACAGCAAAATTGTCAGAACCATTAGCAGTGTATATCATCAGGAGAGCTAAACAAATGCTATTGAGTAAAATGTACATTTTACATGAGTTCTGGAATCTTTTAAAGTGTTTAAGTTCAGTGGAATTCTGTGAGGATTTAATTTTTGTAACAATGGATGCAGTTTATTTTCTGTAATACCACATCAGGTGGGTTTGCAGGAGTTTTATAAGACGATGGTACAGTGAGATATTTTTTTTTCAAATCAGGAAATGAATGTTTTGGAATGTTTATTGGAATTAGTACATAAGAACTATTTTATTTACTTTGAAGAAGGGTATTCTAACCAAACAGTTGGTGTAGCCATGGGGGCTGCATCTGCCCCCTTATATGCTAATGTGGTTCTGGCTGCTTGGGAAAATACATATGTTATTTTCCTCTGAATATTTTGGCAAATGTACATGCTTATATTTAGTTTCTGGGTGATATTTCAGTTTGATGGAAAGGAAATGTGGTTGAATTGAATACATTTATTGATTAATGAGAGAATACCATTGATTTTGTAGGTTTACTTATCAAATTTCTCCTAATGAGATTAATTACTTGGATATAACACTGGGTAAGGATATGAGTAAAAGTCAATCTACATTTAACATATATAGAAATAACACATTTTCAAATTTATACTTACATTATAACAGCTGTCATCCCACACATCAAAAGTGAGTGATTATTAAGGGGCAATTCATACACTTATCAAGACTAATTAATGATGATAGTTGGTTGACTAAACAAATGGATTTTGTATTGACCTTGTTTAGGGATAGAGAGTACCTGCGCAATATCTTGAAAATGGTTAAGAGAGATGTAATTGACAGGAGGGCAGATAGATTTGCACCATTACTTAGATGGCAGGGGACAGATAAAAATGATCCTGTAGTTATCATAAATTGGGATACAAATTTAGCTCTAGTTCTGCCATTTGGCATTAACACTTATAAGTTTATTGAAGAGGTCAGGAGGACCTGGGATGTTGTATTTACACAGGAATTAAATAACAAAGTCAGGAAAAGTCTGAGAATAGTATATAGTATAGGTAGGGACATTAAAAACTGCTTGGAAACAGTTCCTCAGCTGGAAAAAGTTACCATCAAAAACTAAAAGAATGGATAAACGTGATATATGTAAATATTATAGATTTGTTAATGAAGGACCATATTATGTAAGTGTCCTCCATTATGAAAACACTACAGCATGTCTAGGGAGATTTAATTGTGAAATGACCAATGTTGTATACTTGGCAACCTATACCTCCTGTCCAACTTTTTATGTGGAGAAAACATCCAGAAGTTAAAGGATAGAATAAAAGAATATAATTATGACATTAGGAGGAAGAATTTAGCAAATGCTTTGAGCAAACATGGTAAATTGCAGTACATTTTATTATAGATAAGCCCCAGGATTCATGAAGCTCGGCGCAAGGATGGTGTTAGCCTTGCGCCGACCGTGCAGCATAGAGATGGTGCAGCAGCACCACATGCATATTAATGAAGATGCGCTGCCATAATGGCTACTTGCATAGGAAATGTGCAGAAGTGCAGGGGGCATGTCCAAGCACTGCACGGAGGTGTGAACATGTCGGCTGCATATGCGGAACCTAAAATGCTGACTAGTACAGCCTGCCTCTAATAGTAATCACTCCTGTCAGTATCTGTGGACACTGAAATGTATGCAAAGCATATAAGACAGTTTTGCGAACACCAAAATAAAAAGTAAACACAAAGGCACGTAGCTGAATATTGAGTCCCTGTCCCTTGAACAAATGATATTTAAAACCCCGTGCCTGTATTCCATTGTAGTGTCGATAGTTATACCAAGTGGAAGTGAAATGCATTGTGTTAGTGAGCCGCCAATTGCTAAACCTAACCCAATGGTTAGGGTTACCACCTGTCCTACATTGTGAGGGACAGTCCCCCTCTAGGCAGTTGTGTCCATACCAAAACCATTATAAATGTCAAATGTCCTGTGATTGTAGGACATAATTATGTCCCATATTTTATGTAATAGCCCCATACAATACTTATTTTATATCTGTATATATTAATGTAAATATATATATATATATATATATATATATATATATATATATATATATATGTTACAGTAAATATACACATGTATATATCTAGGTTATGTTACAGAAGTTACGGGTAACACATGTTCAGACCGGGCATATGTTAGTGGGAGGTCCAATCAACCAACATCTACCTCCCATCCCACCAGCTAGGCCGGTGAGACATACAGACACACAATAAAGGTAAATACAACACTGCTTCCCAGACTACCGGCAGGAAACTACCAGTGGGAGAGATCTGCAAGGTCTACACTTTAAACATGGACAGCGACTTCCCTTGTGGGACACCAAAAATTCTGTTCTTCCAGGCAATGCGAGTAAAGACTACTGCGACCAGGATGTAGCTGTACATGGAACAGTAGGTTGTGCAAGCCTGATAACACATGGGTTGACACAACGTACATGTGTCCCGACACGGAGAGAGTGGGCAGTGTGTAGGGATCTTTTCATATCCCACCTGCGCCCACCTGCGCCCACAGTAAGGATGAGTGCTGTAGAGTAGTGGCCGGCAGACACGTATTAGGACTGCCCCGTGGGTGTAAGTAATATTCCGATGTGGGTATATCAGACACTTATACCTCCCAAACCTTAAGAACACATCTACATCAATGTAAACCATTGGGGGAACACATAGGGACCATATCATTGAACTGTCCTTGATTACAGGGACGTCTGTGATTATGAATCAGAATCCAGCACAGTCCCAACTAAACCCTCCTAGAACTAGTGATATTAGGAGGAAAGGTGGCGGAATACACGTAATGAATGATGACAACATGTCTAAGAGTCCTAAACAGCATGTACCTCAGACAATGTGTATGAATACATATGTGCTCTGGGTCCGTCAATGTGTCAGGTTAATAGCACCAACCTTCTAAATGTGTCCCTGAGGTTGTTATGCAGTGTCCCTGATTCAGTGTTCATTCTTCCCCATTCGTATGAGAGGTCTGCTAGTAAGAGAAAGCGCATGTTCCGCCACCTACCTTAGAAAGTTGATAGAATAATAAGGTTGGGGTTACCACCTGCCCACCTTTGTGAGGGGCACTCCTCTTTGGGCAGTTGTGTCCTGCAAAATAAATGTAATTATGGCAAATGTCCTGTGATTTAGGGCAAAGATTTCCTATATTGTCTGTCGTAGTTGCATAAAACAATTAATTTGTACCTGAAACACTTAAATGTTATAAGTAACAGTATAAGCAACTATAATGCTACAAGAATAACCTTTTATTTAGGCAAAACAGTGAAGTACTCCCCTTTCTACTGGCTGTGGGTATGTGTCGCTCTGCAAAGTCTGACGTCTCTACATACAGGTCCTATAGGGTTACCACCTTTCCAAATGGCCAAAGTGGGACATGTTCTGCAGACATGTCAGACTTTCCTGGACAAAACATACCTACAGCCGTGCATAGTACAGGATTATACTTATCTGCACAAATAAAAGCTTAATCTAGTTACATTTGAATTGCTTATGCTACTTCACATAACATATAGAAGTTTCACATATAAAATAACTGTTTTATGCAACTATTAATGAAACGTAGAATATAACAATATCCTGTAATCAGGACATTTGCTATGTCTTGATTATTTTCGCAGTGTCCCTTGCAAAGTGGGACAGGTGGTAACCCTAAAGTCCCATCCTGGCCAATTGAAAAGGTGGAAAACCTATAATAGGTATGCGGTAGCATGACTCGGCCAACGGATGTGGCTCCCACAATCCAACTACTTGTCTGTATTGAAGAGCCTCGGTTCCCATGTATCAGCCAGATGGGAGCAGATTGTATGAGGAATACACAAATATGATTAATTCACTGTACAGGCCGCTGATTCCGTACAGTCAAACGCCATGCGTTCGCCTAATGGGCAGCGATTCCCGATACTGTAGTCATGTAGTCCGATGTAATAGGCATCACAAGGTGGGAGCAGATTGTATGAGGAACACACAAATATGATTAATTCACTGGACAGGCCACTGATTCCATACAGTCGAATGCCATGCCCATGCCTAATGGGCAGCCATTCCCGATACTGTAGTAAGGAACGGCATTAGATCAACTGGTGCCCTAGGCAAAAGGGCACAACGACACTCCCAATCACACCACCCAGTGCCCCCATCCTGGTCTACCTACACCAAATAAATACTGGTAAAGTGCCCCCACTAAAGCGGTGCCCTAGGCTGCCGCTTAGTTGGCCTATGCCTAAGGCTGGCTATGACTGTAGTCATGTAGTCCGATGTGATAGGCATCACAAGGTGGGAGCAGATTGTATGAGGAACACACAAATATGATTGATTCACTGGACAGGCCGCTGATTTTGTACAGTCAAACGCGATGCCGTCGTCTAATAGGCAGCCATTCCCGATACTGTATTCATGTAGTCCGATGTAATAGGCATCACAAGGTGGGTGCAGATTGTAGAAGGTACACACAAATATGATTGATTCACCGGACAGGCAGCTGATTCCGTACAGTCGAACGCGATGCCGTCGCCTAATGGGCAGCCAGTCCCAATACTGTAGTCATGTAGTCTGATGTAATAGGCATCACAAGGTAATATTGTGGACCTTGCTCCCACCCAGGGGTGTGAGTGACAGATGCAAGCACCAATGTCGGTGCATTTGCAAGTGCGGGAGCAAGCGGGTGTAAGCGTGTTTGGCTACCAGTATGCAAGTATTGCACTGGTAAAGCAATGTAGAGGCTAACCAAGTGTAATAGGCTGTAAATAGAGGTCAGCAGTACTTAACACCGTGCAAACTCATGCACACCCGCTCCCAACTGCTTTAATGTGCCTTACTTCCTCCATATCCAATGGGCTTGTTCTGCCCTTCAACCAAATAAACGTCCTTTGCAATGGTCGGAACCAGGACCCTGCACACACAGCTAATGTGTATTACCAATACGCCATGGCAGATATACAGACAACGGACGGTACCACAAACATATCATACAGCGCAGTCATTCAACATTATAGGAATGTATCCCATCATGTAGATGTATATGTGAGTGTTTATGTCCAGCATATAGGTTCATATATATATATATATATATATATATATATATATAGAGAGAGAGAGAGAGAGAGATGTATCAGGAACATACCATGTGGCAACAAAGCATTACAAATGAATGAAATGGGAAACATCAGCGGCGCCTGTATTATGTAGTGGTGTTGCTTTATGTTTTCACAAGACTCCCACAGACAGACATGTGTCAGTCATACACGCAAATAGTTGTACATTGTCCATATACATCACTCTGTGCATGTAATGTACATTAACACAACAGTACCTGTCCAATCATTATGTGTGGACAGTACTCTTGAAAGGTACTGTGTGTAACATCATCATCATGATAAAAGTTAATGGGGTAACCATAGAGGGACCGTTAGTGTTGTGTGTACAATGGGGTCATCCTCATCATGTGTACCTGGACCATATAGGAATGATGTGCATATCAGGATCATGCACCTGAGGGACAGGGCTGAGGATAACAGGAGTATGTTGTGATGCATATTACAAAGGTCTCATGTGTCCACTGGGCACGTGTGTGTAATGGACAGCTATGTATAGGGCAGATGTTGTCCTAGGAGCCAATTGGCCTTATTTGTCTGTAGATGAGGGTCAGATGTTGGGGAAGGAGTGTAGGTATGGCTGTGGAGGATAGGTAGGATCACAGAAAAGACAGCATACAGGGTTGGTATATGACACATGTGGGGGGGATACACCCTGGACGGGGATGGGTCTTCGGCATTCAAAAGCCCATTGGAACAGTGGGACAGAGGTCCCCAGCCATGGGCAACTGCCACTGCACCTACACAGCTGCAAAGGAGGCAGTGCTGGGGGCTGTCCAGGAGGGGCAGCATAACCCTGTAAATGTGACACTCTGCCCTTGAACTGGCATATCTGGCTTCGTAACCCCTTAGAGAGCCACCAGTGCAACATGTCTGGGACTGCACAACAGCAGATATGTACCTGTCTGGTCCCACTCCCAGTGGAGACATGCTCCATCTTCAGTGGTGGTACCACCAGAAGGTGGTGCAGAGCCAACAGAGGTTGATGCCTATGGCTGGGCCCCAGATGTGCTAGTGACCAGGGCCATTGTCAGCTGAAGTGGGACAGGAGGTTCTGCCAGGACCTCCCAACCCATTCAGCCTATGGTGTTGTGTTTTAAATCCACATATGGCTTAGTGATAGACAACAGCATACAGGATTACCTATGACAGTATGCATAGATATCACCAGCAACCCAACACAACAGCTGGCATACATTTGCAGAGGGAGCACAACACATGCATATATACTGCATGCCAACTGTACAATGTGTAGTAGACATGTGACCGCAACTATGAACAGTTGCCCATTATTGGCTTGTCACTGGGAACCCCACACAGTGTCTGTCATACCACTGTCTCATGTGACACATGTCCGGTCAGGAATGCGATGGCAGTAACACATCCCTATCATCATGTACTGTCTGCAATCCTCACACCTTGCTTCTGCTGTGCACAGATGTGTGTTCAGTGTGTAACACAGGAAACAAATGGTTGCACACACTGACCAGTTCACATATGGCCCTACAGATGGGGGGGTACCTCATGAACAGTGTACTGTCATGTCTGTATTATAACATGCAGAATAGCCATTACCACACACATGTTAAACAGGCAGTAGTCTCAATGCAGCATGGCTACTCTTACATGCTGTAGTCATGTGTGGCACATCACCCTCCTGTCTTTAGGCTATTTCCCTCTGTAGAAATTGATTGAGGTACATCCAGATATCATCTGTGATGCTGTGTCAGAACACCACATCCAAGTACCACTCACAGTGACTGTCATGGCCAGATAACAACATGTTTCCCTAGATAGTGTACTGTGTTTAACATGCGGATGGCTATGGGAACACCATCACAGCTGTACCACATGCAATCAGCTAGAGGAGGACTGCAATAGGTGCAGAGGCCATCACCTGACCATGTCCATCATGTACAATACACATGCTGCTGCTGTGCAGGTGTACACCTTCACATCCATCAGAGAGTGTGTGGGTGGGACAGGCAAAGTACACCAGAGAAGGGCTTGGAGACTTAACCATAAGCATCATCTGCCACACGCCAAACAGTACAGGGGTCAAACCCCTGACTACTCATTACTATTACATGTGCATGACATTACTACATGTGCCACAAAGGCAACATGTTGCTGTGCTGTAAGAACATATGTGTGTAGGTGAGTGATATCTGCAACAGATATAGTAGACATACATTAGGTGTGGCACACGTCTGTCCACGTGAACAGATGCCATTGTCACCACAACCACACATTCTAATGGACACACATTGACACCTTGCCAGGGCCACAAACACACAACATAACTACTTAGTTTGCCACACTGCAGTAATGCACAGGACCACATGCACCACAGGGGATATCTGGAGGTTCTATGGGCTAGGGCATGTGAAAGTGCTTGACAACTGTTGGTATGCCAATGAGATTTATACTGGGAGTGATTGTGGTTGGGAGCATCACAACCCACATGCAGACACAGGGTGCCAGTACTGGCATGCAGGTATGCATTGCTCCATGGGTGTGTAGTAGTTGGCTGTGCAAGATGGCTGTACAAGGCTGGGTGAGGGGTAATCCTTGGCATTACGTCACCTGACAATGGTGTGCAGTGCAGGGGTGTAGTGTCTGCAATGTCCCAAACAGATGGTTACTGCATAATCTGGCCTGACATCCTGGTTACCAATGTGTAGGGCCATAGCTTTGCAATGCATGCCATGTCTGTGTTTGATAGTCCTTCACATGGACATTGCCTGGGATGTGCATGTCCCACAATACTGTACAGTGACATGTACAGGTGTACCTGGTTTGGCAGACATATGTTGTGTACACAGCCTGTTATTCCTCGATATGCCAATACTGACCTGGTGTGGCAAACCTGTTTATAGTGAGCAGGTTGGCCCTGCACTTGCATGGATAGTATGATACAGGTATTCCGTGATGTCAGTGGCATGGGCCCATACAGGGCACATGTGTACAGCATTGTCTGGCCTTTGTGGATCACATTTGATGGCACCGCATATGTTGCAGGCATTCAGTGTGGAACATAGTGAAGACACAATGTCCGCATATATGTGCCTATTGTACCACTCTACATGGTGCCATGTCCTCTGCAGGCCACTGCATTCACACCATGCCTACTATCTGTCCTCAATGTGCATGGTACTAGCAACATAGCGAGATATCCTAGGCAAGTTTGTTTGTGCATGGCACATGGGTGCTGGACATATACCGGGTACTAGTAGGGCTGCATACTTAGTTCACAAGGCCTTTTGCCAGATGTATGGGTATGGCTTGCCAACACAGTCCCATGGTTGACTGACAGCTGTACTCCTCGTGAGGTGGCCAATGTGTCATAAGACGGATACCATATAGGAAAACTACAAAATCCACTCCCAAACATGTCCAATGGTAAGACAATCATGGCCACCTATACACAGGCTCTGACAGACAGAGACACACTTGCCATGTCCTGTATACAAACCCCTACCATATCACACTGCAGCAATACGCATTTAGGGCACACGCTATGGCGAATACTACAAAGCACTGTATTTGTCTCACATAGACACACACACACACATATTGCTGCTGCCTGGCAACTATGGCCAGACATGGTGAACACGTCGGTACATCATGCCCCACATGACATCTGTGTACCACACACACACACACACACACACACACACACACACACACACACACACACACACACACACGAGGAGCAAGTATGACATTGATGTCCAACAACATCAAGGGGAATGTACTGTATCTGTGTGCTGATGTAGATACTGTACAGGTGACTGCTGGCATGTTGTGACACCCTCAAAGTATTCAACACATCTTATGTGGTGGATTGATGTTACACCTTCACAAGATGTGCACAGGCCTGTAGGATGTCTAGTGTTCCACATCTAAAATATAACCATTACACAAAGGCCATAGTTGGACCATGTGTATCCATTGTACGACAGGGTGTACACACACACACGCATCACGTCTACTGTGTGTGTTGCTCCATGTCTCTGGCCATCCTCTATGGCCATGTGTGTACATGTGTTGGCCAAATTATTGTGACGGGCATCTATTTCGCATGTCTGTGTTGTCCCATATGGCATACACCCATAGATGTCATATGCTCCACTGACGACAGGGTTATGCAGACAAAGGGTGGTATGTGGGATATGTTTTCAGATTAGGTAGGCAGTGTTACAGCCAGGCCACTAGATGTCATGGACATGTCAAGATAACACATCACATTGTGTGACATTGATAGCAGGGCTGTGATCCACACCAGTGATTCCTGTAGGCTGGAAATACTCCAGCCCACTGTGTAGTACTGTTTGTATTCCCCACATTTTTAGTTTTGATCTGTAGTACATGTCCCTACAGTGAACAGCACCTCCGCCATTGTATGCACAGCTGTCCACACATCTGGCAATGACAGTTTATGAGGATTCATGTCGGTGAGATGATTCACATATTTTGCAAGTGTTGCACATGGGTAGGCATTGTGATGCATTGCAGGTCCGACCTGTATATTGTGACAAGACTATACATTATGTGTACATGTTGTAAATGGCCACATGGCAGATAGATCTGTGCATTACGATTCCTGATAAATAATAAGAGTCTCACCTGCAATGGGCTGCTGTCACAGCGGAACACCAGAGGTACCTAAATAGGAGTAACACAGCAGGATGAGCATTATCCATGCCTGTATGATGGCTACAGGGTACAATGTGCATGTTAACACATACACCAGTACATTAGACTATACTATGGTGTATGCACATGTGTGCATACACAGAGTAGCATACTATAGTATGTGGCATGTGTGTATACATGCCTTGCATATAATGTTACATTACATATTGTACAGTGACACATGCAACTATATGGAATATAGTTGTTATAGGTGCAGTACTGACTTACCAGGCATCTCCAGGCTCAGTGGTTGAGAGACACCCACCTCCACAATGTTGGCTAAAGCTTGTGGATGTAGTTCTGCAGGTGTCCCCAGGTTGGCCAGTAGCTCCATGGTATGTGTGAGTGGGGGCTGGGTTGGTGGTCCACCACCTGTTTCACCTTGTTCCCTGGCGATTGCATTCACATGCTGTTTCGCCCTTCTAATGAGGTCTGTACAGTGTCTGCGCACCTGTTGGTGTGTGCGGTTGTGGCCACCCACATCATTAACCCTCCTGCAAAGTTCCATCCACAGGGCATCCAGCTGCTATGCATCCTGTGGCACATGGCTGAACAGGATATCATGATTGTCAGGTAGGTATGGGATGAGGGCCTCATCCTCCAAGTGGGTAAAAGGGGGTAGCCTTGCACGCAGCATACCTGGAAGACATAATGATGGAGACAGGTCACAGTAACTCACAGAAATGTACAGAGCTACTGCCGAACATACACGTGTATCGCATTTATTACATTTAAATAGTTGTATTTGCAAACCTACATGACAATGACGCGTTTCTGTCACACACATGTGACACTCAATGGTAAGTGGATATTATCACCATATATGTGTGTGTGTCACCTGATTACATTGCTCATACTCCATGTGGATGCTGTCTTGATGTGGGCATGTCTGTTTGCCTGTACTGGTGTTCCTACCTATCAGCACATGGCTGGATATGTCCACATTAATGCAGTCGACCTTGATGCTGTGTATATGTCACATATAAAGACTTACACTGCCTTAACAGACATGACCTATGACCCTGCAGACTTGCTCACATAAGATTTTACATGTATGTGTTCTGCAATATACATCTACATGGCACTGTACAGCAATTCAATATCCTGCCATGTATCATCTGTGTTGCACATGTGATACACATGGGACACTGGCTAGCCAGATAGTATTTGCAGGGATGGAGATCAACTATAGCATGTACAGTCAAAGTCAACTAGTGGGCTATATGCCATGGGCCATGTATGAATCTAGGATGAAAGGTTAAATGGCAGTAGCCGACAATCGGGTCTCTGGGGCCAGGTGGAGCAATGCCACATTACTGATCCACAGGGTTTATGATACATTTACCATGCGGTCATCACACCATGTCTGAGAGGGGAGCCATGCGCAGCTTTGACGGACAGGAATGTATAGTATGGCAGGACTATGTAAAGTGTATGGGACAGGGATCTGTCCAGCATGTGGAAGGTGGATGTCCATGAAGTATGTGTTTGAGATTAGGATGTGTATGTGTAGCATGTCCTACATCGCTGGGTTGGACATGGATTTATTCAGGGTATGCATCATGCTACATAGTGGAGATGGGGAATGGCCATCTGCAAACCTACATGACACTGACGTGTTTCTGTCACACACATGTGACACTCAATGTGAAGTGGATATGTGATTTGATATGGGTCACCTGAGTGTTGTGTATTGCTGGACAATGATCTCTAAATTCATGGATGGCACCCTGTCATTATTAGGGTTGTCACATATGACTACCTGACAGGTGTGGTGATGTAGCTATCACAGGAAAGAGAACTGCTCCAGCTGCATCCCTTACACACACGTGTCCATTATGTTGACTGCTGCCTAGGTGGTAGTTCATGAGTACAGGGTTATTAACATAGGGGTGACAATGCAATATGTAGCTGTCAGATTGTGGCCATATTTCACACACACCTCACCCACAAAGCCCCTTCTGTATGTTGTCCACAACACTCCTGAGTCAGCTATTGCTCCTAGGTCATAGTCATTCGCATACTTCACTAGGCAGATGCCTTCTGTTTGTCTGTGAGGTATGGACTACAATGAGGGGGAATACAATTCATTAACCCTGCCTTACTGTAGCTGCCACAGGTGTGATGAGCATGTATTATTCAGACACCTTCTATAGTGTTGGTTCTGCAAGCAGTCCTGTTGCAAAACACTCCTGTGACATAGGAATGTACATCTAGTATACCGAGTTAGGTGGTACACAGTATGGGTGATGATGTCCTATGACCTGACAAGGTTATGATATGCAGTGTGAAATCAACCTTACTGCCATCTACATCTGTACTGCTGACATCAATTATTTGATCAAGGTTCATGGCCTTCCATACTAGACTCAGCAGGGTAGTAGTGCAGTACTTCCCATTATCAGTGGTGTCTCCCCCTTTGTGGGTTGTGATACCTGTTGGTGTGCACCATCCAGTGTGTACACAGCCTGACATGGAGCTATGTTTTACATGGTGTGTACGTGGAGCACATCTTGCTTTGCCATATGTGTATGATACAACATGTGATGTGGACACCTCCCATGCAGCCTGAGTGCAGCTTGTACCTGCATAGTTGTGGGTACAGGGGCCCTGTGATGTACATGGATATATGATTGTGTACCTGTTAGGGTAGGGCAGTGTGTTTATGTTATTCAAGACCCTATCTGGATTGCTTATTAATGCTCAGCACTTGTTCAGAACTTGTAAGCACTACGTAAGCTAATAATTACTATAGCACTCAATCTTCCTCATTACCTAGAGGTAAACAGGTTTTGTACATGCTTTTCTCACTTGCTTAGAGTAAAATAACTCTTGTACTCACTTTCCTCACTTATCTAGGGGAAAGTAGTTTTATATTCAGGCATGTCCAAAAGTCAACTGCCAGTGTTCTCACCTGTCTATCTGATGAATCTGGACATCTTGAAGCAATGTACACATTGCCTCATGTACACAGCCAAGCCTCTCCGCCTACCACCCAACACTACAACCTGTGAGAGATGTACTTATCTAGCCAAACTGGAGGTAAAGCTCTCTCCAACTAAGCCTGACCATGACAGTCATGTGGAGAAGGTAAATATTCACACCACACCACACTCATCACATAGTCTCACTGAATCTACCCCACCATTAACTGAGAAAACTACTTGTGTACCAACTCATTAGCTCAACGCTTTCTGGAATTCATAAACACCAATGCCCTGGATCAACATATCCACACACCCACCAGGGGCAACAATATCCTAGACCTAGGCATTAGTAACAGGAGTGACCGGTGCTCCACACTTGAAGTCAACTCCTCGTTGGTCTGATCCGACCATGAGCCGAACACTGTTGATATCCACATCCTGCCCCCACCCCCCATTAAGGGAACCGCAGTATAATATGTCTACAAAGCCAACTTCATGCTTCTTAAGACAGATGTGGTGAACGTTATGACACCCATGCAGATGGACAATACTGTTACAACTGCTGAATCCTACACAAATGCACTCTTTAAGCACTTACACGAGTGCATGGGTTGTGTTATCCCAAACAGAACCAAGACACTATACTCCTAATTAAGGAAACCAATCTGGTGGTCCCCTGCCATAAACAAACGGTACTACAGGAGGAAGACACTGTTGCAAACAAGAGTACAATCCCATGCATGGAGAAGCTTCCTGGTCAGCCTCAGTAAGAAGGTGAGATCCCTTATAAGATCCTCCAAAGCTAGCTACGAAAACAAAACCACCACTAATTCCAACAACCACAAAGTATTCTATAGCTATGTCACATATCTCAATGTCAACACCCAGATCTGCTCTGAGTTGCAGCACAAAGGCACGAACATTACAGAACCAACTGATATTGGCAACATCCTGGTAGATAGGTTCAGTGCTACCTATTCCCCCTCCATCTCAAAGCTGCACACTCTAAAGCCAGTATCACAGCATCCATGGGACCAGACAACATCCCAGGCTGTGTTTTACACGAACTTCAGAACGTATTGGCTCCCCACCAATGCACCATGTTCAATAATAACCTTGTATCGGGCTTAGTGCCCCTTGAATGGTGCACAGCAACAGTATCTCACTCCACAAAGGTGGTGCCACAATGGACCACGGGACCTATTGCCCTATAGGCCTGACTAGCCTGGTCTGCAAGGCTATGGAGCACATCATGGATCTCAGTCACAGAGACATTGGGTACCTCCAAACCTTTGACCCCTCCCAGTTTGCATTGTTAAGGGCAGACCATGCCTCCTAAACCTGATGGACTTCTTAGAGACAGTTATCAAGGCATTAGATGAGGGTAAGGAGGTCCATACTGCCTACCTAGATCTCTCAAAGGCTTTCAACACCATTTCTCATTCTGGTATTATCAACATACCCATCCACCTGAACATTAACCCCTACGTCATATGATAGTTTGCAAAGTGGCTCATGGACAGAAACCACACAGTGGGAGTTGCATACCCTAGGTCCGACTGTATACCAGTTACAACTGGCGTCCCCCAGGGCTCAGTCCTAGGACCCCTCATGTTCAGTATATAATTCTCTGATGTACAGACAAGCACAGAAGGGCTTTGGCTGAAAAGGTTTGCAGATGACTGCAAACTAGGGGAAATAATTGTTTCCCCAGCTGTTACAGACACCCTCTGGAAGGGTCGCACTGAGACGGATACCTGGTGTCAATATCATGGCCTCAAGCTGAATGCCTAAAAGTGCATAGTCATCCCCTTTGGATATAACTGATTACCCATGGACTACCAGATAGGCACTAGTCCCCTACATACAGAAAAGTTAATAAGGGATCCGGGAACCCCAGTAGATAGCAATCTCTCCTTCGATACCCATAATGACAAGGTGGTTAGAATATCCTTCTACATGGCCCCCCTAATCTCTAATGGGTTCGCATCCATATCAAAGGAGGCCATTGTGCCTCTCTACTCATGACTTATTAGACCCATTAAAGGATACAACACCTCATTTGGGATATACCTTACAAGACAACTGCAGCAGCTTGGAAGACCACAACAGTACCACACCAAGAGGATTACTGATCTCAAACAGATGACCTATGCAGCCCAAACTAAGAAACTCTAGATGTACTCCATTGCATGCCACATACTCACAGGTCATCTCTGCTGGACATACAAGGCCCATGTCCAACTCAGTATTGCTGGATATGCTCCACCTAAACAGAGGCCCCTGAGAGCCACATGCTCTAGGGATATACACCTAACCACAATGATGATTAGGACGTGCTGGACAGATAGATTCATGATCCGGACACTCCCCTAGCTTTGGAACATGATTCCAATGTACATCAGGCAGGGTCCCTCACTATCACTCTTCAAGGGAAATCTTGACGTGTGGATGGGAGAGAGACATGTACCCTGGGGATCACTGCAATGGCTCTGCTGGACAGAGGCCCAGGGAACTAATGGCTCTGGCATTCAGAGGCACAGGGAACTAACCTATGGGGGTGGCGAAAGCCAACACACTCAAGCTAGGCTTATAAATACCCTTGGTAAGACAGCCTAGTGCCTACCTTTGCACTTATTACATATCTTAAGTGCATGGATAGTTAACTAGCTCTTCCATTTTACTTTGCTATCATGCTGATAAACTGTCGAGTGACTTAAAGACATATGTATCCTGTTATTGTGTATTGTAAATGCCAATAGACATAACTAATGTTTGCCTAACATAACAGTAATGCTATGTAACTTGTAATACATATCTGCCTACAATACTGTATATTACACAGTTATTGGCACAATATCCCACAATGCAAGTCATAATTGCACAGTGGGCCAACCTTCGACATGTTATTCTCAGTAATACACCCATACATACGGCTACTGTTACAATATATCAACATATACTATCACCTGTTATAGCACATACTTGTTGGACCAGCCCTGCCACTGACAGCGGCTGGTGAGGAATATTTGTGTTCAAAGCCCTTATATAGCATCCCTTGTGGTGTATGTGGTGTTTGCCTTGTGACCTACAGCAGTATACACAAATACTACAAGCGTTACTATGCTCAACAATACATCACTTCAAGATATCTGTTTCCACTATATGGATTGTGTGCACTTTAAATACTACAGAAAAGGTACTAAATACACAAACTTCTCTAAAGCAAATTTCACACTCCTCAAAACCGAGGTGGAATTCTTCAAAGCCCCTGGGCCTGTGGAAAATACGGCCCAGACCGCAGAATCCTTTATAAATGCATTTTATGAACACCTTCAGGAATGCATGGATCATGCAATCCCAAATAAAACCAAGACCCAATCCTCCAAAGTTAGGCGCCCTGTCTGGTGGACCCCAGACATAAACAAACTATACAATAGAAGGAGGAAGCTACTACATGATAGGGCAAAATCCCAAAAAGGGAAGGCATCAGTGATCAGTATTAGCAAATAACTACGGGCACTCATAAAATCGTCTAAGGTCAGCTTTGAGAGAAAAATTGCGCAGGACACTAAGGATAATCACAAGGCTTTCTTTAGTTATGTTAGAAACCTGGGTGGGAATTTCCAGATATGCTCAGAATTAGTCCAAAATGACAAAAAATACACCAAACCCACAGACATTGCCAACATCCTAGCTGACAGGTTCAGCACAAACTTCTCCCCCCCTTCCCCACCAAAAGGGCAAATATCTATCCCAGCAGAGTGCTGCCCCTCTGTCATCTCAGATGCTCAGGTAAGAGCCACCCTCTCCAAAGCAAAAAACACAGCATCAGTGGGACCAGACGGTGTCCCGGGCTGCGTCCTACATGAACTCCAAGAAGAACTAAACCCAAACAAAAAACTACTGTTCAGTCTCAGCCTTACTACAGGATATGTACCCAAAGAGTGGCGTACAGCAACAGTGGTCCCTCTCCACAAAGGTGGTGCCTCAACGGATCCTGGAAACTATCACCCCATAAGCTTGACTAGCTTGGTCTGCAAAGCTATGGAAAGGATCATCATGGACCTCATAAATAAAGATATTGGGGACCTACAGACACTGGATCCTACCCAGTTTGGCTTTGTTAAGGGCAGATCCTGCCTCTTAAACCTAGTTGATTTCTTTGAAACAGTCACCAAGGCCATTGATGAGGGGAAGGTGGTCCACACAGCCTACCTGGACCTTGCAAAGGCCTTTGATACAATACCTCACTCGGGCATTATAGATAAGCTCACCAGCTCAAATATAAACCCCTATGTTACTAGATGGGTTGCAAACTGGCTCAAGGACAGAACCCACATGGTTAGAATTGCTGGAGCCATGTCAGACTCCAAACCAGTTACAAGTGGTGTCCCACAAGGCTCAGTTCTGGGACCTCTCTTGTTCGGTATATATTTCTCGGAGGTACAGGCTAACACGGAAGGACTGTGGCTGACCAAGTTCGCAGATGACTGCAAACCGGGTGCCACAATAGACTCTCCAGCCGACACAAGCATCCTACAAAAGGGCCTCATAGAAACAGACAACTGGTGCTAGAGCCATGGCCTCAAGCTAAACGCCAAAAAGTGTATAGTCATCCCCTTTGGCAAAAACAAAGTGCCCACAAATTACCACATAGGTGGTAATCCATTAAGTATGGAAGAAGTAATTAGGGACCTGGGGACCCAAGTTGATAGCAATCTCTCATTTGGCAACAACGTGGCCAAAGTGGTTAGAAAAACATTTTATATAGCCCACCTAATCATGAAAGGATTCACATCTAGATCAGGGGAGGTCATCCTGCCTCTTTACTCATCCCTCATCAGGCCCATAATTGAGTACAATGCCCCTTTTGGGATGTACCTTACCAGACACCTGCAGCAACTGGAAAGACCCCAAAAGTACCTCACCAAGAGGATCAAAGGGCTCAAACAGATGCCATATGCTGCCTGGTTAAAGAAACTCCAGCTCTACTCAGTGGCATACCGCCTGCTCAGAGGCGATCTGTGCCTGACGTATAAATCCATGCCCAACCCGGAATTAATGGACATGCTACACCTCAGAAAATCCAAATCCCATTGAGCTACGTGCTCAGGAGACTTGAACCTCAGCACTGAAATAAATAGGACATGCTGGAGGGACAGATTCATAACCCAGAGGCTCCCTTCACTCTGGAATAAAATCCCAGTCCAGATTAGGCAGAGTCCCTCATTGACTCTCTTCAAGAGGAATCTTGATGAGTGGATGGGAGATAGTAGTTTTACCCTGGGTATCACTTCTGTGTCACTGTTAGACAGAGGCACAGTATACTAACCTCGAAAAAGGGCATAGCAAAATTCATTTAAAATGGGTGGCGAAAGCCAAACACACTCTGGCTAGGCTTATATTCGCCCTAGTGCAGATAGCCTAGTATGAACCTATGAACCTATGAACCTAAGACATACTGACTGTTCTACATACCTTATTAGTAACCCAAGGTGTTGTTAACTGTTGATTCAATCCTTTTCAGTTTGTGTTTCAATCTTCTTTGTAACGTTCTGCTGGTATATAAAGATGGTTTGAATGTTTGATAAGCCATTCTTTTCTAGTTAAATATTGGTAACGTGGTATCCTGACCACCAATTGGTGTTCCAAAGTAGTTAATTAGATGCACACCAGCTGTGCAGCTACTCCAGTAGCCAATACCATGGCAACAGTGGTGTATAACTGAGTACTCCTTTTGGGCATTGTCTGTTTGCCTTACTTTCGAGGAAGACGGCCTGGATGTGTTGTTTGTGATGTATTTTAACAGCTATATGGATATAGACAGAGATATATTAGCTTCATGACTCCTGTGAATTGTGTGTAATGCCTAGACGATTTTGTTCTACATGTGAGTACAGCTGTTATATTTCAGAACATTGCTACTTATGCAGGGTTTGTTTGTACCTGATACTTCTCCAGATGTTTAAGTTTGGCAAGGATGTTTGGGCAGCTCATGGCTGTGTGGCTATGCATGAACTGTATGTGGTTTACAGTGTGCTCACCAGACATCCTTGATTTGGTGTACAAGTGTAGCATACTGTGCTGTTACTCAGTAATTGCTAACACATGCCGGTATACACACAACCCTCTGAAATGGGATTAGTGCAAACAAACCCTGTAACATCAGCAGCTGTTCCATTATATAACAGCAACTATTTCACAAAGGGCCATGTTAGTATGTCTCTGACAAGGTATGTTAAGGCTTCTGCAGATGTCGTGCAGTGAGTGAATGATTTGAGATGTTATTAAAGTTTGTATTGTAATTTGTTTGGGTGTGGGGGTGATGTTGGTGGGTGTGCATAGCAGATGCAGGTGTGTAGGAGCTGCTTTTATTCATAATCAATATGTACATGAGGGTTCCTTCCCTATTTGAACACCTATTCTTTAGTGGACTAATACTATGGTAATTGCAGGCTGATTCATTAAGGCACTGTTATGTGGTTCCTGTATAGCGTGCAGGTGATGTTAGTCCTTGAATCCTTTCAGAATTACATCAGAATGTAATAAAGTATTGCTACATGAAAGCTGTGTATTTTTGTCATAGGTATTTGCAATCATTGTAGTTGTGTTGGTGACTGACCCTCTTTGGCTAGGGTTGCCACCTTTTCATATGGCCATAGTGGGACATTTTTGAGACACACATCAGAATTTTCAGGCCAACACAAACCAATGGTCAGTACAAGGGATAGAACTTTCCTTTCTTGCCTAAATATAAGCTTATTCTTGTAGCAGTTTAGTTGCTTATCCTGTTTCTTGTAACATGTAAGTATTTTAGATACAGAAAGAACTATTGTATGCAACTATTACATTACACATGGGACATAATTATGTCCTACAACCCAGGACATTTGCCACGTTTAATATATTTGGTCAGGACACAACCACCCAAAGAGGAACTGTCCCTCGCAAAGTGGGACAGGTGGTAACACTATCATTGGCTCATGTCCATAGCACATACTTGTAATAGTGTATAGGCATATACTCTCCATATCCTTTGTTCATAAAGGTTGACCGTGGTGGAATGTGTGATTGCTATGGTCCATGTTATACACATATATGAACACTTCAACCGCTGTATATGGGATACCTATGGAATCCTGAAACCACACAGTTCCGACGCACACAGTACTGGCCCCAGACTCCCATACTCCACATTACCAACAGCGACAGTAACTCGCGAAAGTAACATGAACATGGAACACACACATGCACACACAGACACACTGCTACCCACCACATCCAAACAAACCATCCTACACTACAAATGAGCAGGTGGGCAAGCCCCCCTACACCCCCCATGTAGGTGTCTGTGCCCCCCCACACCCCCTACTTTAATATTCTATCTCCTAGATCACGCAGATGCACAAAGCTAACCCACACCCACACATTACAGTCCCCCAAGAACACACACCACACTCAGAACACACACTTACACACACTACAGCCCTCAGAAATACGCTTACACACAGTAACCTACCTGAACTGCAACACCAGAAGCACTTGCACTGACTAACTGTCCCTTAACATCGTGATTTTACACCTCGCGCACCTGGTGTTTCGGTACTGTGTTCTTTTGGACCTTAGGCCTCGGGATTACATGCGTCGGTATGTAAAGCAGTTGGTATGTGGTAGGTATCCCATTTATATGTACCTCCATGGTTATGTAGATGTTGTTAACCTATCTATATATCTACATATATGTATATCCCATATATCGACATATATATATCTCTCTCTCTCTCTCTCTCTATATATATATATATATATATATATATATATATATATATATATATATATATATATATATATATATATATAGATATATAGATATATAGCATACATATTTCATTGGGTACATGCCGGTTTGTCCTATTTCAACACATTCCTACCTTTTGTGTTTTATTCTGTCAGTATACACGACTGCCATTGGTACATCTCAGGTAGCTTAGTGGTATGTTATTGTGAAGATTGTGTACATGGTTGTGTGTTCTAATCCTGGTAGTGATACTTTACCTCTCAGAGCAGGCACTGCTAGTGCAAGGGTGATTAACCCACATTTCAGCGGTTGTGTGTTCCACATGTTTATTATTCTGTGGTAAACTACCTATATATGCAAGCTGTGTTTAAGGTATACTATGTAACATGTACACATCTGAGAAGATTCCTGTCAGGGATACCCCCCCCATTATTTGGAACTACATCCCTGATTACATTATATAAAACCCCTCACTAACACTCCAGAAAATCCTTGCAGAGTGGGTGGGGAACAGTGGATACTCCAAAGGGATCCCGCAATTGGATCTGCTCCACAGAGGGACAGTTAGTTAATCAATGGGGTGGTGACAGCAGACACTTTTTGCCTATGCTTATGAGTGGCCTCGGCAGTTGGGCATGTACCTATCTATGTATCTATGAACCTCTACATACAGTATGGACACATGCTGATAGCTTAATTTACTGTTCGGGTATTGACTTACCTTGTGCCAATGGCAGTTGTGTGTACAATAGTTGAGGGCTACCTATGTAGGATGCACACAGTAGACCACCTATACATGACAATTTACAGGTGATCATGTGTGTGTGCCATCCATGTTTGCTGTGTGTGCAGGTGGAGAAGGGTGTCAGTCCATGAGTGCCTACACTGTCAGTGTGTGTGCTATACGTTCCCTCTTTGCCAAGGCATGGGAATACTGGGCATGCCTCCGTCTGCCTACTGGGGCTAGCACAGGCTGTGCGTGGTCTGAGTCCTTCTGTGCCTGTGGATCCCTTGGCAATGGTGGTGGGTTGTGAGGGCCTTCACCATTCTGTCCCTGCTGCAGCTGTTTCCGCAGGATCATATTGTGTAGCATGGCACATACTATGAAAATGTGGGCACACGTGCCTGGAGAGTATTGCAAGGCTCCACCAGATATGTCCAAGCAATGGAACCATGATTTCAGCATCCTAAACACACACTGTATGATGATTCTGGTTTCTGCATGTGCCTCGTCATGGTGTTCTTGCATGGCTGTGTGTGCATTTCTGATGGGAGTCATCATCCACGGTTTCAGTGCATTGCCAGCATCCCCCCACCAGGTGGCCATATGGGATGTCCCCCCTGGCAAATACCTGATACAGCTGTGAGGCATGCCAGATGTGGGAGTTGTGATAGCTTCCAGGGCTGCCAGCACACACATCCATGATAATGCCCTGGGCATTGCACATGACCTGGCAGTTGATGGAGGGTATCCCTTGTGGTTTATATAGCGCCTACCCTGCTCACCGGGTGGTGACCTGATGTGTATGTGCGTAATGTCTATTGCACCCAGTACCTCCGGGTAGTCTGCCACATGGTGGAAAAGACGCATATTGCTAGCCAACTCCTCCTGCATTCGGGGGAAGTATATGTGCTCATTGGCATGTGGTAACATGGCATCCAGGAACTGGTGGAGTACCCTGGATGCTGATGCCTGTGAGATCTCCATGATATCCCCAGTTGGCCTTTGGAAGGTACCTGTGGCTAGTATTCTCAAGCTTACACATACCTTCATGTCCACTGGGATGGGTTCCCCTCTGTTACTTCTGGCTCTGAGGTGTGGCCGGCACAGCTCAAAAAGTTGCTGTATGATGTCCCTGTCCACCCTGTAATGCTCTACTATCTCCAGATCATGTAGCCCCTGGTAGGTTACCCTGGGTCTGAACACTCTTCTCCTCCTCCAGTGCCTGAGATGGTTGTCAGAATCATCGTCCACACCACCGTCAGTCTCCAACACATGCTAATGAATCAAAGCTATGGCAGCCCCTAACATGTACATATTAAAAGTTCCCCGTCTGTATACACCAATGGTGCAGAGTGTCTGGGAATACACAAGTGTGTATGTGGCTTTCACACCTTATACTATTGTGCAATGGATGATGCTGGTGTAATTGGGTGTGTTTGTGCAATTCCAGCTGCAGGATATCTTAATTATTGGTTTTACAGCAGATACTGCTATCGTGGGGCCTTTGGTGTTGACTTACACTTGGCTGCCATGATTCATCTATTGCCCTTTACTTCAGTTTTCAAGCCGATTCCCCTCCCATTGTCAGGCATGCATCCAGCTGCTGGCTTTCTTGTTTTGTACTTTCACAACCCAGGATTATGTTGGGAAATGTGTTATGTAGCCGATCTACTGCAAGTTTGCTTTGTTCTGCTGTGACAGTTCTCTTTTCTTTGCTGTACGGTATATCCCCTTTCCTGTTCTGCAGGTAGCTGCTAGCAGCCTTGTTAGCTGTTGTCTATGGCCCACTGTGAGTTCCTAGGTGTTAATTACTCATTTGTACTCCAATTACCATGCTGCAGCATTTCCTTATTGTCTTCCCGTATCCTTCCTTTTTCAGCTGTGGTGCGTGCCGCACACAGCCGTTTACCGGGTTTTGAGTGCATTTTCATCCACGTTCACATGAACTTTCTGTTACCTTGTGCACTCTCAGCTAAGCAAAGCTATGGCTTCTTCCACACCCCTATCCTGCGGCTTTGCTTAGCAACAGGCAACTCGGATTAGCAATGATCCAATGTGCTTACAGCTACGGTGGCGCACCCTTCTCTTGTTGTCATGTTTACCTCCAGGCCACTCCTCGGTGTTGTACTGCTACGCTGTGTGGTACATCCTTACGCCAGCAGAGCGTTTGCGATTCAGTATTACTTGACTCATTTGCATGGCATTGACTACTAATTCTTAGTTACCACACAGAACATTGTCATAGACCCTTAGCAACCCTTTTGCCATGGTTGTGGTGTAGCATGCATGCCATTGACTATTATGGGGATATCATGAATTGTGTTACATTGTAGTTTTATGACATCTAAATATATTTTCCTTGTGATCCCATTTGCGCACAGATGCACTGCGGTTTTACTTTGCGTTAGTGTGGCTATTGCATTAAATGTTATTTTTTATGTGTTGTACATGTTTTTTTATGCCATTGGCTATATATTTAGCCAGTGGCATATATTAACATTATAATACATAAGTTTGGTCTGCTTTCATGGCTCCGATTTTATGTTTGACGAAATGTAAACTGTTTTTTTTTGGTTTACATTTCTTCATGCTTATGCTACACCTGCACCACTTCATGAATCGCTACATACCTTCATTTGCATGCTACACTGCTGCACATGGGGTAATTAGCATACATGCGCCAGGAGCTGTGCAGCTCTGATGTACGCTGGTAGTGCACATGGAAACAGCTCGTACCTGAATCGCTCGGTGGCCATATTTGGCACTAGATCACCAACGCTACTCCGGCGTCTGGCGCAAGCTTGATGAATCCCGGACAAGGTCTATCAGAATCAAAGGGCTGGCAACACTGAAACATTGCTGAAATGCAAAGAACTGGCATGGCAACTGAGGTTAAATGCCTGTGTGAAACCAGGAATAAATGATTGTATTTCTATAATTAGCATGTTGAAATATAAGGTCACCACCCTTTAAGAATTTTATATTTTGCTAAGTTGTGTAGGATGATGAATACAAATATTGTTCAATTATTATTTATTATTTTTTTACTAATTATTCACTAATTATTGTTGAGCTTAGGCATTCAGACAAGTTATTTTATGTCTGGAGTATAGCACAATCATAATTTTTACAATTAAATGATGATATTATTTTTTTAATAAGTGCTGCACAAAGGACACTGATGCACTATGGTAATCAAGTTTTTAGAACATGGTTTCTTCAAATATTCTTGTCAAAAGTTAATCATGTGATCTTGTTGAGCTGGGTGTTTACCTATATGAGACTGTAATGGCAATGCATTTACTTTTTAACTCCGAAAAAGTCCTTGAAAAGGTAAAAAGGACAAAAACACTTAGTTTGAGTGTTTTTTACAATAAATCTGTGGAAGACTGCACACTTGACTGGACTTGATTGATATGTTTTGTTTTGTTTTAGTCACAGTGTTGGAGGTGTGCTGATTGACAGCCTACTTGATCACAAGATGCTCGAGTTTCTGACTTTGAGACAGTGGTCTTCGAGCACTGGGACCAGATTATCAATCGATATAGTATATAGACAGTCACCATTATAATTTGTATATTTTTCCAAGTAGAAAATGATATTTGTTTTAAAACATCATTATTAAAGCATCACTTTTTAAGTTACAACATGATTTCACATACATTGATAAAAAGAAACCAAACCTTAATAATGGTTTTCATTATTGCCTCATTGTGCATATATTTGACATATATGTTTTCCTTTTAAAAATGTTGTTCACTCTAACATTGCATACATTGCTCATTTATTGCATGCATTGTTCCTAGAAATTCCATTTATTGCTATGAATTGCGCTTCTTCCTTTTTTAATGGCCCAACCTCCAATTATTTTTCTCTTTTGCAATATTTAATAGTTCCATTATGGTGGGTTTAAATTTTAATTTCCATTTTTTAAGTAATTGCTTTTGGTTACCAATAGCATGAAACTTAGTAAAGCCTTATGACTACAAAATTCAAATCCCATATCCCAACTCAAAATAATAATTTCCTCTGTTGTTACCATCTGCTTCTCCAACATTTGTCAAAACAATGTCAACAATTTTTTTAAAGCTGCTAAATCTTCACATTCTAAAAAAAACATATGTTCTCACTTTCCTGCTTCCTCTCTATCACATCTGAAACATTTACTATTTACCAAGGAAAAATCCTCTGAAACTTACATGGGGAATGAAAATATGCCTGCAAATACTTTCATATAAAAATCCCAAACTTTCTAGACAGTAACCATTTGAAACTTTCTAGACAGTAACCATTTGGAACTTTCTAGACAGTAACTATTTGAAACTTTCTAGACAGTAACCATTTGAAATGTCAGGACCAACTAGAGTGAGTCCTAAAAAGCAGAGACAGAATGGCTAAAATATTGGACTTACATGTACTAAGTCTGAAATCCCATTTCTCAGAATATTCCCTTTTCTCCCAGGTATGGTGATCTAGGAGTTGGTATATGTAAGTTTGGAATGGGTGGAGAACTTGCCCCGCCCCCCACATGGGGTGGCACATGGGGGTCCCCTGCAAAAAGAAGTTTAAAGGAGAATAGCGATTTTCAAAGTTCTTTCCTTTTGCTGAGTTTTCAGTCTTTTTAAATTTCTTGTTTGATGGCACTCGGCATTCTGAGTGACGACATTTCAATAGGAAATCCTTCTAGACTTTGTTGCATACTTGGGAGACCTACAGATTTATTTTCACTGTGCATTTGCAATTTTTTTTTTTACTTTTCTCTTTTGCCAGTCTTTTCTAACCTTTTCTAATTGATTATTATAAACTGGCTATGTTCTGGCAGAATGGAGGACAGCAATAGTAATCCCTCTGCACAAAGGGGGACCATCAACTGACCCTGGGAATTATAGGCCCATAAACATGACTAGCCTCATCTGCAAGGCCATGGAAAGAATCATTATGGACCTTATTAATGAGGATGTAGGTAATCTCCAAACTCTGGACCCAACTCAGTTCGGATTTGTTAAAGGTAGATCGCACATGTTAAACATTGTTGATTTCTTCAAGAAAGTCACCAGGGCCCTGGACAAGGGAAAGGCAGTGCATACCATCTATCTTGACCTAGCCAAGACATTTGACACAATCTCCCCACTCAGGCATTATAGAAAATTTTTCCCATTTGGGAATTAACCTCTACATTACCAGATGGGTAGCCAGCTGGCTCACCAACAGACACATACTGTTAAAGTGGGTCACTCACCGCTCTCAAAAGACCAGTCACCAGTGGTGTAACACAGAGTTCTGTGCTGGGCCCCTTACTGTTCGGAATTTATTTCTCAGAAGTCCAGGCAAACTTGTACGCCCTGTGGCTGACCAAGTTCACTAATGACTGAGTCCCCCAATGATGCAAATATATTGCAGGCAGGGTTAACGCAGACAAATGACTGGTGCCAAAGCCACGGATTAAAGCTAAATGCAAAAAAAATGCATTATAATTCCCTTTGGGACAGCTGACATCCCTGTTAATTACATTATAGACAGCAAACTCCTAAGTGTAGACCCAGTGGTTTGTGATCTAGGTACTCAGTTTGATAGCAATCTGAGCTTTGACCATCACGTGGCCATAGTAATAAGGAAATCTTTCTGTGTGGCACATCTTATAAGTAAAGGCATCACATCTAGATCTAAGGATGTTATAATTCCATTATACTCGGCCTTCATCAGACCAGTAATTGAGTACAATGCTCCCTTTTGCATGTACCTTACCAGACACCTTCAACAGTTTGAGAGACCACAGAGGTTTCTTACCCATAAATTACAGGGTACATAAAACAAGTCTTACATGGAAAGACTGAAAGCCTGCCATTGTATTCTGTCTCCTGCAGGTTGCTAAGGGGTGACCTGTCCCTGGCTTACAGGGCAGTCTCTGACCCAGCCCTGATGGAAATGCTACACATTCGTAAATCAAACTTCATGAGGGTCACTCATTCCAGGGATATTAACCTAGCCTCTAACATGAACAGGTCATGCTGGAGAGAGAGATACATCTCCCAGAGACTGCCAATTCTCTGGAACAAGCTTCCAGTTCAAGTGAAACAGAGCCCTTCCCTGACCCTCTTCAAAATCAACCTAGACCAATGGATGGGTGACTGCATATTAATTATTGGGGTGGCATCCATGTCCGTCCTGGACAGAGGCAGTTGGTGTTAAGTGGCATAGACCCTTACCTCTGCAAACTTCACTCACTTAACCACTGGAAATTGGGGTAACTCAGGATAACTATGGCTAGGCTTGTAAGGGTTCTAGGGCTGTTAGCCTAGTAACCTTCTATGAACCTATGAACAAAGCAGCATGCATTACACTATGGCTGGTAACCAGTGTTTTTAAATGGCTTCAACAGTTTATTTTAATGTAGCCCTCTAAATACCTCATCTGCATGACAAAAACTTAAACATTTAGTAATTATAGTATACTAAGCACCTTCTCTAATTTGTATCAGTGTTTAAGTCCTTTACAGCCAGAGACAGTAGAAAGAAATGTTGAATCTTGGCAGGCCACGTGGCTGAGAATCTCAGGGTTGGTGGGCTGCAATATGTGCAGCTGGCACATGAAGTGAGATGTAAACCAGATAACTTGACCACCTGGGTAGCTAGAGTACTGAAGGATACCACTGCTGAAAAGGCAGAAGATGATTTACACAAACAGACTTTGGAGTTATGCATGCTCAGGATGTATATTACCTATAAACACAAGTGATCAGTCAAATAACATATTTCAGGCATGCTTTATAAAAATCAGCTTTCAGAGCAGCAAGCTATGCTACCTGAAATCAAAATTATAGTGGAAAGTAGACTAAGCCAGACTATGTTATGGCCACTGGGCTTACCAGAGCAGAAAGAACTGAGTAAGTTTTGTAAGTTTCTGAAAAAACATTTAACAAATTATCTAGTGCAACCTGATTTTAATGAAAGTATCCATCACTCTCAGAGACCACCCAGCCCTTTAGGAGCCCATCCAAGACAGATAATTTTCAAAGTCTTAAACTATGCAGACAAAGAGCAGATACTGAACACCATGAAGGATGTCACCCCCTTTCAATTATGTGGAAACTCTGTGTCCATATTCAAAAGTACAAGGCTTTAACATACACGCATGCCATTTGCTATAAGAGTAACAAGTCCCCTGTATTTACATTCCCAGTAGGCTTTCTTATAAAAGTGAAAGGCAACAAGTATTTTCATCCACTGACAGCAGTCTGTAACAATTAAAGAATTATTTGGTGTGAGAAAGTTTTTCAAGTGAAACTGATGGTAGGATTCATGACTCCCAATGTTAAAAAAATTATGTCTGAATGATTTCGCAGAGCACCGGGGTTGGATAATTTCATGGATATTTCTGCTTCAGACAATTTTACTATTATCTTGAATCCCATAAGTGGGATGGACCATAAACCCAGGCTGCCATCTTGGATGAGAGATGAAGGAAATCCTTGTCCAAGCAGCTTTTCTATGTAGATCCCATGCTTGCAAACAGTTATGAGCCATTTCACTCCGAGGGCCCTACAAAAAAGATTGCTGCATCATCAGAGAGCTGTTGTAAAATCCTACAGGATCAAAGAGTCATGCTTCAGCTTCACTGGGTCCCACAGCTACAGGAACTGAAAAGGTCACTGAAATTGGTCGATGAGATCAACCCCCAGATTCTGCATGCCTTGCACAGTGTGCAGGATTAGTGCAGGAGCTCTAGAAGGCAATATGTCTGCCGTGCAATCCAGGAACAACATGCAGGGGAGTGCACGAGCACTCCTGCACTAGTCCTGCATGGACTAAGTCCCTGTATGCAGATCACCCCATTTGCAGGAGACATCCATGCAAATGAGGTGAAATTGCTATCCAGGAAGCTTGAAACCGGTTGTGCAGGACAAGTGTAATCTGCAGAAATATACTTGGTTAGTAACCGAGTACATTTCTGCAAAATCCAAAATGTAGCCATGACAGCTCCAAATAAAGGCTGCATATCAGTCAGGAAGCATGCCAATGGCCAAGTATAAGGCCACTGGCAATGTGAATAGCTTACAAAATGAAAAAAATCAACTTTTATTTTTTTAGCCGATCTCGGCTGTTTAAGCATAGGGCAGTGCCGCACAAACGTGATCGGGAGAAAATAATAAAATAAACCTAAAATAAGCATTCTAACTAAAATCACTATTCTGCCATGAAAGTCATTGGCAGGCAGAAGACAACATGGCCAGTGAGTAGTGGTTGCTAAGGGGGGAGGCTCAGTGTGAGACATGCAACTATGCATTAGCAGGCAATCCTATGCAAATGAGGGGAATGATAGTGAATCCCAGTTTTCTCCAGCATGCTAGTCAGGTCCCAACAGTGTAAAAGTAGGAATAGCTTGGTGTAAGCCTAGGAGTTAGCTGACATCATGGGCTTGTGTCAGGCATACTGTAAGTGGACAGGAGCCCTGTGGCTCAGCTTTGCTCTTAGCTAAGCACAGCTAAGCAAGGGGGTGTGTCTGAGTCTGCATAGCACTCTTTACATTGCCTAAGTGGGTGTGCATGCCGCACACCAGGTTTTAATGGAAAAAAAATTTAATCCAGGAAATTGCAGCTCTGTGCACATTTGAGCACTCTGTTTGTGCGGCACATCCCAGGCTTAAACAGGAAGGCAATGGGAAGGGAAAACAGCAGTATGAAGGTAATCAAGGAGAACTAGCAAAGCTGGAAGGTGAAATGTATCAGAATCAGCCAATTACACAGGCAGCAGACCAGCCCAGCCCAGAACACTACTATAAACTATGCAAACACCTTCCCCTCTGTTTTTTCCCATACTCTACACCAGCAGTGTATACAAGAGGGGAACTTTTAACAAACAAAAGTACAAAATGATAGGGGCTGCAGCAGGCAACATAGAACAACATGTGCAAGAGGCTGAGGGTGGTGAGGATGTGAATCCTGCTGATCAATCCATAGTGAGGAGACGGAGAAGAGTGTACAGACCCAGGGTAACCTACCAGGGGCTACATGAGCTGGAGAAAGTAGAGTGCTATAGGGTGGACATGGACCTCCTACAGCAAATTGTTGAGCTGTGCCGGCCATGCCTGACACACCAAACTGACCGAGGAGAACCCATCCCAGTGGATACCAAGGTATGTGTAGGCCTAGGAATACTAGCCACAGGTACCTCCCAAAGCTCAACTGGGGATATTATGGGGAGCTCACAGGCATCAGCATCCATAGTATTCCACCAGTTCCTGGATGCCATGTCAGAGCATGCCAGTGAGCACGTATATTTCCTCAACACCCGTGAGGTGTTGAGAAGCAATATTCGTCTCTTCCACCAAATAGCAGAATACCCTGAGGTAGTGGGTGCAATAGATGGCACACACATACATGCATCAAAACACCACCCGGTGATCAGGGTAGGGCCTACATCAACCACAAGGGCCTCCCCTCCATCAACTGCCAGGTCATGTGCGATGCCCAGGGCATTATAATGAATGTGTGTGCTGGCTGTCCTGGAACCTATCCCGATTCCCACATCTGGCATCTGACGCAGCTGTACCAGAGATTTGCCAATGGGGACATCCTCTACGGTCACCTAGTGGGGGATGCTGGTTACACACTGGAGCCGTGGCTGATGACACCCATCAGAAATGCACACACACCTGAACAAGAATGCCATAATGAGGCACACGCACAGACCAGACATATAATAGAGCATGTGTTTGGGATGCTCAAGTCTTGGCTCCAGTGTCTGGACACATCCAGTGGAGCCTTGCAGTACTCACCAGCTACATGTACTCAAATGTTTATGGTATGTGCCATGCCACACAATATGATCCTGCGGAAACAGCTGCAGCTGGAACAGCACAGGGCAGGGCCACACAGCCCACCACCAATGCCAAGGCCTGCACAGGTACAGAGTGACTCGGAGGAGGAACAACCTGAGCCTGCCCCAGTAGGCAGATGGAGGTGCACCCAGTATGCCCTGGCCTTGGCAAAGAGGCAATGCATAGCACATATACTGACACAGTAGGGATCGAGGGAATGACACCTCTCTCTGACTCACACATACAGTAAAAGGGATGCCAAACATGACACTACCTGTGCTCATCCATGTCTAGGAAGTGTACTATGAGCATCTGACATAGGCAGCCTTCCAGCACCATCCTCAATCCTGGCATACCCACAAGGTAAGTCAATCAACCTACCAATTGCCAAATGGAGTAGAATGTGACGTTACCTGTATCTATGGTATGGATGTGAGCATGCAAGGGAACTGGGTGGCTGAATGTTATGGCAGCAGATAGTAGACATCCATAGTGGCACCATGACATCTGTAACGCATACTGGAGTCACCATAGTAGCCAGTACTACACAGGGTGACAAAACCCACTGCAGAAAATGTGCTGGGCAACATGTGTGTCCATATGACTCACACATGCCAGTCAGGGAGGTTCACATACTCAACAACAGTCTCAGTCAGCAGGACAGGTGTAGACAAACCCAAACAGAGCCTGTGCTATGGCCTCTGAATGATGCATATGGGTAACCTCCCCGCAGGCCTACACAGACAGACTACAGCAGGTCAGGCAGTGGGATGTTAGTTCTGACGTGTAGGAAGTCATACACTAATATGTAAGGCAACCAAAGCTAAGACCTGTAGTACACTGATATGCCTCTAGTCAGTATTATAGGTTAGAAAACAGAATGAAATGGAGTACCTGACATACCAGACAGTCATAGCAAATGTGTGCAAGTGCCAAGTGTGCCCCCCCCATCCTATGTAGACATGTAGAAACAGTAAGGTGTGCCCCCCCCAATCATGTGTAGAAATGTAGAAACAGTCAGGTGTGTCTCCCCCCAATCCTGTGTAGAAATGTAGTAACAGTCAGATGTGCCCACCCACTCCCATGTAGACATGTAGAAACAGTCAGGTGTGTCCCTACCGCCAATCCAGCATAGAAATGTAGTAACAGTCAGGTGTGCCCCCCGATCCGGTGTAGAAAGGTAGAAACAGTCAGGTGTCACCCCACAATCCTATGTAGAAATGTAGTAGCAGCAGGTGTGCCCCCCCGATCCGGTGTAGAAATGTAGAAACAGTCATGTCCCCCCCCCCACAACCCTATGTAGAAATGTAGTAACAGTCAGGTGTGCCCCCCTACTCCCATGTAGACATGTAGAAACAGTCAGGTGTGCCCCTACCCCCAATCCAACATAGAAATGTAGTAACAGTCAGGTATGCCCCCCAATCTGGTGTAGAAATGTAGAAACAGTCAGGTGTCCCCCCCACAATTCTATGTAGAAATATAGTAACAGTCAGGTGTGCCCCCCCACTCCCATGTAGACATGTAGAAGCAGTCAGGTGTGCCCCTACCCCCAATCCAGCATAGAAATGTAGTAGCAGCAGGTGTGCCCCCCCGATCCGGTGTAGAAATGTAGAAACAGTCATGTGTCCCCCCCACAACCCTATGTAGAAATGTAGTAACAGTCAGGTGTGCCCCTACCCCATTCCCATGTAGACATGTAGAAACAGTCAGGTGTGCCCGTACCCCCAATCCAGCATAGAAATGTAGTAACAATAAGGTGTGCCCCACAATCCGGTGTAGAAATGTAGAAACATTCAGGTGTGTCCCCCCAAAATCCTATGTAGAAATGTAGTAACAGTCAGGTGTGCCCCCCCCCACGCCTATGTAGACACGGGGAAACAGACAGGTTTGCCCCTTCCCCCAATCCAGTGTAGAAATGTACTAACAGTCAGGTGCCCCCCCCACACTCCCATGTAGACATGTAGAAACAGTCAGGTGTGCCCCTACCCCCAATCCAGCATAGAAATGTAGTAACAGTCAGGTACGCCCCCCAATCTGGTGTAGAAATGTAGAAACAGTCAGGTGTGTCCCCCCACAATTCTATGTAGAAATATAGTAACAGTCAGGTGTGCCCCCCCACTCCCATGTAGACATGTAGAAACAGTCAGGTGTGCCCCTACCCCCAATCCAGCATAGAAATGCAGTAGCAGCAGGTGTGCCCCCCCGATCCGGTGTAGAAATGTAGAAACAGTCATGTGTCCCCCCCCACAACCCTATGTAGAAATGTAGTAACAGTCAGGTGTGCCCCTACCCCACTCACATGTAGACATGTAGAAACAGTCAGGTGTGCCCCTACCCTCAATCCAGCATAGAAATGTAGAAACAGTCAATGTGGAATACCCCAAGGAAGCTTAGATGTCTTCTATTAGGAAGTCAAAAAACAAGAAAGATGATAAAAAGCACCTTTACGATTGTGACAAAACTGGTTTGAGAGACTTTTTTTTTTGTGGACCAACAGAAATAGTCATTTGTGTAGTTCTATTGCTTCAATGAATACAAGGAGAGTCTGCACCTGTATTTTTTCTTCTGTTCAATAAATACTCATTGCTTTCTGGCATATTGGTCTCTTTTGCAGTATGTTACACCAGTCTAAGTATGTGT